>NC_137064.1:22321736-22384236 GCF_032717465.1 Coenobita brevimanus | reverse complement strand
TGAATGAATGTACAAGTTCGTTTGTTTGTTCTGTGTGTGTGTGTGTGAGTGTGTATGTGTGCATGTGTTTATCTGTGTGCATGTGCGTATATGTGTATGTATGTGTATGTGTGTAGCCTATAGGTGCATATGTGTATGTGTGTAGCCTATAGGTGCATATGTGTATGTGTGTAGAGATGCATATGTGTATGTGTGTGCATGTGTGTGCCTGTTTGTGTGTATGTGTGAATATGTTTATGCGTGTGTGTATGTGTGAATATGTTTATGCGTGTGTCTATGTGTGAATATGTTTATGCGTATGTGTATGTGTAATTTGTTTATGCGTGTGTGTGTGTGTGTGAGTGTGTGTGTGTGAGTGTGTGTGTGTGTGTGTGTGTGTGTGTGTGTGTGTGTGTGTGTGTGTGTGTGTGTGTGTGTGTGGATATATGGGAGAGCGTGTGTTAGTCCACGAGTGGTTGTCTACCTGTGTGGTCCGCCCTAATGGTAGTAAATGAATTGCTGGCAGCATTGGGCGTTTTACCTGAAGCCCCGGGCCAGTGCTTTGGGTGTTTCTTGTCTCCTATTGTGCTTTGTGAAGCCTTCTGAAGCATCGTAAAGTCAAAGCCACGATCCTCAAAACTCATTACAAACTGCGTTAAGAGAACAGCCGTTGTACACGAATTTTGGCCATAAACCTACTTCTACTTCTTCCTCCACCAGATCTTAAGTTAAACGTAGAAGTCAGTTGGGATTGGGATGGTTTATCGCGTACTATGTGACACCACCCAGGAGTTGTCAAAGAGGAGGAGGCCATAGATGTCAAGCGGGATGAATCTTATGTCTGTGAAGAGCTTTGATACCCCTCACCAGTTACGTGACTACTTTCATCGCAGGGCATACATACATCGTACCCAGATACCGTATTATGTGCAACTTCTAAGGGATCCCCACTTTAATTTGGCTGAATATTTGTTTATTTTTAATTGCATATCTTGGTGAATCATGCTCATTCAGCTGTGTTATATAAAATCTGCTTAGCATAGACAGGGAATGAAGTAACTTTTTTTTTTTTTTTTTTTTTTTTTTAAATTTTGGTGAATATGTCAACAAGTTGAGGCATCCGAGGCAGGCATTAACCTGGTCAAGGGTTTGGTTATTTTCACTACCACTGAATACTTTTCAAACCTGGGAACTTATTTCATTGCCTGACTGTTCTGCACACATATGCTGTACATTTATGTTCAAAGGTGCCTTCCTGTGCATACCTAAACATGTGCGTTCATGTATACTTGTACCAGTATGTGAGTTGGAATGTCAGTGTGTGTATGTATGCTTGTGTGTGTGTGTGTGTGTGTGTGTGTGTGTGTGTGTGTGTGTGTGTGTGTGTGTGTGTACGTTACCGTATGTGTGGTGCCTGCCGTGTGAGGCCAGGTGGTGTGGTGTTTCGGGTTTATTATAGTGATATCAGCAGGAATCCAGCACCACCACACCTGCTAGGGAGAGACCAGGATAGTGGAAGCCATCCTCCTGTACATTATGGGTAGGGTTGGATAGAGTAGGATAGGAGAAGGAAGGACACACTTGGAGTATGGCAGGATAGGATATAGTCAGGGTAGGGTAGAATGGAACAAAGGTCATTCTAGACACACTTCAGGGCAGTTTAAGAAACTGCAACATGCAGTAGATTCTTGATAAACCAGAAGACCCGCCGACATGTCGTAAAAATACCCCCGCTAATACCAATACACCAGTCCTGCATGAGACAGCCCTAGCATGTATTCAATATGGACGGTGGGTGTTAGCGCCGAAGTGGTGACATGTAGAGGTGTATGGTATGTAGGAGGACTGCTGGGCCTTGATAGCAGGCTGTGAAGCCTATGCCCAGAGTCGGACACATAAAAAAAAAAAAAAAATCCATAAAAATATGTCTTCCTTTAAGTAACTGAGATTGTCTAAAGCTAGTCAGGCTCTGTAGTCTTTTTGCTGTTATCTGTACTTTGAGGAAAATTCTGCAATAAAACTCGGACGGGTGTTGTAAATACAGCGTCAAGTACTGTGAGGGAACAACAATAACTACAACAAGAACATGTTCTGTCATCATCTTTTTTTTTTTTTTTTCCGTCAGGAGTGGAGGTGCAAATAGCTCGGCTGCTCACTTCCGACATTTAATGCGACTGTGAGGAGCGGCACTCGTCCCGGCGTGATATCATGTGAATAATGTACCTCTAAAGGTCCTCGTCGGTTGGAGCACCTTAGCCCAGTAGACCACCATTGTCATTTGGTTATATGGTTTCCTGGGTTACGGGAAACCTTTTGGTCCATCACTCAGTGCAGTCACCCGAAGGCAGCGCCACATCAAGTGGATGATGGACGCTCCCACCTAACACACAACAACAACATGGTGGCAGGTGGGGACGGCCATCATCCACTGACTTGATGTAGTTCTACTTATTTTTTTTTTCATCACCTATGTACTTCTTTTCCTGAGTCTGCCCTCCTGTCTTCCTATTTCTCCCATTCTTTCTGTCTCTTCCTATTACTTCTCTTTCCACTTCAGGTGATTACACCAAGTGACAGCCTAATGATTTCCTGAAAATCAAGAAATAATTAACATTGGGTAGAAATCATATAAACTAAAACAATAGGGTGAAATGGAGCCTACATTGCTGCCCCTCTTAACTGGGTGGAGAGAGGCAGATGACGCATTCGTCTAAGAATCAAACCTCCACACTCTCTCCCGAGTTGACCTGCCTGCCACAAGGAAACATCAGTTCACTGTGCGGGATGGCCCTGCAGGGGAGATTGTTTGCATGCGATTGATGTGTCTGCACGACCAGATAGACCGGGGATACTCAACAACAGCAACAACATTACAACAACAAGAGTATACAACAGCATCAACATGAACAATAACAGCACGAACACTTATGATTGTAATAGTAATATTAATAATAATGGTAATAATAACAACTATACTGTGATTATTAATATTATCATCATTATTATTATTATCATCATGATCATTATTATTGTGTCCCCCCCTGTGGCGGGTGGGACACAATCTGGCAGCACTATGGGATGGAAATACTACTCTGCGGCCAGGTTGTGTTGGAAAGAATACTGCCACCGTATTCCCTGCGTGTCGTAAAAGGCGATTAAAAGGGGCGGGGTGAGGGGACTAGGGACCCCCTCCTCTGTTTTTTAGTTCCTAAAAAGAGACAGGCCAGAGAAAGGGATGGGGGATTGAGTTATCCCCGTACCCTGAAGATTGGGTCTGTGAATGCGCGTGGATGTGGTACGACTGAGGCTAAAAGGGAGGAGATTGGGAGAATGTTTGTGAGAAGAAAGTTGGATATGTTAGCTCTGAGTGAAACGAAGATGAAAGGGAAGGGTGAGTCTATGTTTGGAAGTGAATGGAAGATTGTCAGGTGTTGATAGAGGAAGGGCAAGAGAAGGTGTGGCCTTGTTAGTGAGTCCGGAAGTACAGCAGTGTGTGATTGAATGGAAGGAAGTGTCATCGAGACTGATGTGGGTGAAAGTGAAATTTGAACGTGAGTTGTGGGTGTTTATGAGTGCATATGGGCCTGGTAGTGAAAGGGATGAAGAAGAGAGGGAGTCTTTCTGGAATAATGTTGATGAGTGTCTGCAGAATTTTGGAGCGAATGTGAATTTGGTAATGATGGGAGATCTGAATGCTAGAGTGGGAAAAGTAGCAGTTGAAGGTGTAGGTGGTATGCATGGTGTGCCTGGAAGAAATGAAAATGGGGAACGAATGATAGGGATGTGTGTTGAGCGAGAGATGGTGATTGGAAATACACTGTTTGAGAAGAAAGATATTTATAAGTATACATGGGTGAGACAGGAGGGTGGAATGGTTGTGGATAAAGCATTGATGGACTGTGTGGTTGTGTCTAGGAATGTAAAAGGAATATTGTTGGATGTGAGAATTCTGAGAGGGGAGGGTGGAGGTATGTCTGGCTACTACCTGGTGGAGAGAAAGTTAAGAGTTGGTAGGAGATGGGTGAGAGCTAGGAGGGTTAGGTGTGGCAGGGAGGTTTTGAAAGTGAGTGAGTTGGATAAAAGAGAGAAATTGATAGAGTATCAGGAGAAATTGAAAGATGAGTGGAACGCAGTGAAAGATCAGGAAAATGGCAGTGTGGAGGAAGAATGACAGTTGTTTAAGAGTGCTGTGGTGGGGCATGCAGAAGAGGTGTGTGGTGTGAGACGTGTGGGTGGTGGTGTAAGAAAAGGAAGTGAATGGTGGTGCGAGGAAGTAAGTATGGCTGTGGCTGAGAAGAGGCGTGCATATGTAGTGTGGCTGCAGAGGAAGGATGAGGTGTCATATGAGAGGTATAAGGAAAAGAGGAATAGGGCGAGAAGGACTGTGCATGATGCTGATGTGGCAGCAGATGAAATGTGGGGTAGGCGACTGACTGAGAATTTTCAACAGAATAAAAAAATGTTCTGGAAGGAGGTGAAAAGGGTGCAAAAGGGAGAGTCTGGGAAGGAAGAGCGAGTAAAAGCAGAGGATGGAAGGATGTTAATTGAGATGGATGCAGTAAGGCCCTCAGGCAGTACTTCTTTGATTTTCCCTGGAATGATTATTGCTTCCATGGCCGTGAGCCATCTGAGTGTGCCTTGCGCATTACAGAGGTTATTCTCTCGGGCATGGAAGCATACATTCCTTTCTCATATTCTTTGACTAACGCAAGAAAGCCTTGGTTTAATCACGCTTGTTCTAATGCTGTCCGCAACAAGGAGAAGGCCTACAAAAGGTACCAGAGCCAACCCACCCCTGAATCACATCGTCTTTACGTTTCTGCCCGGAATCGTGCTAAGTCTGTTCTTCGCTCTACTAAAAATAATTTCATCCATACTAAATGCTCTCAACTCTCCAACTCGAATTCTTCCCGCACATTCTGGCACCTTGCCAAAAATCTTTCTAACAACTTTACCTCATCATCCTTCCCTCCTCTTTTCTACTCTGATGGTTCTGTAGCTATTTCTTCTACTGATAAAGCAGATCTCTTCGCACAGACTTTCTCCTCCAATTCCACCTTAGACGATTCCGGTGCTGTTCCTCCATCACTTCCCCCCTCTGACTTCCTCATGGCTGACATTAAAATTTCTTCAGTTGATGTATTTTCTGCCATCACTGGCCCCAGTACTAACAAGGCATATGGGCCTGATGGGGTCCCTCCTGTTGTTCTCAAGAACTGTGCTTCTGTGCTTACACCCTGCCTAGGCAAACTCTTTCGTCTTTGTCTGTCAATTTGTACCTTTCCTTCTTGCTGGAAGTTTGCTCTCATTCAGCCAGTCCCAAAGAAGGGTGACCACTCCCAACCCTCCAACTATTGTCCAATTGCTTTAACGTCCTGTATTTCAAAAGTTTTCGAGTCAATTCTTAATAGAAAAATTTTAAGGCATCTTTCCTATCACAGCCTTCTTTCCGATCATCAGTATGGGTTCCGTCAGGGACGCTCCACTGGCGATCTTCTCACCTACCTTTCAGACTCCTGGTCATCCTCCTTTCGGGACTTTGGCGAAAGCTTTGCCATTGCACTTGACATCTCAAAGGCTTTCGATCGAGTCTTGCATAAATCTTTATTTCCAAACTGCCCTCCTACGGTTTCTATCCTTCTATCTGTGCCTTCATCGCTAGTTTCCTTTCTGGTCATTCTATAGCCGCTGTTGTAGACGGCCATCGTTCTTCTCCTAGATCTATCAACAGTGGTGTTCCTCAGGGCTCTGTCCTATTGCCAACTCTCTTCCTTTTATTCATCAATGATCTTCTAAGCTGTACATCTAACCCTATCCACTCATACGCTGATGACTCCACCCTTCACCTTTCCATTCGGTTCCCGCAACGCCCATCTCAACAGTTACTTCAACAAACAAGGGATGAGGCTATGGCACACCTAATGTCTGACTTGGCTCGTATCTCTGACTGGGGTAAAAATAATATGGTTGTCTTTAATGCATCTAAGACTCAGTTCTTACACCTATCAACCCGACAAAATCTTCCACAGGTATACCCACTAATGTTTAATAATATTTAGCTTAATCCTGCATCATCCTTGAATATGCTTGGGGTTTCATTTACTAGGGACTTATCTTGGAAAAATCATATTACATCTCTTGTAAAATCTGCTTCCAAGAGATTGGGTGTGCTAAGCCGATTCCGCTCTTTCTTTACCCCTGCACAATTGTTGACTCTATACAGGGGTTTTATCCGCCCCTGTGTGGAGTACAACTCTTATGTGTGGGGAGGCTCCCCACATACAGCTCTTCTCAATAGGGTGGAGTCAAAGGCTTTTCGTCTCATTAACTCTCCTCCTCTTACTGACTCCCTTCAACCTCTGTCTCTTCGCCGCTCTGTTGCATCTTTATCTCTTTTCTATCACTACTTTAATGGTCACTGCTCCTCTGAACTGTCTGCTTGCATTCCTCCACCTCTATGACGGGCGCGTAGCACCCGTCTGGCAGCAAACTCTCATCCCTTTTCTGTCCAACTCTCTAATGCAAGAGTTAACCGTTACTCCCAGTCTTTCATTTATGCAACAGGTCAGCTCTGGAACTGTCTCCCTCTGTCTGTATTTCCTGCTGCCTATGATCTCCAGTCTTTCAAACGCAGTGTGTCCAGGTATCTCAAAATGATCGGATCTTGAATTTGGCTCTCTCTTGTATTTTGTTTTTCTCTTGGAGGGAACTGTTACTGCGGGCTCATGGCCTTTGGTTCCTTCTTCCTCGCATTAAAAAAAAAAAAAAAAAAAAAAAAAAAGGAAGAGATGGGCAGAGTATTTTGAAAGATTGTTAAATGTAGAGGAGGAAAAGGTGGCTGAGATTGTGGCAGATGGAAGGGTGCAAGGAATAAATGTGTTGGGAGAGTTGAATGATTCTTTGATCACGAAGGAGGAAGTGGAGAAGGCAGTAAAGGAGATGAAAACAGGGAAAGCTGCAGGTATGGATGGATGTGCTGTGGAATGCCTGAAGGGTGGTGGAGTGACTATTGTTGACTGGTTAGTAAGATTGTTGAATGTGTGCTTTGTGAAAGGTATGGTGCCAATTGACTGGGCAAGTGCTTGTGTGGTCCCGTTGTATAAAAGCAAGGGTGATAAGTATGAATGTACTAGCTTTAAGGGTATAAGTCTATTGAGTGTTGTAGGTAAGGTGTATGGTAGAGTGTTAATTATGAGAGTTAGAGAGGGTACAGAGGGAGTGATTGGTGATGAGCAGTGTGGGTTTAGGAGAGGGAGGGGATGCGTGGATCAGGTGTTCGCTGTGAGACAAGTGTGTGAAAAGTATTTAGCGAAAAGCAAGGATGTGTTTTGGGCATTCATGGATTTAGAGAAAGCGTATGATAGAATTGATAGGGAGGCTTTGTGGACTGTTTTAAGATTGTATGGACTTGATGGTAGGTTATTTTGAAAAGTTTTTATGTAAATAGTAGAGCATGTGTAAGAGTGGGAAATACTGTGAATGATTGGTTTCCCGTGAGAGTGGGGCTGCGACAGGGATGTGTGATGTTGCCTTGGTTGTTTAATATTTATATGGATGGTGTTGTAAGGGAGGTGAATACAAGAGTATTAGGTGGAGGTCTGAGTCTGGTGAATGTTGATGGTGCAGAGTGGAATCTGAAGCACCTGCTGTTTGCAGATGATACTGCACTGGTGGCTGATTCAGAGAAGAGATTGAGACAGTTGGTAGAGGAGTTTGGAAGGGTGTGTGAAAGGAGGAAATTGAAAGTAAATGAGAATAAGAGTAAAGTGATGAAGTGTACGAGGTTGGTAGATGGTAGGGGGATGAATATCGTTTTGAATGGTGAGTTGCTTGAGGAGGTAGAGTGTTTTAAATATCTAGGGTCACATGTTGCTGTGGATGGAAGAATAGATGAAGAAGTGAAGTTTAGAGTGAATGAAGTAGGTAAGGTGCTGGGAGGAATGAAAAAAGTGTTTAGATGTCGTTCACTTAGAATGGATGTAAAGAGAAGGCTGTATGAGGGTGTTGTGGTACCGACTGCATTATATGGGGCTGAAACATGGAATATGGGTGTAGCAGAGAGGAAAAGTTTGAATGTTATGGAGATGAGGTGTCTGAGGAGTATGTGTGGAGTGACGCGTATGGATCGAGTGCGAAATGATGAAGTGCGAAGGAGAACTGGAGTTGTTCGGGAGATGGCTGGTAGAGTTGAGCAGAGAGTGTTGTGATGGTTTGGGCGTATGGAGAAAATGGATAATGAGCAATTGGTGAAAAAGATAACTAGATCTGATGTGAGAGATGTAAGGCTGAGAGGGAGACCACAAATAGGATGGATGGACAGTGTGAAGAGAGCGCTGGATGCGAGAGGGATGTCTGTTGAGCAAGGAAGAGTGGCTGTGCGTGACAGAAATAAATGGAGAGAAACTGTGAATGAATAAATGATGACGCAGCCCTGAGGGGATATTCTCCTGCATTTGGTCTGATCAGCTAGTCAAGTCAGGTGCTGGTAAGGGGATGGGTCTATTATGATGTGGCAAGGGTAAACCAGCTCTGCTGTCGGGCCCTGCTGCGGATGTCACTGACTGCACTGCACAGTTGACCCTTGTGCGGTGTGATGCAGTGAGGATCTGTCCCTTCTCCCTTTTGGGGCTAAGATGCGAATGAATGTGTTTGAATGGATGAGTAAATGGGGAGTGTGTCGTCCTGTCTCGGCTACCTCCCTTTCCTTGAGGGAAGCAGCCTAGGTATATAGATAGATTATTATTTTTAGTAGAAGTAGTAGTAGTAGTAGTAGTAGTAGTAGCAGCAGCAGCAGCAGTAGTAATAAAGCAGTAGTACTGGTGGTATTATTGTGATGGATATTGTGGTGTGAGGCCATCCCTCCATGGGTCTCCCTTCCCGCGTCTTCCTATCACTGTGAGGGTATTTAACTGAGACATTCTGTCGTGCAGGGTGAGTAAAATTGCTGGAAACACTGGGGAAAAGATACATCATAGAGTATCCCTAGTATGACGTACATCCCTATGTTTGCAGACTCACCCTGTATTATTATGTAATTTTCCCGAATTCAGGCTGGGAGCTGTATGGAATCGGCGAAATTTTGCGGAATAATAGTATAATAACTAAAACGACACTTTTATCATACTTGGTGACTCAGGTATTCATCATCATCATCATCATAACCCGCCTTTCAACTAATAGCACACGTTGTTACTAGTATGTCTCTTATCATCATCATCATCATCATCATCATCATCATCATAACCCTCTTGTCAACCAATAGCAGCTAACGTTACTCTCCTCTCATATATTGTGACTAGTATCTCTCTCACAAATTTTTCATCGTTATCATCAGTATCAACATCAACTTGTGTCACTGCATTCTACAGTATGTGTCTCTTCCTATCGGTGTCCACTGTAATCAGTTAACTGCTAGCCTGTTCCACTGCAGCCCAACATAATACCTGCCCTCATACATACGTCTGGTTGTCCACCCACTTGTATCACTCCATCATTATTACCCATCTCCTGTCTACTAGTATTCTTCGCTCTTTCCGTCCTCTCTATTACCCCTCTCCTTTCTAGTCTTTTATCTTTCACTCCCTTCTCTTTATTCTTCTTCTCCGTTCTACCAGTATTTTTCTCTCACTCCCTTCTTTCTGTTACCCCCATCCTTTCTGTCATAATCCTCTTTCACTCCCTTCTCAGTGTTTCTCCTCTACTTTCTATCAGTATTTTTTTTTATTCCCATCTCTCGACAACCTCGCCCTTTTCACCTGCGAGAAGCCTTCTAGGATCTGACTATCATACTTCGGCAAAAACAAAATTAAAATACAACAGCATATCATAATGAAGGTTTTAAGAGGGATTTTTTTTTTTTTTACCCATCTTATGTGTTAGAGGAAATAGGATAAGCATGATGATAATGTTTTTATTTAACCCAGTCACTAAAAAGATAGATTCCATATAATTTTAGAGGGACAGGTTTTATTCATATGGTTGAGAAGAGGGTTGTTGTCCGGATGAACACACGATCGATCTTAGGTTGGATTAAAGACCAAGCAGCTGGTGAATATGAATTGGTTGTAAAGTCTTAACAGATATTCTAAATTACTCTGATTGACATGTCCATACCCTCTCCCTCCTAAATAATTGGTCACACCAATCCTGGATGAGAGAGCTTAACCATTTTTCAGTGTGGACGGTGGGCACTATAGTCGGCCTTGCGCCCGCAAGCGCCTGTGGTGTGGCTCGCACCTGTTTACAATGGTGCCACGTTTCCTCAACTTGCGATGTGAAACGGAAGCTATTTATGTACAAGGCATCACAAATTCGATAAATTCAGATGAATAAAACTTACACTTGTGTATTTTGATGGATGAATCAACAGTAATCTAATTATGCATAAAATATTTATACAGTAACACAGAAACATGGCATACATATTGTACAGTGTTGCTAAAAGAAATAGCAGTCACTTTTAATGTTTTTTAGCGTAGTTTTAGGGTGGTTAATAATATTACAGTTATGGATATAATAGAATGAGCCTGAAAAAGAAGAAATATGCCAATATCCAAAGTAAAAGAAATAATTCATATAATTCTTGTGAGTGGCAGCACTGACAGATAGCTTCCCTACAGAGAGAGAGAGAGAGAGAGAGAGAGAGAGAGAGAGGCAGGAGAGGGGCATGCATTGAATGCATTGTCGGCATCACTAAATATAACAAAACCAAATTAACAAATGAAAGCACAATTATAAATAACTTATAAAAGAATCAAAAGTACTCAGGGTGGCTCACATTTCCCGCCATGTGGTAGGTGAATCCAGCCCCCCCTTCCCCTTCCCTCCCTTCTTAATCCCTCCTGGGTGTCTCAGGTCAAATCCCCCTTCACACTTCCCCTCCCCCCTGGACCACCACCCCAACAAACCCACATCCACACTCCCACCCACACCTACACCCACACCCCACTACGTCGGGGTGTATGAATCAGTAACGTAACAAACCTCTCAGCAGACAGTAACTTTGACACTCCATCTACTACTAAATATAACAAAACCAAATTAACAAATGAAAGCACAATTATAAATAACTTATAAAAGAATCAAAAGTACTCAAGGTGGCTCACATTTCCCGCCAGGAGAGAGAGAGAGAGAGAGAGAGAGAGAGAGAGAGAGAGAGAGAGAGAGAGAGAGAGAGATAACGGTATAGAAAACGTGGCAACACTGTACACAGGTGCGGACCACACCACAGCCGCAAACGTGCGCGAGTCCTACTATAGCACCCAAGTAGTGAAATGAGAAGCTCTGTGTCACTGTCTGTTGCATATAAGAGTACTGCATGGGCACTGGAAACAGAGTGTGGAGTTTATGCTCAAAGTCGAATTAATTCAAAACACCTTGATAAAATCACTTGTCAACAGTAAATATTAAATAAACCAGCAATCATACTGAAGCGATTAACTCTTCTCCGCTTTCTTTCCTTTTGCACATCTTTCCTCTCAACCCATTTTAACCCATTGTTCCATTCCTACCTGTTCACTCACCCACCAACTCAAACATGTGAGTCGCACAGGAGACTCCTCTCTCATCCCCTCACCCTGCCCCCTTTCCCTTAGCCCCTCCTCCAACAGTCCAACATCCCCTCACCGCTTTACCCTCCCCTTTTCCCTCCATCTCCTATGTCTCCTTACCTTCTCCTCTCCCCGTGCCATTCTTCTCTTCCCCCCGATCCACACATTCCATTAATCTCATTCACCCTTTTTCACCTCCCTGACCCTCTCCCCTCTCCCCCTTCCCTACACGTCCTCCAACCCCCTCACCCTCTCTCACCTCGTCTCACACCTCCGACACATCCCACACGCTCCCTCTCCAGACGTCCACTCATCCCTTCACCCTTACCCTTCCCATTTCCCCCTCCCTCTCCCTCCTTATTTTCAGCTCATAGAATTTGGTATCATAGAGAAAGTTTTCTTTGTACCAAACAGCCACGGAAGGATCTGTACATCTGTTTCTATCTGCTTCCCCTTGTACTCTATTGCAGTGTCTTACATTCCAATCCCTCCCTTCCCCTTTAATCTCTCTCCGTTCCCTAAATCCCCTAAACTTACCCCCTTCCACCTCGCCCCTCTCATTACCCTCTCGCATTTTCTTCTCGCGACTGTTATCTATCACAATGGGAACATTTCAAGGAATGTGACGGATTTGGGGGGAGAAAATTCTTATGCTACTGATATTATGATTTAAATGTCACTTTGTGTACGTTATTTGTGCCCGCATTATCTACGTCCCTTATCTGTGGAGGAATGATTAAGATGATCCGGATACCAGTGTGTGTGTGTGTGTGTGTGTGTGTGTGTGTGTGTGTGTGTGTGTACATAGATATCTAGTCTAATATTACCGTTTGTCTTCTGTGGTTCAGAACATAAAAGGGCTGGTGAAAGACCAGCACCCTAGTAGCATTACTCGTACGTGTTGGACACACTACACGAGATTCAGAAAAATACAAAGGAGAGCAAACATCAACAGACCTATTAACTTTCTGAGACAACCCTTTTATGTTATACCAGGGAGCGATAATGGTGCTTGAGAAGAACACCTTTACTTGTATGTGTGATGGCACCTCTATTACCAGACGGCTCCACTGCCTGGTTATATAACATCCTTCAGCTCCTTCCCTATCCACTGAAATGATGATGGTGGACTGCTGCAGGAGGGCAGCCTCAGCCTGCAGTCGAACGGGGTCATTTTAGATGAGCCTGGGGCCACAGTAACAAGAACAACAACAGGGTATGATAATGATGTGTCATATACTACCCATTTATATAAAATGTGTTCATTTCGATAATACTATGAAACTAGAAAGCACTCAGAGAGAGCATACCTCCGTCAATGTTACTGTCATTAAAAAGGATCCGGATCCGCCCCCAAATTTAATCAATTCTTCCTTGGTCCATGGCCCACGCTTCCACAAAACCTCATTGAAATTATTTGAGAACTTTTGGAGATATTGTGTGGGATACTCCGGATCCGGATCCGTCCCCAAATTTAATTATTTCTTCCTTGGCCCATGGCCCACCGTTCCACAAAATTTCATCAAAATCTTTGTATAACTTTTCGAATAATCCTGCTAACAAACAAACAAACAACGCTGGGTAACATAGCCTCCTTGGCGGAGGTAAAGAAAACAGTCGGGCTGAAACTACTGTATCTTCACAATGAACACAATTTGCGTACGTGGATAAAATTATTCTGTTTGAGCAAGTGATGGCCTGTGAAATCAAAGCACATCTGTTAAAGGACGTGATTTATGCAGCGTTGAAATCTTCGTTTTTTTTTTTTTTTCTTTTTTTCTATGCGATTTATTATGACTATTACACCGTGATATTCTTCTTTTTTTTTTTTTTTTTTTTGTATTTGTAAATCCCTAGGACCGACATAGTTTGCCCCAGTAACGTAAAAGAGGCTAAAAATGTGAAACATGCAAAACAAGAGCAGTCCGATATTATAAACCTCCAACAAGGGAGAAGTATCTGGTAATTTCTGTGCAAACATTGCAGGCTTTATTTATCGTGTTGAAATTGCCACTATCCCGCTATGGTAAGGAATCCTTTTAAAAAATTCCTGGATCAGGATGGTGATCCGGATCATTACCATAATCTAATGAGTTGTTCCTTGAGCCATACTCTACTCCTCCAAAAACTTTGGGCAAAACCCGTTCATAACTTTTCTGAGCGGCAAAAATATAACCTTGGTTGAGGTAACTAGAGAGAAGTCAGAAATCGCACACCTCCGCCAACGCCAATACAGCTGATGATTTAGGTTACTGCTGTTACTTCTCTCTCCTACCAGATGAATACTTTTACGGGCCTCATCTAGTTACTATTCTTTATTTTACAGTGTTAGTCTGTCTTATTTTACAGTCTTAGTCTGTCCTGTTACACAATCTCATATAGCACATACCTACACCAACAACAACGAATTCATTATTTATTTGTGCAACCGAATCCGGATCCTGATCCACCGCAAACTCAAATCAACTCTTTCTTGACCCATTCATTGCCCACTCATCCATCGAATTTCAATGAAATTCTACAGCATCTTTTTAACGTATCTTGTACACAAACAGACAAATTAACACGAGGGAAAGCATAACCTCCGTCCAATTTCGTAGGCAGTGGTATCATTCATTTGATGAACAAATGTAATAATGTGCCTTTTGCCACCTACTGTAGAATGCGGCCCCAATATTTAAGGGTAATAAAGCAGGAAGCCGCCATCCTCATACAAGCGAGGAAGTAATTCATACACGTAACACAACCTTATGCAGACTTATGCCTTAAACCACTACACCACCAGACCACAGGAACGTACCTGTGTACGGAATATCAGGTCACTTCCGAGATTTCCTTGCACCTCTTCCTCAGCTATTTATTTTGGATGTCACCGTAAAATGCTTTTTCATATAGTTGATACAAACTATATTGATACCTGCATTGTAATGACATAAGATGCAAATGAAGGGCTATGAACAGTTCTGCGCAAAATGAATCAGTAGGAAAGAGAAGCTACGAAGCTTCCTACTGTATACCCGCTAAAGTAATGCGCAGCCAACAAAGGGAAGGTGAGCTTGGGGCGTGTGGTGGCAAGGTGTGTAGGAAGGGTGAGATGTGACGGCCTCGTGTTGTTGAGGGAGAGATGCATGGAGGGAGGGAGGGAGTATGGAGGGAGAGAGGAAGGATGGGTAACTGATGGATACGGAGAGAGAAAATCTATCTATCTATCTATCTATTGCCAGACGCCTCAATCCCGTTTGAGGAGAGAGGGAGAATGACTAACACACAGGGAAGTGAACGAAGAATGTAACGAGAGAGGGAGGGAGGGAGTAAAATGAATAGGGAGAGGGAAAGAGTAAAAGTTAGAGGGGAAATTCATCTTACAGAGAAGAAGGGAGAGAAACATGGACAAATGGAACAAGGCGAGGAGAGAAATGTGAAAAAAAGGAAGAAGGCGGGGAGGGAAACAGATGGGAAGAAGGAATTGGAAGGAGAGAGGAGAGAGCGATGGAGAACAAGAATAGAGAGGGAGGGAGAGAAGCAGAGAGGAAGTGAGGGTGAAAGATTGATAGAAAGAGTGAGAGGGGATTGAAAAAGCAAACAGTGAGGGAAAAAAGCACTAACGTGGAGGGCGAAAGGAAGAATAACAAATAGACACACAGGACGAGAACGGGACATGAAGGAAAGAGGGAAGGGACAGAAGAAGAAACAGGAAGCATGATGAATAGTAAGCGTGGGAGGGAGGGAAACATGGAAATAGGGAGGGGGGGGGAAGGAAAGAAGGAAGGGAGGGAGAGAAAAAGAGGGAATGTGGAATAACAAATAAACAGAGAGAGAGAGAGAGAGAGAGAGAGAGAGAGAGAGAGAGAGAAAACAAGGAACTCTGTCTCTGTCTGTCTGTCTGTCTCTCTGTCTATCTGTCTATCTATCTATCTCTATCTCTCTCTCTATTCATATATATATAAAAGGTATAATCTGCAGCAGTAGCCATTGCAAGTCCACTGCTAAACAAAGGCCTCCTCCAACCTTTTTCACGAATTCCTTAAGTGAACCAATCTCTGCCACGTTCTGCCTGCAAACTTCTATATCTCATCTCTCCACCTCCTGTCTGGCCTTTTTCTGCTACGCATACAAGCTCACTGGGTCCAGTCAGTCAGCCTCTTGTTCCGTTGGGTATTCTTTATTCCTGCTACAATACCTACCCACCTCTTCTTCTCTTCCTCTTTAACTTCTGTAATGACTTTGGCACACACTGTGTGTGTGTGTATATATATATATATATATATATATATATATATATATATATATATATATATATATATAAGAGAGAGAGAGAGAAAGAGAAATGAAGTGTGTGTGTGTTGGGGTGGGGTGTTTATTTTACAAAAAAGCACAGACTATACTGTTTTTACGGTCCTTTGTCAATGGTCGAGCAATACTATTAATAGGAATACTTACTCTTTCTTTACAAGATACTAAGAACTGAAAGAAAAGTTAGAGATGCCTCTATGACTTTTCCTTTTTACCCATCTCTGTCTCTGTCTCTGTCTGTCTGTCTCCTTTACTATTCATGTCCCCTCGCTGTTTTCATCTTTGCTTCCTCTTCCCAGGTACGATATATACTTGACCCCCCAGCATCAGGACTCTCTGTCGCTACCCCATCATTCTCTCTCTCTCTCTCTCTCTCTCTCTCTCTCTCTCTCTCTCTCTTTTTGTGCTTTGTAATGAATGACGTCACGCTTAGCACCGCCCCCTGTTGTGAACACCACGGTTTACCTTCACGATGCTAAGCCTCTAAATTCATTCTCTGTCTGTCTGTCTGTCTCTTCATGTACCCAGCACTCAACCTGTAAAGTCCTTCTGCCTCTCTTCCTTTGTTTTTCACTTCTCGCCTTTTCTCTATTTTCCCCTTTTTTCGTTCCATTTTCCATCTCTTTGTTTCAGTTTTTCTGGATCTTCAGTCACTGGGTTCCTTGTGCCTCTCTCTCAACTTCTTTATTTTTGCTTTCTCTTCATGTATCTTCATAGTTCTCTCTCCCACGTTTGTTTTTCTCTTAATTTCACCTCCCCCATTTTTCCTTCTCTTTCATCATTTACTTCTTACTCTTTTTCTTTGTTAGGTTCTTCGTCTGTGATCCTTCCCCACCCCCTTTATGGTATCTCCCCCTTTTTTCCTCTATATTTCTTTTGGCCTATCCACCTATTTCCTTCCCATTTGTAGCTATCTTGTCTCAGTCTTTGATTCCTTGTGTTTGTCTTTAACCCCTTCACTTCGACCTTTTTTATTATTCATCCTTGCTATCTCCAGACATTTTATTCTGCTTAGAGGAGACGTTTTGACCTGGAGTTGTTACATACAGCCTTCACTGAACTCTTCACCACCCAGGTGTTCTAAACTATCTATCTATCTATCTATTGCCATACGCCATAATCCCTTAAGGGGTGGCCATTTGACTTTGAGTTATTGGTTTTATGGGGAGGGGCACTAATCCTCCACCAACCCACTTGCTGACACGTAGGGAGCACGTATGGGTTGGTTATATAGTTACCACTCAGCGTTGAAAATGGTTTCTTGGCTTACAGGAAACCATTTGGCTTGTCACTCAATGTAAAGCCACCTATAAAGGAAAGAAGAGCAATAAGAAGTGACAGGAAAGATGGGAGATATAGGAAGAGAGGAGGGCAGGCACAGAAAAAGAATGATAAAGGATAAGGAAGAAGTAGGCAGCACTACATCAAGTGAGTGGATGATGGTCGCCACCACCTACCACCGTTCTAAACTGAATTAACTAATTAGAAGTAGGGATGTAATCACCGGTGAGGTGATCACTGGAGGACCAGGTGATTGAGACGCAGCACGTGGACGCGAATACAGTTTATGCGGTCAAAACCTGCCAACATGAAATTATAACAAATTAGCGCATTGTAAATGACTTCACTTGACAGCAATATGATTCACCTTCAGTTAACCGAACACGCTTATCTGTAGTATTCATCATGTTGCTCACTATATTGTAGCAGCTAAAAAGTCATCATATCTTCCTTAAGACGTACAATAAATAATTTCAAATCACCTTAACTCTATGGGTTAATGCCACTGTCAGTCTTAACTACAACATAGCTTAAGTGTTGTGGGTCTAAACTACACCGTACGACTCGAGGAAAACCGTAAGGCGTTGTTAGCTCCAAGCCTCAGTCGTGACTGCCCTTCCCTGTGTTGATGTAGGGGCCCTCTGCCATCCGTCGTCCGTCCAGATACAGAGTAGCCCTTGTTCGCTTGTCACCAGTTAATTATGTTCTCACCTTACGCCTAGGCTCGACACTACCTCTACCCTTTCCACCCACGGGTTAACTCACTTACAGTGTAACGTACTCTTATATTCTTATGGACTTTGGCTTATATCTACTCTGCTTACATCTACTTAAATTACTCAGCTTATATCTACGAACGTTAGCCTAACCCCTCCATTTCTGTGACCGCCCGTATGTGGCGGCAACACACCCACCGTTGAGCGTTTGTGCTCAAAAGATCAAGGGTAATCAGAGCATGGTTGGGGTCTGAGGTACTTTGCAGTAGATTCAAATTAACTAATTCGTTACAGAGCCCAAGTCACCTTCTAAGGCCCCTTCTAACAGACAAAGGTGCATAACTGGGTGTAGCAACACATTACGAGCAGTCTTCAGTTTGACACGGCGTACCAATCCATCTGCATCTGGAGCTGCCTTTAACACTCTGCCTAATGGCCACTGACTTCAAGGGTTTGGCTCACCAGAGACGAGAACCGTGTCATTAGGCTTAAAATTCCGGCGGGGTTCAAGGTGTCTTTGGTGGCTCCTCAGCAGGGGAAGGTACTCTTGAAGCCAGTGTTTCCAGAACTGGTCCGCCAAGAATTGGACATGCTGCCACCTTTTGTGATAAGCATCCTGCATTGGCATACTACCCCATGGTCGGTCTTGGTGGGTTCCCAAGCGCAAGATGTGAGTTGGGATGAGAGCCTCCAGATTACCAACATCACTAGAGATAGGTGTGATGGGGCGTTCATTTACAATGGATTCCACCTCACAGAAGACAGTGTGAAGAAGCTCATCATCCAAGACCTGGGATGCAACGATAGCCTGAAGAACCTTCTGCACAGTCATAATCTGCCTCTCCCAGACACCGCCCATGTGTGAGGTAGCTGAGGGGTTGAAGACCCATTCAATGCGCCTCCGCAGGAAGTCTCTCTTGATGCTCTCATCCTTTGCCCAGCTAGCAGCAGCTGCCTGCAATTCCTTGTCTGTGCCAAGTCCAACGAGCTGAGGACCTCAAGGTGGACAGTACGTGTAGCTAAGTAAGTGAAAAGGCAACCCCACCTCTTGAGGCATTTACGACCCTGTTAAAAGTTGAAGGGGCTAAAGCAATCTGTACCGGTGTATGTGAATGGGGGTCCGCCCAGTGCGACACGATTGACTGGCGGGACGGCTTGTTGCTGCTGCACAGGACTCCAGTTGTTCCGATGGCAGACAACACAAGTTCGAGTTATCTTATCCAGCAGACTGCGACAGTGGGGAATCCAGAAACGAAGTCGTAGGCATGCTAATGTAAGTTCCTGTCCAGAGTGTCCAGCGTGGGTAATATGTACGTCTCTCACCACGAGGTCAGTAACATGATGATTGTTGGGGAGGAGGATGGGATGTCGACTACCTCGGTAAAGGGGGGCATGAAGCAAACGACCTCCAACCCTGACTAGCCCGTCTTCACCCAAGAATGGCTCCAGTCTGTATAGCCGACTTGTTCTTTTTATGCTACCTGCCGCAAGAGCTATAAGATCTTCTCGATAACAGTCGTGCTGAATACAACGCAAGACGGCATGTTCAGCACTCCCCAAGTCCGCTACCCTAATTTGCACAGAGATGTCTTCGCTGCGAGCTGCTCCGAGCCAGTCAACAAACTTTCTTAGCCATGCAACCCCTCGCAGCAGTCTATGCCACGAAGAGTATCTGAGCCACAGCTCGGTCAGAGGATTGCCTCCGGTTTCACTCACCCCACAACCAGTGGCCAATGCAGACACACCTTGCTTCACTTCCATGGCGGCATTTGAGTTTGCAGATAAATGCAGTGTCTCCGGGCAGCGTCCCTCATCCTGGCAGGGAAATGCCAGTCCCCCTAACCATCGACAACCCCTTGTCATCTCATTTGCTGAGAGGCCCCTCGTTGCATCATCTGCAGGGTTCAAAAGTGTGCCAACATGTCGCCACTGCCAAGGGTGCGACAGTCCCTGTATGATGGAAACGCTGTTGGCAACGAAGGTATGGAAACGGCGGCTTTCATTTGCAATGTAATGGAGGACTAACATACTGTCGGTCCAGAAGAAATCGTCTACGTAGAAATTATGTCTCACTTCTAGGGTGGCTGCGAAGTATCCGGTGCCATGGTTGTGGAAGGTGCGTCTCAAGGCATAAGCCACGCATGCTGGGCTCCACACGCTGCCAAAAAGGTGTACACACATCCTGAAAGTTTGAGGTGATGCTTGCATGGAGTCCAGACCTTTCCACCAGAGGAATCTTAAGACATCTCGGTGTTCGGGGGTCACTTGAATCTGATGAAGCATGGCCTCCACATCTGCCATGAGTGCCACACCACCTTGTCGGAACCAAAGGATGACATTGAGTAGCTTGTTGTTGAGGTCCGGCCCTTGGAGAACTTGGCTGTTTAAGGACACATTGGTGCACACTGTGGCACAATCAAAGACAATGCGGACCTTTCCTGGCTTGTTGGGATTCAGCACGGGATGGTGTGGGAGGTACCAAGTTCCACCCGGGTTTGAGTTCAGTTGAGAGGTGGGAACAGGCTCTGCGTAGCTCTTTTGCAGGAGCAGTCAGATTTCTTCATCATATCGCCGACACAACCAAGGGTCCTTCGTGAGGCGTTGCCTTAAACTTGCTAATCTGCAATCAGCGAGTGATCTGTTGTTAGGAAGACCTGGGTCTTTATTCCTGAAAGGTATCAGCAACTGGTAGTGGCATCCCACTCTGGTTCAAGTGGATGACCACAACTCCAGGACCCGCTTATCATCCGAAGAGAAGGCACTGCTCTTAGAATGATCCCTGTCAATTTCCCAAAAGAGCTTCACTTGCCTTTCCAGACGTGTCTCTGGAAGTTCCACAGCTCGTACTGACAAGCAGCCAGCCTGATTGGATGACAGGTGGTAACCCACCGGTCCATTTACCGTCCAAATCAAGAGTGTCTGTACAGCAAATGGGGCATCCTCTCTGCCAGTCCTAACCTCTAAGGGTATTAATGCGTTTGGAACATCTTGGCCAATCAGTAGTTCCACTGTGCAGTCCCTACTGGGTGTTGCAATTCCCTGCAGATGCCACCAACCTGCAATATCCAGGGTTGTAGCGGTTGTATCTTGTAGTGCCTGAGGGAGATTCTCTATGACTAGCACTTTGGGAAGAGTCACCATCCGAATTTTCCGTAGACCGACACTAATGGCTTCCAGTTCGACCTCCGTAACCCACTGAGTCGCCTCTTGAACCTAAGTACCAATGGAGAGCTTAATGTTCCTACCACATGCTCCCGTACCTCTTGCTACCTTTCGTGTGCAAAACGACCGGTCACTCCCGGAGTTCAGAAGCGCCAATGTTCTAACTACCATGCCAGATGGGTCACCTTACCAGCGTACCTTGACGTCTACCATGGGTAAGGCGACTCGTGTAGTATCGTAGCGTCAGAGGTCTGTATCTCCTCCCGACTTGAGTCTCTTGCTGTCTGAACCAGCCCCATGCCTATCGCTCCACTGCATTTCTCGTTCACGTCCGAGGTTTCCCTTCGACGTGCCCCATTCGATGTGTTGTTTAGATCTCTGTGAACTCCGTGCCTAGTCAATTGCAAGTTGGCTTCCTTTAGATCCCTTAGGCTTCACTTCATTCGGCCAGTCTTGTTCGAAACCCTGATCACCTTGACTTGAGGTGGAGGGGTTCTTGTCAAACCCAGCTATGTGATCCTTTCCGTACGCAGGGATGGCCTGATAATCACGAGGTTTGCCCTCTCTCAGATGCAGCCACTTGGAGTGCCTTCTTCCACAACCTAGAATGCCGCACCAAAAATCTGATTTGCAGTTGGCCACTAGGTGAGTGTTTCTCAGACATACAAAGCAGCACCCAAGCCTTTGCACCGTTGCGCGACGGTTGGTGACATCCATGCTGCGGAACTGCTTACATCCTGGGAGATTGTAAGGTCCATGGCAGAGTGGGCATGGTGGATACTGATCCCCCTCCCATGCTACGGCACTTGACCCAGTAGTCGCCAGGCCTACGGCCCGTCTGACCAGAGGTCCCCTCGGATGGGCTCCTGGGCATCCTGCCTTTTGCGGTTCATCATTGCTACTAACATCGCAACTATTGAAGAGGTCACTATTCCAACGTTCTGCGTGTGTCAGTAGAAAGCTTAGGAACCATTTTATGTCTGGAGGTGAGCCGTGCTGATCCCTGTATGTATGTGCTTCATCCCTGCAGCATTCATAAAGTCTGCTAGGTAACCGAGCTGCAATATTCCTCATACATGAGAGCGAGTCGATCTTGTCCAGCATGTCCCAGTGCTCCAGGTGGCTTATGCATCCCCACAACTCGTCTGCCAGATGCTGCAATCCCTCCCAGTCACCAGTTTTGATGGGTGGACCCTTCTGCACCTTTGTTACTAGGTGGTTTATGTACACTTGTTCATTTCCGTATCTCCCTTCGAGAAGAGCAAGCACCCTCTGGTACCCCTTTTCTGGTCCCAGTCTCTCACAGGATTGCAGAGCTATCTTGACTTCACTCCCAGTGCATGCTTGCAGAAGCATGTTTAATCGGTATGGGTCAGGTAGTGCAACTTCATCCACATACCGGCAGAATGTGCGCATGAACTCCCAGTACTCGGCCTGACTCTTGCCAGTAAATGTTGGGAGAGGTGCACGTGGCAGCCTGAATGCAGCCATCAACTCCTTCAAGCTGCATTCCCATGGTGCATCCCCCGCTTGGGCTTGAGAGGACACTTCTAGTTGGGAGGAAGTGTCTATCTGTTTCTGCTGAGCTGTGGAGTGTGCAGTTGATGCTCTGGAGTCTTCAGATTTCTCCTGCTGCAGGAGCTCCTGTGAATTCCCATAAGGTTCCACTGTTGTTGGGTGCTCAAAGTTTGTCAGTTCGTCTTCATGCCCTCCAGTCACTCTGGTGTCGCTCGCGTCAGTAGGGGGAGCACAGTGTCATCGGCTTTGTGAGGCAGGCAGCGCCGGGTCACTGAGTGTGCCAGTTGATGGCCTCTGCATGTCGTGTATGTCACGGGCCACCTGGTATTGCACAACGGCTCCAGCTGTCCCCCTTTTCTGCCTGAGTGCATCATCCTTGAGTTCCTTCAGGACTGCTGCAGCCTGAATTCTTTGTTCATCAAGTTTTTTCAGAAGGGCCTCTGCTCGTGCAATTCTACTTGTTTCAGCATCACCCTTTAGTACATCTTCGATGGCCTCTTCTTTTACTGCTGGAGGGGGGTTAGAAGGAAAGGGGGTGTTGACCACACGTGCATTGTTATACGGAATCAGAGCTTCACGGTCTGCATCCATCGCCCTTGTGATCTTGTGGTCTTCTATTGTGACGGGTTTCTCTTTGCTCATCTCAACTTCATTCTTATCACTTCTTCCTCTAGGTCTGTCTACGCCCACCCGCACCGCTCAGTAGCCACTCACCCCCCGTTGGATCAATACTGCCGCAAACCGCTTAGGTGAGTGGTGGTTATCCGCTCTCTGAGGGGCGCCACTAATTGTCTACATGAGTGGTAGTTAGTTACTCTTGCACTTGATGTCGACCAATAATGCCAGCATACTCCTGTGTATTTTAATATGCTAACCTCCACCCTCTGAGGGCGCCGCCAATCGTTTAGATGAGCGGTTGTTAATTACTTTTGTACTTGATAATGACCAATAGTGCCAGCATACTCCTGTGTATTTTAATATGCCAACCTCCACCCTCTGAAAACGCCGCCAATCGTTTAGATGAGCTGTAGTTAATTAACCTTACTTAATAATGACCAGTAATGCCAGCACACTCCTGTGTATCTTAATTTCCCAAACACCCATGCTCCCATTGCGTTTGTATCTTCACCTTATCAAGGGGTGCCACTCGTGTACATGGCTGTGAATTTCATTTGCAGCCAGGTTCTAATTTTAAACTATCTGAAACACGGAGGGACGTTGACACACACACCAACCCACTAGCGTCGTCCTTTATATTCACGCACATATTTATTTATTAATCCCAGTTATTGTCATCCTTGCTGTTATTGGTTATTATTATTCCCTTTGTAAATTACCACACTGCAGAACAACTGTGGCCCTGAAGGCTCAGTGAGCTGCACTCATAAACAAATGATGCACACGGCCCTCATCACCTGGTTTCAGCCTCAGGTTCTTTTAGCTCCGTGGCTGGCGGATCGTGGCTGTACAAATCGCTATCCTTCTGTATTTCACCACACTTGACGCACGTCAACCATTTCTTCTTGACCTCAACTTAGAACTTAATACCACATGCTGTAACACTCAGCAGTTTGTGAATTATAATACCGCTCACTGCATATTTCACCCACGTATCATTTGTGTTAACTTCTATCCTCTCACTATGCTTCACATATTAATTCCTTCGTCTTGCCCTTAATTCAGAACTTAACACTACACGCCAAAACCCTCACTGATCCGTGAATTATAAAGGTTGCACACTGAACAAAAGGCCCTTTGTGTCTAGCACCACCTTGAACTGAGCTATGCTAATAGATGGTGGTTTATAGTGGGCTTTCGTTTACTTATCATTCACTTATAGTCGTTGTGTATCCTCAGCAAGGCTTAATTCCCGGCCCAGTGTTCACCGCCCAAGCACCAGCTTCGTAGCGTACACACGCACTCAAACTCACTCGCAGGCGGAGTGCCAGCAAGAAGAGGGGCAGGGGGAAGGATTCACCGGCCTCTGGACACCAACGGTCTCGTCGTCCTGGCTCTCTGCCAAGTCGTCCTCCGTTCGTCACTGAGATGTGTGGACGCCTAACACGTTTTGACTGTAATCGCCGGTGAGGTGATCACTGGAGGACCAGGTGATTGAGACGCAGCACGTGGACGCGAATACAGTTTATTCGGTCAAAATCTGCCAACATGAAATTATAACAAATTAGCGCATTGTAAATGACTTCACTTGACAGCAATATGATTCACCTTCAGTTAACCGAACACGCTTATCTCTAGTATTCATCATGTTACTCACTATATTGTAGCAGCTAAAAAGTCATCATATCTTCTTTAAGACGCACAATAAATCATTTCAAATCACCTTAACTCTATGGGTTAATGCCACTGTCAGTCTTAACTACAACATAGCTTACGTGTTGTGGGTCTAAACTACTCCGTACGACTCGAGGAAAACCGTAAGGCGTTGTTAGGTCCAAGCCTCAGTCGTGACTGCCCTTCCCTGTGTTGTTGTAGGGGCCCTCTGCCATCCGTCGTCCGTCCAGATAGAGTAGCCCTTGTTCGCTTGTCACCAGTTAATTATGTTCTCACCTTACGCCTAGGCTCGACACTACCTCTACCCTTTCCACCCACGGGTTAACTCACTTACAGTGTAACGTACTCTTATATTCTTATGGACTTTGGCTTATATCTACTCTGCTTACATCTACTTACATTACTCAGCTTTTATCTACGAACGTTAGCCTAACCCCTCCATTTTTGTGACCGCCCGTATGTGGAGGCAACAAGAGATGTATTATTAATGATGTCCTCGTGCTGAACAAATTAATTTAATTACTACGGACTTGGTCTAGGGAGTGGTGGACTTGGGACAGCCTTCTTAAAACCGTACTATCCATTTCGCACACACATACTTAACATTTCACTGAAATCAGTTATACTCCATCAGATAACTTATTGAACCCTATCCATCTTTATCATTCGTTAATCTTTATCCTACTTTTTAACCATTTCCTTCCTTCATATTCTCTATCTTTCGATTTTTTTGTTTCACTTTTGTCTGTCTTCCCTCATTTCTTCTTTTTCGTCCTCATTCTCTGAGTGTTTTCATTTCTGATCTTCCTCGTTCTCCCATCCCAATCTTATATCTCATCGCTCCTCGGTTATATGTTCTTGCCATTGCTTTTTCCTTCATTATTTTTTTTTATTCTCCGGCTTCCTATGTCCATATATATCTCCTTCACATCTCCCTCCGCCATCCTCTTCCTTCGTCTGCCTGTTTCATTTTTCCAACAATCCCCTCATGTTACCACCTCTCTTATTTCGATAGTCCCCACCCTTTCTCTCTCTCTCTCTCTCTCTCTCTCTCTCTCTCTCTTACTTATTTTTATGCTTTTAGGAGTGACTGAAAATTGTATTAAGAAACAACAGGAAATTGAAAGATTTAGAAGAGGGATATGTGGAACAGTGAGAGGATGTAGTGGGTGAGATGCAAAAGTAATAATGAAAAAAAAAAGTAAATAATAATAGCATTTCACTCTGCTCTAGGTCTAGGGTAAGGTAAGGCTACCGTAGTGCAGTACAGTAAGGGTAGATGACCTGTGGAAACTATTTCCCCAGAAGGAGATATCCTGTTTGTTGCGGTATATGCACACTTTTTAATGTAGTTATCCTTGTCAAAAAGCAGAGACTTTACCAGAGAACGTATAGTGCTGCTTCAAAGTGGTTTGATAACCCAGGGATTTGCTCTAGTTTTCTGGTTAAAAGCCTTTATTATTAATAAATTAAATGCTGCTGCCTGTGACCTTTTATGGACAATTATAATGTGAATACGTGTATAAATTTCCTACAATATTAGGAATATTCCATGTACATGACTGCGCATGCGTGGTACCGTGACGTGAAAAATGGATGGTCTTATATTTCTTAACGTACATAAAATGAATATTTGGCTTTAGTTTTCGTTGAAACGTAAGATTACCTTGTTGAGTTAGACCTTCTATGTAAATTTAATGAACTAATTAATTGTATTTAAGTAACTGGGGAGTGTAATGAGTAAGGATGGAAGTTTGGAGGGTGAAGTGCTTGAAAGGGTATAACAAGGAAGAAGGATTGCTGGTTCCTCGAAAGCGGTGATAAGAAACAGGGAAGTGTGCATGGAAGTGAAAAAGTTACTACATGGCAGTATTGTGATACCAACTCTAACGTATGGAAGTGAAGCTTGGACATTGTTGGAAGGACACAAGTGGAAATGAGTTATTTAAGAGGAGCCTGTGGAGTCACATGGAGAGACAGGCTGACAAATGAGGATATAAAAGGAGCGTTGTGGTGTGGATGTGGATGTGATAGGAAGTGTTAGGAAGAACACACTGAGGTGGTTTGGCCATGCGGAGAGGATGGAGGGTGAGAGACTGACGAGGAGAGTGTATGTGAGTGAGGTGGAGGGGGGAAGAGGGAGGGGGAGGCTGAGGATGAGATGGAGGGATGGAGTGGAGAGGTATATGAGGGAGTGGCGTGTGAGTTGGGAGCAGGGCAGTGAAATGGCGGGGGACAGGGCGACGTGGAGGCGATTTGTTTGTGGCCACCCCGTACGGGATTAAGACGTCTGGCAATAGACAGATAGATAGATCTCTGAATCCAGTGAAGAAGAAGATATGCCATTTGAGTTAGGGTGTCAGTTTATACCCTACACATTCAAAGAGTCTCCTGTTACTTTAACCTGCTGCGTGCCGGTGCCGTTTTAAAACGGTCTGACAAAAATCTGTGGTCAGTGCCAGTGCCATTTTAAAAAGACTTAAAATTAAAACATTCACTGTGACTGCATTTTTCATGATTCATGGGTAAAAATTGGCAGGCTTGTATGTTAACTGTTCCTCTATCATACCTCATGCGGTCAAGGCCATACACCCACTTGCTTTCCCCCTCACGCACGTTCTGCCTCACTCTGCCTGTGTGCCTAACTCAGTGCTATACATAGTGAAGGCATGTTGTAAATATTTTCACGTAAGTGTAGGGACTATACATAGTGATATCAAGTTGTAAATATTTTCTTGTAAGTGTACGTACCGTACATAGTGAAGTCAAGTTGTAAATACCTTCTTGTAAGTGCCAGGACTGTACACAGTGAAGTCAGGTTGAACCAATCTTCAAGTAAGTGTATGACAATGCATTCACAATGAGACAGACACGCAAATTGTGACAGATGTTGAAGTAATGGGTAATCAAAAAAGTGTATTGAACATTGCTATACAGTACCTTCCCAGCATAAATACCTGAGTCTACCGTACATAGAAAACGGCTTTCTCTCATTTACATGGCGAGTGTGAGAGAGTGGGAATACCTGTATACAAGTAAGCAGGACTCAATAAAACTCGTTTCCGAGCTTTGGTGAGTATTTTAATGGTGATATTCGTTGTTTTCTCATCAAAATCTATCATTTTAGCCCCCCCCCAAAAAAAAAAAGTAAAAAAATGGCCGGCACAGGGATGATCCATCGGGGTAAAGATAGCTAGCACGTGGCGGGTTAATTTTAACATTTGGTGTCTTGATAGAAGAATACCCTAAAAATTTCTGACATTTTGGTGCCCTGAGTGAGGATTACAGATGTGTGCAGAAGCTTTAAGTGGGTTTAAGGTTTCATTTGCGGGGCATCGCCTGACTCTGCGCATTGTAGAGTTGCCTGACATAGAAATACGTATAAACCAGGCATCGGGAGGAAAAGCTAGTTCCTTTTCATGTAATGAACAGCTAAATGCTGTCTTGGATTGGGAACACCACCGTACCAACAATTTTCTGGGGAGAAATGATATTTTTGAGGAAGTGGAAGTGAATGACACCGTGGAGAATATTAATACTGTGATTGAGGCTATTGAAGGGTCGTGTAACTCATCTGTAACCATAACTCTCCTCGAGCCTAGAAATCTACCATATGATGCACCAGTTAGTTACGGCACATATAAATTAGTCAGCAGGGCCATAAATAGGAAGTTGCGGGGAATATGCATCAGAAAAGATTTTATTCATTTTAATGCCCAACCATTCCATGGCAAACATTCATTATTCACTGGAACCGCCAAGGTGAAAAGGCTGTCCTGATGAAATTCATAAATTACATAGAATGTAAGAGGGACACCACGATCCATTGAAATAAAGAAGAACCAATTTGCATCTGGGCTCGGGGTAATAAGTTTAGTTGTTTATTTTGTGGGATTTTGATTGTGGGGAGAACGGTACAATCCAAGTGGTTTAACAGCCCAGAGGGAAAGGTTTGAAACCTTACCCATATTCAGATAAATTTAAATTGAAAATCTAGGGGTTTTGAAGGTTGTAATATTCACTTAAAGTAATCATTCAAAATGTCCATATCATTGTTAAAGAAGTTACTGGATGGTAAGGCAGGATGGGTAACAAGAGCTATAAACGACAGAAGGGAATCAGTAGAGAAAATACCACTGTCAAAAGAGAAATTACAAAGTCTTTAGAACATCTTAAAGGACAGATGGGCTAATTGTGATGAAAGTTATAGCAATTTAGAAGCAGCTATTGTGAAGGAAGATGATAAAGATCTGTGTGAATCGGAAAGTACGATGTATGAAAATAACCTAGAGGAATATATAACCATCATAAAGTTGCTTGAAATATAATTTGATCATTCTTGCACAGAAACACGATGCGTCGACCTGTGTAGTTAAACCACATTACCAAAGATTACGCACACTGAGTTTGATGGGGAGTAGAATTGGAAATCCTTCTGAGATAAATTCAGACACTTAGTCAGTGACAGAAGAGACCTCTCCAACGTTAGTAAATTCTCCTATCTGTTAGGATAGGTCAAGGGCACGCCTCATAAGGTGATAAGTGATTTACCTGTACAAGAGGATAAGCATGAGGCGACTTTGACTATCCTTAAACAGAAGTATTAAAATAGGGAGCGGGTCATTACCTAATTACTGAAGACTTTAATTAAATTGCCAATGCCTAAACATGATTTTGATTCTTTGCAAAACTTTCGAATAGCAGTGAGTTGTAATTTAAAAGTTTTACGTACTTACGAAGATGTAAAACCAGCAGACTGGGTGCTTTTAAGAACTGAATCCCTTAAAGTTAATATCTTGAACCAAGGATGCACTGTACAGTAGGCACCAGACAGATCATATCTCCTGTGAGGAGACTGTGGATAGCTTAAGGCAAATTTGCAAACTTTTGCAAGGAACAATGAAGTCTGCTGAAAGCAAACCGAAGGTTGAACCAATGAAAAGGACCACACACCAACTGGCTGTGAAACCCAAATCAGTCTCAGAAAATCTATTTATCTATCTATTGTCAGACTCCTTAATCCAGTATGGGATGGCCACAAACAAAGCGCCTCCATGTCGCCCTGTCCCCAGCCATTTCACTACCCTGCTTCCAGCTCGCACCCCCTTCTCAAATATACCTCTCCACTCCATCCCTCCATCTCATCCTTGGTCTCCCCCTCCCTTTTCCCCCCTCCACCTCGTTCAAATACACTCTCCTCATTAGTCTGTCGCGCTCCATCTTCTCCACATGGCCAAACCACCTTAGTGTGTTTCTCATAACGTTTTCTATCACACCCACAACGCTCCTTTACTTTCTCATTTGTCAGGCTGTCTCTCCATGTAACTCCCCATGCTCCTGTCAAATAACTTATTTCCACTCTTGACTTGTGTTCTTCCAACAAGGTCTAAGCTTCATTTCCATACGTTAGAGTTGGTATAACAATACTGTCATGCAATGACCTTTTCACTTCCATGCTCACTTCCCTGTTTCTTATCACTGCTTTCAGTGAACCAACAACCTTTCTTTCTTGTTGTACTCTTTCAAGCACTTCATCTTCCAAACTTCCAACCTTACTCATCACATTACTATCTATCTATCTATCTATAGCCCGACGCCCTAATCCCGCAAAGGGTGGCCGCAGACAAAACGCCTCCAAGTCACTCTGTCACCCACCATTTGACTCCCCTCCCCCCAACTCACCCCCCCCTCCCTCATATACCTCTCAACTCCATCCCTCCACCTCATCCTCGGTCTACCCCTCCCTCTCCCTCCCTCCACCTCACCTACATACACCCTCTTAGTCAGTCTTTCATTCTCCATCCTCTCCACATGTCCAAACCACCTCAGTGTATTTCTCCTAATCTTTTCAACCACATCCACATCTACCCCACAACGTTCCTTCACTTCTTCATTCGTCAACCTGTCCCTCCATTTCACTCCACATGCTCCTCTCAAGTAACTCATTTCCACTGCTCTCACTCTTGACTTGTTCCCCTCTTGCAAGGTCCACGCCTCGCTTCCATACGTCAGGGTAGGGATCACAATACCATCATGCAGTGACTTCTTAACTTCCATACTCACCTCCCTATTTCTCATCACTGCTTTCAGTGTGCCAACAACCTTCCTTCCCTGCTGTACCCTTTCACGTACTTCATCCCCCAAAGTTCCATCCTTACTCATCACACTACCCAAGTACTTGAATGCACTCACATTCTCCATATCCTCACCATCCAACCTCACTGCACACTCTGTGACTTCATTCCTCTCAAACACCATAACTTTACTTTTGTTTACATTAACTTTCAGCTTCCTCCTCCTACACACTGTCCCAAATTCATTCACCAAACCTTGCAACTCCCATTCATCTTCACTCAACAATACTGTATCATCAGCAAACAGCAACACCGGAAGCTTCCAAATCTCACCCTCATTCATTAGGGCCACCCCCACATCCACTGCCCTACCTTGTACCTCCTTTACGACCCCATCCATATATATATTAAACAGCCATGGAGACATTACACACCCCTGTTTCAGTCCCACATTGAGATCAAAGAACTCACACAGCTCACCATCCACTCGCACCGTAGCCCTAGCTCCCTCGTACATACTCTTCACAGCACTCAACAATTTCCCCTCCACTCCATATATTCTTAATACCTTCCACATACCTTTCCTATCTATTCTGTCATAAGCTTTCTCCAAGTCCATGAAGGCAGCGTACACTTTGACTTGTGTTCTTCCAACAAGGTCTAAGCTTCATTTCCATACGTTAGAGTTGGTATAACAATACTGTCATGCAATGACCTTTTCACTTCCATGCTCACTTCCCTGTTTCTTATCACTGCTTTCAGTGAACCAACAACCTTTCTTTCTTGTTGTACTCTTTCAAGCACTTCATCTTCCAAACTTCCAACCTTACTCATCACATTACTCAGTTACCTAAATGCACTCACATTTTCCATTTCCTCATCATCCAACCTCACTGTACATCCAGTGACTTCATTTCTCTCGAAGACCATAACTTTACTCCTCCCTGCATTCACCTTTAGATTCCGTTTCTTACACTCTCCCAAACTTATTCACCAGTTCCAATTGGCTTCACTTAAATCTAATAGACAAAGATGTGTCCCCCAAAACAGCGCTAAGCCTAGTTGTGGAAGTTCAAAAGTACTTCAGGAAACATCACCAGGCTCAGTCATGGCTTAGTTGAAAGGGGGGCTCAAAACCAACACTTCCAAATGATACACCCTGGAATAGTCAAGATGCCTGCATAGACACATTAAAAAAAAAAAAAAAAAAAAAAAAAAAAACAGAAATACTTCGAGATTTGCTGTGAACACCCACATGACAATTATAAGATAATAAAATACACTGTTGAAAATGAAGGCATACAAATGGAAACTCTGCACTTGAGCGAGCAGCTGAAAATAGTGTCTGGAGCCTTAAACAAGTTTCAGCAAGATGGCAGCACAAGAGGTGAATGTGTTCATATTTCGTTTGACCTAAATGAAGCTACTGTGTTACAAACTTACAAACAATTAATTGAGAAAAAATTTACACAGTGTGTGACACCTGCTCATTGCATATCGAGCACATCCCAAGTATAAAGGAAGAAAATTGACTATTGAGCAAGATGAAGCTGCTGAATGGCTGTCTAAGATGAATGATGAGTGTTTACCTCCTCTGCTTGGTTTTTCCATTGGGGATGAACATATGTACCCAAAATTAATGTCGTCAGCCAAGGTAACAGAAACATTGTTTCTAGCCAAATGGTGGAAACTGATGAAAATTAAGGCAGAAAAATCTCTTGATCTTGTTACACCTGAATTTTGTTCCTTTATGGTAAAGTTAAGTAGTTTACCTGCAAGCTTTGCATCAGTTGAGAAATGAGTTTGGAACCGAGCACTCGGTCTTTCAATTTGTGTATGTTTGTTTAGTATAAGATTAATTAATTAAATAACCAATATATTTATTTGCTATTATTTTTTAAGAATACCCGCCCGGGCGGGTAAGTGGGTAGGTACTGTACCTAGGGAGCTACCCATGCCAACCCTGCCTGATAGCGGTGTATAGTTGAAACTGTTCATTTTATATTTTATAGTGAAGCTTGCAAGAAAAACTGATATATTATGGGGAACGGCTCCTCCACTGAACAAAACCAATCAACAACTAAAAGAAACCTAACTGCAAAAAATGTGTTGTTTGTTGAGAAAATTAGATGTTTAAATAGGGAAGGGTATGAAATATATAATCTGCTTATTTAAGAGCGAAGTAAAGCAGAAGTCACCCGCAAAGCTTTACAGCAGCGACTGGCAGGCAAGAAGGGAAGGATCACCCCACAACTCTTGTGGAAATAACATGTATCCATAGGTAATTTGTAACAACGGGTTGTAATCCGAAAGGAAGAGATATCGATTACAGGCTAGTGAAGTGAATTAGTTATGGATTTAATTTCCTTGCATCAGACATTACCAGAATGAACTGTAGACCTATCATAAAAAAAAAAAAAAAAATTCTAATACCATCACAAAATTCCTGAATGAAACAGCCCTCGCATGCCATCGGTGTAGACCAGTGGTTCTCAACCGAGGAGAAGGGGTGGCGCTCCCTTAGAGGGGCGTGAGCAATTTCCAAGCTGGGCGCGAAGACTCAGAGGAAAAATTCAGTAGGGTGCCCTGAACAAGTGTGTATGTGTGTGTGTGTGTGTGTGTGTGTGTGTGTGTGTGTGTGTGTGTGTGCCATGATGAACCACTAATTTATATATATTCAATATTCATGTTCTGTCTGCTCTAGCCTTCGAAGCACCTTTTTCATTTTTATTTTTGTACCCGAGGATTTATTTTTCTTTTCTGTTGTGTCGCCTGGTCACCTCCATGCCTCTCTCTCTCTCTCTCTCTCTCTCTCTCTCTCTCTCTCTCTCTCTCTCTCTCTAATCTGATAGTTTTGAAAGGAAATAAAAGACATCAAGAACTCTTATATTGCAAAATGGACAGCACCCCAATTAAAATGTAAACGTCCCTTAACTCTTCCCTCTATCTTCCCAAAAGGGGATAGTGGAGTGCAGGATAGGGGCTAATTCAGCATGTTTCCACCTGGGATGTGGCAACAAAATATAAAAATAATTCGCGACTAATCTTTAACATTCACTTGAAGGCAGGGGGAGGGGGGCGTGGACATGTGGACCAAGGCTGAGGGCAGTGCAACCCGAAAAAGACTGAGAATCGTCGGTGTAGATGGTGCGTGCTTGTACTGAAACTGTAACATATGGAGGTGTGTGATGCATACGAGAATTGTTGCACCTCAGCAGTCTAAACCCAAAATCGGAAACCTAAAACAAAGAACTACACAAAGCCTCATTACGATATTGCATCACCGAACTTCCTGCCGTTGTACCTCTTGTTATTTGTTTATACTAAGAGTTAATCTAGCTGTGTGAGAGTAAGAGATAATTACTGTTGAGAAAGGATTGCAACTCACTGATGAATGGGGGCACCTTTAGGAGGGGATAAGACCTCTGACTGCATATTCATCATAATCATCATCATTGCCTCCATCATCATCATCATTCATTTCTCTCTCTCTCTCTCTCTCTCTCTCTCTCTCTCTCTCTCTCATGGTGATAAAGAAAAAATAAAAAGGAAAACATAATAGAATATAATTTAGCTGCTGCTCATTTTCTAAGGAAATCATTTTCTAAAGTCATAATTATTCCGGATTCAGTGATTCTTACACTTGTCACATACAGCACGAGTGCGAGAAACATTTTTGTCAACTGTCCTAAAAGAAATAAGAAAAGATACCTAATTTTGAACTTTACACTCTATCTTGGCCTAAAATTGCCATCTCTCAATCTTGAATGCAAAGTTGTCACAATAGAGTAACACTAAAATATGACGCTCGTTACGAAAAAAACGCTGTGAAACTAAGTCGAGCTGTTGAACTGTCCTATTCCGCCACAGAGTTACGGAAGTGAGCTGCCAAGGGGAAAAAATTTGGATCAAGTTAAGGTAAAAGGACTATGGTGTAACGGCATACGAATTTTTATGAGCTTATCAGCAACCATATCTATATACGAAAAGTACCGAATTTCATCATGACTCTGAAATATTTCTCTAAAGGACAATGACTACTACCGTTCTAATTCGCTCTGACTCCTTGACCGAAATTTTGCTTCTTCCTATCTTGTCAACATTGCTAATTTCATTTCTCCATTTTTCTGTGTGCCTCTTCCTTCCTTTCCATCTATGGGTTGTTTCTCCGACTTCTGAGTTGTCCATTTGTTATATATTCTACTAAATTACCACATATCAGTATCCTTTATTGCCTCCCATGACCTGCATGAGTCGAATTCTGTTCACTGATGCTGCAAGTTCAGTATTTTACAACATGACTATGCTTCACTTAATCCTCTTTTCTCCTCTGCCCTTTCTTGCTCTATTTCCTTCGAATAATCTCCACCTTACCACACTTTCAGAGTTCCTTCACCTTTGCCTCGCTGTTTATGTAAGCGAAGTTTTCCTTCTGTAATCAGATCCTTGTCACTTGACCTTAATTACAAGTTTCCTTTCCCTTCCGTTATTTCCTGTTCCTTCACACTCACAGATTTCCTTATCATCTCATTTTCCACTCACCTGCCTTTGTCTAGTCGTCTTCAAGCATCTTCGGTGAATGTTTGCTTCTTTTGCATAACGAACTGAATCACTTTCTTCCTCTCCGCGTTTCCCTCTCTTTTCTCCTCCACAAAACTCCCTATTTCGCTTTCATCTCCTCTGCCTTCGTCTCTGTCATCTCTCATTCTCACCTCATAGTTATTCACCTTATTATTGTTTTATTAACCTGTCAGTTCCATCCTGCTGTATTAAATTTCCTTATCAACTCACTCACCTCTGTCTCCAGTTATGTCCATCAATCTACCCTCCTACCAATCCATGTTAGCGATTTTTTCCTTCTGTGGTCAAGCTTCTTCCTTTTTCTCTACTGATATTTCCTGTTTATTCCTTCTTCTTTCTCACCTCACTTTCCTTTACTCCACCTTCCCATTTTCTCACAATCATAACCCTCAGTCAATCATCTTGCTAATATATGGAAGAGGTCTATTTCCTCTGTGATCATCTTTTTACCTTTTTCTTCCTTCCGTTCCTTCCTACTCTTCTCCCTGTTACTTCTCACGTCACTCTTCTCTCCCTCATCTTTGTCTCGCCATCAGTCACCTCCACCAACCAGTCACCTTACACATCGAAGAGATTTTTCCCTTCCGTGACCAGCGTTTTCCCGTTTACTCTTGCCTTGCTTTATCACTTCAGTTTTTCCATCGATCTTTCCTGCTCCTTCCACCAGCAGATCTCCTTTTCACTTAACGTAGATTACTTCCACTTCCTCTTATCGCTTACAATCATTTTTATCAATCAACCCTTCTCCACTTGTCATGAATTACTCCATTTTTTCCCTCACTTCTCTATTACACTTTTCACCCATCATTTTAATTTCACTTTCAGAATTTCTCTACATTTGTCTTTTTGTCTTAGATCATTTTTTCCATACACAGTTTTGATTCACCTCTCTCTCTCTCTCTCTCTCCTGATAGACCAGGTGATTTTTTGCAGGACTCTCTTTGTCCCAGCTTTATGGCTCGTGAAGAATATAAGACTTAGGGAGAGAGAGAGAGAGAGAGAGTAATAAAAAGTTGTATTATATAGTGGAAATTTGTGACAGTGTAATCATTATCTTAACTGCACTTTCATATATTGTGTTGTTATACCAGTCTGTACGCGTGGCACGATGTTGGAAGTAGTGAAGAAGATTTTTTTTATTTCTGTTTTAAATATTATTTGTGAAGTTAGGAAAGTGTTGTCCTGAATCCCCTTCTTTTCCCCTACTGATTTTGGCTTGAATTGTTTTACAGAAGCAACAGGCATACACAAGTTGCACACCCAAAGTTACTTGCAGACACACACACACACACACACACACACACATACACACACACACACACACACACACACACACACACACTACCGCTCGCTGGTGCAGTGGTAACGTTCCCGCTTGCCAACTGGTGGACGGGAGTTCGCGCCTCACTCAGGTTGCGAAAAGTTTCACTGACGAAGTGGGTGGTTACTGTCCCCCTTGAGCAAAAGGACGGGTGTGTGCGTGTGTGAAGGTCACAGCCTTGCCCTTAGATCGGACTATATGAGCTCTCAGCTCCCTTCCGGGAGGGTAAAAGCTGACCATCACGACCATCAAGTGATCCTGACCGATCCGGTGAATTACACACACACACACTATATATATATATATATATATATATATATATATATATATATATATATATATATATATATATATATATATATATATATATAAATAAATCCTCTCTCTCTATATATATGGAGCCTCTGTGGTACAATATATATATATATATATATATATATATATATATATATATATATATATATATATATATATATATATATATATATATATATATTTTCTCTCTCTCTCTATATATATGGAGCCTCTGTGGTACAGTGGTAGAGTGTGCGTTTCGTACACGGGTGGACCAGGGTTTGCTCCCCGCCAGGGTAATAAAGTTTGGGAATGTTCACCCAGCCACGTACTGCATTGGCGGACACAAGGGGTGCTGTGGTTGAACCAGTGTCGCTTACTGTAAAGTATGCTTGCACCCAGTCAGCTTGCGCGGGCCAATTACACTTGGTTCACAGACTACACACACATCCAAAGCCATTCAACACTACAATTACACTTACAAGCACTTCTCACCCTACATACAATCTCTACCAGACAGCCTAAGCCACTTGGTACAGATACATTGGCTGTACCGTCCCGACTTCGGTCAGGATAGGCCGGTCCTGCAGTGGATATTCAAACGGCTGATGATGATGATGATATATATATATATATATATATATATATATATATATATATACAGGGTATATATATGTGTATTTATATATATGGTATCTATATCTATCTATCTATCTGTCTATCTATCCATCTGTCTGTCTATCTGTATATATACGAGGTGCTACCCAAAAGTTCCAGTAAATTGAATACTGTAGGAAAATAAGTTACCTTACCTCCTAGTTCTCACTGTTGCCTTCGAAGTAGTCCCTTTGGGCATGTATACAGTGGTCCCAGCGTTTTTAACACTAATCCATGCATCCCTGGAAGGCTTCAGGCGTGATGGTCTTAAGCACCTCCTTCGATTCTGTCTGGCACACACACCACAAAGCCAGCCAGAAGACAGGGCGTGTGTGCTGGGCAAACCCCAGGCCCTATCTTCCCTTTTTCTATTTTTTACGTCAGCCCACACCCCACTGACCGGGCTAGTGTATGGCCCGGCCTGCACTATAGGTGCAGGAAATCTTTAAACGAACGAACGATTCTGTCTGGATCTTCTCAATCGAGTCAAATTGATACCCTTCAGTCGTAATTTCAGCTTGTGAAACAGGAAAAAGTCACAAAGGGCAAGGTCAGGCGAATAGGGTGGGTGTTAGTGGGAGCCAGGAACTGCCGGACAACAATTGATGTGTGGGCGGGGACGTTGTCATGATGCAGGACGCAGTCCTTGTTCTTCCACTGTTCTGGACGATTGCAGCTGATGTTCTCCCTAAGATACAGCAAAACTTCACAGTACAACTTTCCGCTGACAGATTGACCGGGTTGGACGAATTCCTTGTGAACAATCCCTTGGATATCGAAGAAAACAATCAACATCGACTTAACATTGCTGCGCCATTGCAAAACCGCCAAACCACCTACACACCACGTTACAATAGTAAGCGTAGCTCAACAACACGTCCACTCACAGACACGGCCTGGGCCACACTGACGCACAAGGGAATAAGGGATGCTGCTGCCTCCTCCCAGCGGCAAAAGGCAAAACTGCAAACGGTTGGCTCCCTCTGTTCAAATTACTGGAACTTTTGGGTAGCACTTCGTGTGTGTGTGTGTATATATATATATATATATATATATATATATATATATATATATATATATATATATATATATATATATATGTGTGTGTGTGTGTGTGTGTATATATATATATATATATATATATATATATATATATATATATATATATATATGTATATATATATATATATATATATATATATATATATATATATATGTATATATATATATATATATATATACATATATATATATATATATATATATATATATATATATATACATATATATATATATATATATATATATATATATATATATATATATATATATATATATACACACACACACACATATATATATATATATATATATATATATATATATATATATATATATATATATATATATATATATATATATATATATATATATATATATATATATATATATATATATATATATATATATATATATATATATATATATATATACTGTATTTCTAATGATGGAGAACTATCTGGATAAGAAGTAGCATGGAACTCATTTAGGCCGTATGCCACTACCCTCCTGATTCCTCATCTGTCCCTTTATTGTCATCCTCTTCTGCAGCCACTCGCATAATTTTCCTGCATTATTTTTTCATTTTACTCAATAGGACCGTATTCTTTCTAGTTTGGGAGCTTTGGTAATACTTACTCATATTTTTTAAGGTACACCTTAAAAATCCTTCTGTATGATATTGATGCAAACTGTATATCGTTATTTTTAAAAAGTGAGAATAAATAAACGACTAGACCCCCACCCAAGGGGGGAATCACACAAACCGCAAGCCGGTACATTTCTAGCGAGGCTCGGAATATGACCTTGACCTTTACTTACTCTCATCAATTTCGAACTCGTAGGGAATTTTCATCCCTACTACACACCTGTAAAATATTGTGATGATTTCTTGAGCGGTTGCAAAATTATCTTGTAACAGACACACTGACCTTGACTTACTTTCACCAATTTCGAACACGTGAATCATTTTTTCCTCTTCTACACACCTGTAATATTTAATGGCGATATCTTGAGCGGTTGGGAAGTTATCGTCCTAACAGGCACACAAACAGACAGACAAACTGAAAACAATACCAGCTCCGCTACTGCGGCTGGCAAAAGACTAATGAAGGAAAAAAGTTGCTATTGCGGAAATGCAACGAAGTCCCCCGCGCCAACAAGAATACGGCTCAGCACGTGGTCAATATTCCCCAGTGGCCAGCCACCACTTCACTCGCGGATGCATCGAGCCTTGGGGCAGGAATGGCACAGACATGTGGCATGATGGGTGGGAGTTGCACCACAACTCTGGAACATCAAGAGGCAAGGGACACCACTCCAGTATAGGGATACTACTTCTCATTTTAGGGCGAGTCCACACTTGTGCTAGAACAAGTGCTGGCAACATGTGAGCAACACAAAATCGAACAAGTTGCAAACATGCGGGAACAGCAGCGTCCAGACCATGTTGGCAACATTATGATGAAGTCTCAGCTGTCTCGTATGGACACACTTATACCATCACCTCTGCTGGCAGCAGGTTTGAAGCTGCACTGTAACATGTTTGCATACATCTGTCCAAATACTGCTGCATACATGTATCCAAACATGTTGCCAGCTGTGTTGTCAACACATGTTTGAGTACACGTGTGGACGCGCACTAAGACAGCGTATTTGTTTTCATCCATACTCACTGTTCTATTCTCTCTCTCTCTCTCTCTCTCTCTTTCATGGATTTTGCCCGCATATTCCTTCATTTCAAATTATATACTGCTTTTACCTCCTTACTACTTCAGGGGCAGCCAACATCAACGTCCATCAACTGTTCCACGTTGTTTGTTTGTTTGCTATTTTGAGTAAAACTTTTGCATTCATAGTCCATTTCTTGGATATCGCTTTTGCAGTCACTTACATTTTTAGTAACATGGATACAGCTCCTAGAATAATGTTTTCATTCATGAGCTTCTATGGAGGTGGAAATAAAAACAAAAGAACATAAGAGGATACACGCAATACTTCAGTCGTCCCATATTAGGCAGTTCCTATAAGAGTATATGCGGACTACGAAAATAACACATGGACAGTTATATTTTCCACAGCTATATTTGGTCCCAGTCTACTAAAACACACCCAGTTAACTTACCGTACAGGAATGTTTTCATGGAATGTGAAGATAATGTGGCTTTCCTTCACTGCAAGACTGAACAACATGGGACAGAGTGTTGACAAAGAATAAGTCTTGTGTAAGAAGTGTTGTTAACCCCCATGAGTTCTGTGACATCTTCCTATATCTTGACGATTTTGTTCAGTTTACAAAGCTTTTCCAAACTGGAGGTATGAGATGTAGCCTTCAGCATCCCATCGCTAGCAGGAAACTCTGCCAAGCTGCATATAATTGTGTGTAGAGATAAGAAAAACTACAAAAAGACGTCACTGGATTCAGTAGGTTAACCTGAGGATTATAGCTATAGCCACAAACTGTTTACCTGCGATAATGACAATAGATAAGCAGTGAGATTAAGCAGCTGGCGACATATAACATTTTTATCTGAAAATGACAGACAGAAATAATATTTGCCTGCCAGCCTCATGTTAACATACATTCTATGTTTTATATTTTCTTAACATATTTGCTTGAATGATAACTTAATATTAGACGAGCACCAATTTATGCAATACATCACCTTGGATTACTTCTGGCACTGCATTTTTTAAAGATTAATAAGTTTATCACTTTTAGCAGCCTAGTACAATAAAGACTGAAAATTATAGTTTAAGTTTAGAATATTGCACAAACAAAAAGACTGAAAATAAACACAGCATCGAAAATCTACACCACTTACAAAACTTTTTATAATTGCTAGTTATGAAATTGTGTTCGAGAGGGAATTTTACTTACCAGCCCTTCCACTGGCTTGAGGTACTGGACGACCAGGGTGGGTTTTCGGGTCGCTGATTAAAGCCATATTATGAAACACTATTATTTGTAGTAATTTATGTATCATTTTCCATACTTTACTTATCTCATTTATTTCGGACCACTTTCATCCGTATGATTTATTCCCGTCTAAAACACTACTTATAATCGACCTCCATGACGTTCCATCCTGTCATTTATACTGCCACTCGACTACAGTCTTATACATTCCTCTGGACAATATTTCATTTTACTCACCAGGCCCTTCGTATTAGTCGTCCTGTCCTCCTGATCCTTCTAATTTGTTCCTTCCAACAGTCATTGTTCTCTTCATCCTCCTCCTTCTTCTTTTCTCTTTTTTTTTCAACAGCAATCCTGTTCTTTAGTTTCTTCTTCTCCTCCACTCTTTCTTCCAGCAACCGACTTGTCCTGTTCCTTCTTCTGCCAATAACTATCTCCTCCCCCTTCCAACAGCTTTTTCCTCCTCCTCATCTTCCTTTCCTTCTAAGAAGCAACCCATTCCTATGCACCCTCTCTCATCCCTCTGCCCTCTCCGCCTTCACTGTTGGTCTACTTTTCTTTCTTATCCCATCTGTATGCCACTGGAGAGGAGGCAGCTCCAGTCACCTCTTCTTCCCCTGCAAACCCCCCCCCCTCTGAAAATAAATACACAGAAGTAGGAAATGAATAAAGGGTCATTCCCAGGAATCTGAGCATAATGTTTAACCTTTAAACCCCTCGGAGGACATATTTTACTGTCGCCAATGCCGGACGATTTTTCTCGCCAACGGAAAATATCCTGATAATAACGGCTTAATTATGTGCAAAACCATAAATGTAGCTGATCAAGATATAAAGAAGAATATGAGTATGATTACACGAAATATAACCGAGAAAACGACAAAGACTGTAACTGCATAAACAGGTACAGATTTAATACAACTATGTTTACGCTTGCCATCAGTGAGCCATTTTCCTTTTTACTTTTTTTTTTAATAAACATATTAACAATGAAAAGGCTAATAGTATGACTTTCAAACTGAATACAAACTTGCGTAACTAAACTTATATTCTCCGTCAAAGAGTTACTTTCCTGTTTATTTCCATACCTTTTATTTTCAGACTTTGTGAAAGTCCACTCAACTCCCGCGTCGTTTTGGCTCTGGACCCTCATACATATACATGCTCATACACTCGGCGTATGGAGAACACAGCAGGAATGGCCAATACCAGTTTGATGGGAGTGTGTGATGGCTGCATGTGTTTCGTTGTTGTGGCCAGGAAAATGATGTTATCGTGCCAGGCAAAAGGAATAATTTATTTTTTAAAGGAATAGTTAATATGCCAAAGAGGAGCATATTGTCTTTTTCGTTCTCCTGCTTGTTGTGTACTCAGATGCTCCAATTAACCCTTTAAACCCGAGAGCTCTTGCCTAAGTTGAAAAGAATCATCTTACACTATTCAAAATTAATTACAAACTACGTTCTCTGGCTGAACGGGTTACTGATATGCATTTTCTTAGCAATATACAAGGATGATTCGTTGGATGATAAGCGTAAGATGTTTTATTGACTTAACAGACTTATGGATATTTTCATTTAATGTTTAGTGCTCTTTAAACTTTATGCAAATGATCTTTTCTGGTAACAGAATCCAAAACAATACTTTCACGCAATATCCTTGCTGATCGGAAGGCTCCGACATTTTACGACGGGCCTGAGACATAAACCTGGTGAACTGGGTAATCAGAGTGGTGGTTGAGTGTGGAGGGTGAGGGAGAGTGAGTGTGACCTGATGTGACCCGTGGTATCACCAGCACAGTGGGAGGCCAGTGGGAGGTCCTTTGTGCATGGTGACCTCCGACCAGACCTGGGTAGAGAGGGTCCAGGACAAGAATGTGTAGGAAAGGAAGGAGAGGATGGAAAGCGGGCATGGTCAAGTATAGAGGAAAGAATGTGTAAGAGAATAATTATTAGGGATGAAGGGAAAGACGGGTTTAACAGAGTGACAGGAGGATATGGTGATGGGTGAATGAAAGGATAGCTATAAATGGTATGTGTATTTTGGGATCAAGAGTACAAGGGAAATGGAGGCTGGGAAGGGGGTATTGGGCATGAAGGAAAGAGTGGGAAGCTTGAAAGAAGAGTGAGAGGGTGAGACGGACTGGAAGGAAAGGTGAGCAAGATGGTGAAGGCAGGAAAGATGGTACCAGGGAGGAAAGGAAGCTCATGCAGAAGGGAAAATGGAGAAAGAAGAATAGGAGAGAGTGAAAGAAGGATATGGTGAAAGGTGACGGAACAAGGGAAGAATGCAGGCGGGGAAGCATAGAAAAATTGAAGACGTGATAAAAGAAGGAAGTAACAGAAGCGGGAAGAGGAGAAAGGTGGACAAGTATGAACGAAGGCGGGAAGGAAATGAGGAGTAATGACAGAGTGGGAGAAAAGATAGAGGTGAGAGTGAAGGTAGAAGGAGAATGAAGGATCAGAGGAGTACAGAACAAAGAAGTAAATAGGAAAGAAAGCAGCAACAGACTCAGCTCATCTTTTGAGTCTGTTTCGTACAGAGATGACTATAGTATCTGATTTTATGTGTTGAATATATATGGCGGAAGGGAAAAATGGTAAGAGAAGAGAGGGAGTGAGGGTATAGGTGAAAAAGGAGGGACAAGGAAGATACGATGATGGGTGAAAGAAGGATATGTAGGTGGAAGTGAGAGGGGAAATGTCCTATGTCTACCTGTATAATACTAGATGGTACTCTTTCCTTAGCCTTGTTTTTCTTTCTTTTGTGTGTGTGTGTGTGTGTGTGTGTGTGTGTGTGTGTGTGTGTGTGTGTGTGTGTGTGTGTGTGTGTGTGTGTGTACAGTATGTGTTTAACCACAACATTTTGCAGTTTCCTTGTCCCTTATTTGTGTCTTTATATATAATGACAAAGATTGCATTAGCATCATAAGAGAGGATAATATGATCTAAGTAAAACAAATCTTCGAGGAAGAAACTCCCATGGTCAGTGAGATATATGATCCAAAGACGTCTTGGAGTAGTTCCACTCCGAGTATAAATTTGTGTATTGACATAGCAAGGATCGCCGCCAAGACCTTACCATCCACTAGTTCGATTCTCTCAGATGTCAGAAATGTCAGTGAAGGACCCTACGCCCGGCACTATTTGCAATCAGCCCGTAAGGAAAAGTCAAAAGATAATCCTTCCTTAACTCCCATTTTTATAAGAAAAAAATGTTCGTGGTGTTCAAACGTACTTCATGTCTTTGATGGTAGCGGAAATTGCAAAGAAAGAGCAGTGTTTTTTTTTCTTTTTTTCTAATTTCCCCTGATTTTACATAAAGATAATTGAAAAGAAAACGCTCAAGTTCTTGCTCTTTTCTTTTTCTTCCTTGGTAGTATAAATATTGAAGAAAATGTAAAGGGAACCATATTTCTTTTTCTTTTTTTTTTCCTTGCAGCATCAGTAACTTGGATAAAAGGCAAATTTAATTCTTCTTAATCACTATTATCTCCTAGGTGTAGAGCAAAATGCAAAAAAAAAAAAAAAAGTATAAGGAATTTTTAATATTTGCTCTTTTTCCTTATTTTAAGTTCCGTGCCTAGAAAAGAATATGCTAAACTTAGGTCCTTAGTGAATTATGTAGTTTTCATTATATTCTTGCAATCTCCATACGATTTTATTTAGCTGCAGGACAGACTGTTGAACAAGTCAGGTCAGATTCTACCTTCATTAACCCAGTCAGTATGGAAAGCCTTTCCTCAGCACAAGATCATCGCCTGAACACACCTAGAATAAAGTAAAAAAAAAAAAGTAAAAGAAATCAGTGGGTTAATGCTTCTTAAACCTATCTTTCTGTCTTTCTTTATCCAGACGCCTAAATCCCATTAAGGGTGCAACAAACGAATTGACTCCCTGTCTCCTTATCCTTTGTTATTTGGCTGCCCTCCCTTTAACTCACACTCCCTCCCCCCCACCCTCTCTCATATATCTCTCCATTCCAGCCCTGTATTTCATCCTCAGTGTCCCCTTCTCTCTCCCACCTTCCACCTCACTTCCATACGTCTTCTAGTCAATCTCTCATTCTCCATCCTCCCCAAATATCCAAACTGTCTCAGAGTATTTCTGTTAACGCTTTCAGTCACATTTACATCAACACCACAACGCTTATTCACTTCCTCATTTGTCTGTCTTGCCATGTAGATCCACAAGATCCTCTCAGTTAACATATTTCCACTGCGCTTCCTCATGAATTGTGTCCTTTTAACAGAGTCCAAGCTTCACTTCCATGCTTTAGAGATGGCATCACGGTACTGTTATGCAGTGATTTATTTTTAACTTCCTTACACACTTCCTTATTATTAATCAACCAGTAACTCTCCATCCCTGCAGTACCCCTTCATTCACTTCATCCTAAACTTCCATCTTTACCCATCATCACCATCATCGAGAGAGAGAGAGAGAGAGAGAGAGAGAGAGAGAGAGAGAGAGAGAGACGTAGTAAGAACAATAGACATATAAAACATTTATGAAAAGGTGAAATTTCTGTTCTCTGACTCTGCATTGCTTTCCTGGTGATGCAGATTTTCCATTAGTTTTCGTCCATAAAGATGATCGTAAAACAGAGTCGACGTTGTTCATGGTGGGACGTTTGGTTCTAAAGAATCTCTCTCTCTCTCTCTCTCTCTCTCTCTCTTATAGTTTTTCACTGCCTTTCATTTCCTAGTTCATCAATTATTTTTCTTCCTTTTTTTTTTTTTTCCCATTCCTAACATACCCATCCTTTTCTAGTCTTTTCCTTTTCTTTTCATGTCACTCTTTTTTGTTTTTATACATTTCACTCACGCTTTACACATTTGATTCTTCCATCCCCTTTCCCTTTCTTTTCCTATTCTTTCCCTACCATTTCTTTCGTATAATCTCCTTCCTGGCCATTCTATCATTTCGTTTTCTCTCCTTCATTTCTCAGTTTATCTCTTCCTCTTCGTCGCAGCCCTTCTTTTCCTCTCATTTCCCATCTTTTAACTTCATTTTGTTTCTTTCCTTACCTTCGTCTTCTTCCTGGCCTTTCGGTTCTCTTCCCTTCCCTTCGAATGGTTTTCTTTCCTATTGCCATTAAAATTTTTCCGTACGTCATTTCCATTTTCCCTTTCCTTCCCTTCCTTTGTTTTCTTGCCCCTTCCCTCTCATTCTCATTCCTTCTCGTTCTTCCTCTTTCTTTCTCTTCTTTTCCTGTTCGAATCCCGACCATCTCATTCCGTTCTTCCGGTCTTTTCCATCTCATCATTTTTTCCCTAAAACCCCCATGTTCTTGAAAAGATGTTTTAACTTGGGATTTTTGCCAAATACCTCATCTGCATATCTTAAACATTTTTCTCTTGTTTCTGTTTTATTACACCGTCATTCTTCCCTGCATTTCTCAAGTTTCCTGGATGGCAATGAGCTTTTAACTCACTTACTCTAATGCTCCTTTGTGTGTTCGTAAATGGTCTTCTGCTTATTTTACCTTACATTTTTCTCGTCGTTAGTTTATTCAATTTTTTTTTTCCCCTTGCATATTAAGACTCCCGAACATATTAATTTCCAGCTATCTCCATCTTTTCATTATTCTCCATGTTTAAAATATTCTTATGTGTTCCTTAGCTCAGCATTTCTCTTGGCTTCCGTACCGCTTATTTTCTTTTGTATTTGAATTAGGAAGGTCGCTTCTCTCTATACCTTCTCCTGCATAATTTCAGTTTTCATAGTCCTTTTTTGCTTTATTTTTTCTTCTCACTCTTTTCTATTTTTCCCATCTTCCTTCAGTCATCCTTCCGTCCTTTTGAATTTGGTCAGTCCTTCCTAGTACCTTTACCTTAACTTATCTTTTCCCAATCTCCTTTCTCTCTCATTATTCTCTAACCATCATCCATTTACCCATATCTGTATTTCGCCCTTTATTCTCCTCCTCCCTCTGCCTCCCACTCACATTGTTCAACATCGGTACCCTTCTGTTCTCTTCCCGCTTCTCTGCCTTGGTAAGGAGACTTCGATTTTTTCCATGAGACGAAGGAGAGCCAGGGGAGCGTCTCCACCCAGAAAAGAAAAAAAGAAAGAAAGGAAAAGAAAAGAAAAGAGGGTCAGTGACAAGACTGGGCGAGGCAGCGGTCGAGACAGGTTACAAAAGACTGGTAAAGGTTAGGATGGATAAATGAAACAAATGTAGCAGCGTTTCCACTCATATTGCAAAGTTTATGATAACGGTAAAGGGTCGCATTATGAACCCTGAGGTCGTGTATGGGAAATTTTAAATTCATCAATGCAATACCCATGGTTATTAAATTTGATTAGCCTGCATCCCACATTTCAGTGTGCAGTCAGGTATGCTGCATAAAATCCAGGCTTATTCCAACTTCGAAAAGTGCTTAAGAAATTATTGCCAAATACTGAGGCTCACTTGCCTCTTCGTACTCTGAAAGCATTTTGTGTGGGGGGGTGGGGGGTGTATGTGGGGGGGTGTTTACAGGGGCATCGTCACCAGCACCATCAACCTGTTTCCTGGCTGAGACTACTAGCATAAAGGAAGAAGTACACCTACTATTTTTTTCCTCACGGCGCTATTAATAAATGCTTTCAGGGCCATAAATCCAACCATGGAAGCAAAAACGAACCTTACCTTTCACCACGAACACAAAACTCTTTTGAGTTGTTTGTTACGTGCCGCGCCCCGATTATCAGGGATAGATCCACTTCTGCCAGGGGCTTTTCAGGTAGTCCCTCCCACATCCCCTCCTTAGCTGCCCTCTGCCAGTTCATCAAACACTTTGCTGGACCCTCAGCGACTATGTTCCCCTGGGTATTGGGGCCGGTCACTGGGAGGTAAGATTGGAGCACGATAGGGAATACAAAAGTAGGGAACACGCTGGGAAAGGGTGATGTGCTTAGCTCCCAGTATATTCCTAGAAAAGTCTGAGAATAATGAGCAGCCTTCTATCACCAAGTAATGGAAAATGTTTTGTGTTCATTTTAACCAAGTAATAAAAATTTTACTGTCTTTTTTGTTGCAGGTTACTAGGACTGCTTCCAGCAAGGAACAGTTTTATTAAATATTACGTTTCTGTAGGTATGTACTTTTATTCATAGTAGAATTCTTTAAACTGTTTTTGCTTTATTTCTTTTTCCCAAAATCATTGTATTTAGTGGTAGTGTAATATGGTAGTCAATCCGCACAATGTTTTCCATAAAGACAATGGTGCTACTGTTTGCAACAAAGGTGTTTTTGTGAAATCGATTTAGTGCGCCAGACCAGAATGTCCCAGTCATGTTATGTCTACCACAATCATTATTCAGTTTTCCATCCCATCTACCAACACTCCTATACCATCCCCACTGCCCACAATCCTATATCATCCCCATTACTAACACCCAATATTATTCCCATGACCAACTCCTCCATAACTCGTCAACTATTCATTCCTAATACAAGTATCCCAATACCTCTTCAGTTACTCGTACCTACTATACTTTGTTGTTTTAAAACTTTATAGCCCCATCAGGAGCCTGTGTGCTCAGGGCTGGGCTGCTCAGTCTGGACATTCAAAGCAAGAGTTACCAGGTGCTCTTCCTTGAATACTTTTACGTTATCAACAAACTCCAGCCAACCTTCGGACTTATATCCTTATGGGCCTCATTCGAGTGGAATACCTAAAACCACTAGACCACCAAACATTTATTTGCCAGGTACATGGTTGCCAGCCTACGAATTAAATGTGTACAGGAAACCACTTAGCACGTCACACAGTGTAAAACTGAATACCCTGACAGCTCATTAGTTATACACCCGTACTACCTGCGCAATACTTCCCCTCACTGTCAGTGGCAAAGAAGTCACAACAACAACCTATATTAATGTAATTAGTCTCTATTGCCGTTTGTATCACAGTGATGGGTGGTAACTCAAGTGTCCGGACTGGTGGTGGGGAGGGAAGCCTGTTATTAGGGTCATTGGTGAATGGAAATAACAGGAGGCAGGACAGGTACACACGAAAGGTGGAATAAATAATGTACAAATATAGGCTGGCGTGTGTATGGATGGATGGGCGTGGACATGAACAGTGACAGAGCCAACACCTGATGGAATGACGGAAGGCAAACATTTCCATCTCCTGAATAAAACTGAATCACGGGGGCAAGGAATGCATTTTTATTTGGTTCTCTGCCTCAAAAGGGCTATGGACAGTGACCTCAGCGTTATCCCAGAATTTTGCAATATTTATCAGTATACTGATACCAACTGCCTATGATGACGTATAATTTTTGTAATATTACTTCTGTCGATGGACCATTTGATTCAGTTCAGAGGAGGTTTTTCCAACTAAAGGGGTTCGCTGATCTCTTAAAAGCAAAATATCTTTCCTACACTGAAGAACCTGAAACTTCCACGGGGAAGCAAGGAAGAGGGCAGGAAGAAAAATACGTCATTACAGTGAAGTAGTTGAAAGAGAGAGAGAGAGAGAGAGAGAGAGAGAGAGAGAGAGAGAGAGAGAGAGAGAGAGAGAGAGAGAGAGAGAGAGAGAGAGAGAGAGAGAGAGAGAGAGAGAGAGAGAGGAATACGGATGGGATGGAAGGTGGTGCTGTAAGTAAATAGGGGTCGTTAGAGACTGAGGATGCAAATCCCTGTATGTTCATGTTCGGTATTAATAAAGTCTGTGTGGTTTGTGAATCTGTGTACCTAAAACTACATCTCTCTCTCTCTCTCTCTCTCTCTCTCTCCCTCCCCGTACCTCGCCGTTGCTCTTACACCGTACCTGAAACAACACAGGGATAATTGGCCTTAATGACTACCATATGCCCGCCCCGCCCGGCTCTTCTAATGGCATTATTCCGTTGTTTTTATCTGGCTTGAGCTTCCTACTTTTTACAACCTTATCTCATTTAACCTATGATGTCTTTTCTTATTTTATCCTTCCCATCAATTGATGATGCCGTTCGGTTTAGGAGAGACTTTCAATACTGGAGGGGTTAGATACCATTAATCAACCTCTCCATTACGAGATACATTATTTAAATGTATAAAATTTCCCTAAGATATTGCGAATATCATCATAAATACGTTTTCAAACTGAATGGTTAAGGGATTGCAGGACTGTCAGGACTCCATATTATAATTACAAATCATAATAGATAGATAGATAAATAGATAGATAGACAGACAGATAGAAGCAGCAAGTCAGATGATGAGAAGGTATTGTGTCTGCGAGAATCGAGCAATGCTAAACATGCTTACACACTCTAACTCAAGGAATGCTTTATAGGCACACAACAGCGCCTAGTGACCATACACACACACATACACACATACTCACACACAGGCTTCTAGAACATTCCAACAACAGTGTAACACACGTGACACGACCCCTGCTACACCAGAATTTAGGAAGCAGAGCTGAGAAGGAGGCTAGCTATAGAACAGGCAGGTAGTAGAGAGAAGGAGCTTAGCAACATGGAAGAGAGAGAGAGAGAGAGAGAGAGAGAGAGAGAGAGAGAGAGAGAGAGAGAGAGAGAGAGAGAGAGAGAGAGAGAGAGAGAGAGAGAGAAGGAGGTAGCTCACGGGACTTTACTTATACTTCACTCGTGTGTGAGAGACTTTGTTAATATTTCCAAGACAAATAAAAATAATCCCATACTCATCTTTACCTCTCCTGTCATTGCATGACAACTGGGAACCAAGATTATCTACTTACAAAACTACTCAAGTATAACAACCGCTCGTCCACAAGTCTAATATCTGTATAACTGATCTACAAAACATCACTACAAGAACCAACAAAGTTACTATGACATTTGGTTGGCAGCGAACGTATGAACCTCGTCTACGAATCAACAGTGAATTCCTACAAAATACAAGCCCACGAGTGTACAATTGATTCTGCATTATCAAGAGTGAAAACAAAAAATACCTCTTACAACCAACAACTCACAACCAGCTCCTGACAGTATTCTCCCCAACCCCCCCTCCGTCTCCATGATCATCAAGCTGATTTAGAAGTGATCACATGACATCTTGCCTGTAGTTTAACAATGTACTGATACAAACAGTCTTGCAATTTCTACGACGAACCAACGAACTACAACCATCTACAATCAACTACAAGTAACAACTCTACGAGTCGTTTGTATAATCTACACGCACCTACAAGTAGCGGCAGTCTTGATCCCACAACGAGTAAATCACAAGAAAAAAGGACCGAGAATACATCAAAAAAAGAAAAAACAAAACAAAACAAACAAACGAAGGGTGAGATACGACTCACAACTCACAACCACCTGACCTCATCCTCCTCTCTCCACCTACATCCACCCAACCTCCACCGCTGACGCAGGAGTGCGAGGTCAAGACGACGAAGCAAATACCAAGCCCATATTCACAACTCATCTTACTCACTTATCTTCACTGAAGTTACTCATCGCTACTCATTTACTCACCACAGCTACCAGTGTGGGAAGTCGACGTTACCATACGTGTTTGCTGACAGGACGCCACGCCTATCAACGTGTGTCTGACACCCTACAACACGTCAATCAACCCGTGAAGAACAACGCTATCACCACGTGCAACACCCTCACACCATTCCCACCACGGTAAAAATGAGTGAGTTACATAGTTACTTCATATATACGATACACAGTGATAGACAACACATTTTGCACAAACATATAAAACGTGCTGTATAGTTACAACTTAAATACATATACCTACTTCAATTATCATCATAATTCAATCATTAAATACTTGCACCAACAATAAATATTCTACACTGTATATATTCATTCATTTACTGTAGCATTTATTTACTACCAACGAATGTTACCATTTATACCTACATAAAATACGTGTTTCATACATACAGCTATACATTATTACATCTACAAAGTAATAAAGAGAATATACCATCACAGTTATTCAGTGAGCGATTAAAAGAACTGTTTTAAACATTTATTAATTAAAGCTATGGAAACAGATAAATTAAGTTACAAGGAAAACCAGAAAAAAAAAATGGCCAACACAAATGACGTTAGCAAGAGTGAACATCTTCCACACAGTCGTGAAGACAAAGATTTCCACACAGTGGTGACACACATATTGCCCACGATAGGTACAAGTGAACAACAAGTCAGTGTTTATAGTTAATACTGTATATAGTGTATATACATTTTTTATACAAAATAACAAAATATGGGGCTATATAATATCATTTTCAGTAATATCTGTGCAATATAAACTAAACCTTAAAAAAAGGTCCCAAGGGAATTAACCAGCAATTATGCAACCTCGAACAACACCGATTTAGCGTAGACAAACGAAGAAAAACAAACTATAGAAAATCAATAAAAAAAAAAAACAGTAAGATCACATAACAAACAAATGAAAATAAGCGTAAGTGTTACTGCAAATGCCAAAATACCACATAAACTCCTTCTATAAGTCAAATAAAAAGCAAATTGTTGTCTCCACGAGCCAGTGCCATGTCACATCATAACTATCATCGACCGCAGCATGACCGGATTCAATGTCAGGACTGCATTTATTACAATTATGTAACGAAAAACGATTGCATTATATTACACTTCCTACAATTATGTAATGACAAACAATATGTAACAGTTATGTAATAGTTGCATTAACAAGATGTAACTTTTATGTAACTTTAACAACAATTATAAGGCCAATACAATTATGTAACAGTTGCATTAACAAAATGTAACTACAATTATAAGGCCAACACAATTATGCATTACCACAATATTATGTAACAATTCATAAAATGTTACAATTATGTATTACTACAATGTTACTACAATGTAACAATTACAATACAATTATGTAACAATTCACAATGTTACAATTATGTATTACCACAATGTTACTACAATATTATGTAAAATCATACAATTTTACCACAATTCTGTATTACCAGAATCATCATACAAGTTCGGTGAAATATTAGACATTACTAAAGGGATAACTCAATATGTAATGTAATAACCTAGCAGTATTACCATTGCTCAATTATATGCGTATGTCTGTTATACATACACATCTTACAAAGTGTCATACAACAACCATTGCATTTATTCAAATATGTATACAACTTGTTTAAAATGTAATATTACTAAATCATTGCAATTTACTATGAATATTATATGTATACAATATTGTAATCAATATTATGTACTAATAGATTAGCATATGTTAATGATGATTGCTGTTGGAGGACCTTCAGCGGTGTGGCCGAGCAATGCCAGGACTCCATATTATAATTACAAATCATAATAGATAGATAGATAAATAGATAGATAGACAGATAGAAGCAGCAAGTCAGATGATGAGAAGGTATTGTGTCTGCGAGAATCGAGCAATGCTAAACATGCTTACACACTCTAACTCAAGGAATGCTTTATAGGCACACAACAGCACCTAGTGACCATACACACACATACACACATACTCACACACAGGCTTCTAGAACATTCCAACAACAGTGTAACACACGTGACACGACCCCTGCTACACCAGAATTTAGGAAGCAGAGCTGAGAAGGAGGCTAGCTATAGAACCGACAGGTATGGTCGTACCATTCTAAAGTGGCGGTTTGGGTGGGGCACGAACCTCTGTACAGTGGTGCCACGTTTTCCGTACTCGCGATGCCCCCCCCCCCTCTCTCTCTCTCTCTCTCTCTCTCTCTCTCTCTCTCCTGGGGGGATGTGCATCACCTTAGGGAATTTTGTTTCTTTTATGTCTTATAAACTTGTGCTTTCATTTCTTTATTTTGTTTTTAATTATATTATTGTTTTACATATGACGCCAGATGACCTCGGTGTTACGGTGCCTTTTCATTCAATCATTCTCGCCCTCCTTCCTTCCCTTCCTTCATCTTTCCCTCAGCTTGACAATGCACTCAACACTGCCCCTTGCCTGCCTTCTCTCTCTCTCTCTCTCTCTCTCTCTCTCTCTCTCGTCTGTGGTATTTTAGGATACATTTTGGTTATTTTCTTTTACGTTATAATGTACATATTGTAAATTTGACTTTATTTCCACACCACCCAGGAGGTTAAAGTCTTGGCGCGTTTTTTTTAAGAGGTGTCCCCAAACAGGCCTATTCCTCTATCCCTCACAGATGACCAGGTCGGACTGGGTGTGTGTGTGTTGCCGCTCACGAGGGTTTAATGCATATATTTTTTTTTACTAAGAAACTGGCATATTTTTGCTTATATTCCTGCACATTATCTTATAATCATAATTGTGACATTATTACCCACCCCAGAAATACGGTAACAGCCAATAAAAGTGACTACTTTTTTTTAAGCAACAATGTAAAATAATTATGCCACGTTTCTGTATTGCCGTATAAATATTTTACGCATAATCAGTTTACTGTTCTTTCATATATTATAATACACACGTTACCATTATATTCTTATGTGTTTATCTTATTGTGATGCCTATTACATATATCAGAGCCGTTCACATAGCGGGTATGGAACACGTGGCAACACTGTACAGAGGTTTGTGCCCCACCCAAACCGCCACTTAAGATTGGTACCACCATAGTAGAGAGAAGGAGCCTAGCAACATGGAAGAGAGAGAGAGAGAGAGAGAGAGAGCAGACAAGGAGGTAGCTCGCGGGACTCTACTTATACTTCACTCGTGTGTGAGGGACTTTGTTAATATTTCCAAGACAAATAAAAATAATCCCATACTCATCTTAACCTCTCCTGTCATTGCATGACAACTGGGAACCAAGATTATCTACTTACAAAACTACTCAAGTATAACAACCGCTCGCCCACAAGTCTAATATCTGTATAACTGATCTACAAAACATCACTACAAGAACCAACAAAGTTACTATGACAGGACAACTCATTAAGTGGGATTTTTCTGAGATTCATCTGAAATTTAAATATAATGAGAGTAGACCACGGAACACTTTATAGTGCAGATTTTCACGTCCTACCTCACCCCATCCTTAGAAGGAATAAGGATCGTAATAACGACGGTGAACGATTGATATTATAAGAGAAGGGAGTTAGTACTGTACCACAGAGAAGCAGTTGACCATACATATTAAAAACTATCGGCCCCAGTGGTAAAGGACTAGTGTGGACGGCTATAGCGACCAATTTCTTGGTCGAAAACAATTATAAAATTCCTGTACTGTATCCTGAGAAGTCTGCTGTTCTCCAAAGATGTGGCTTCTATCAAGTCATTACTCACTGTTGCTTTATTTATCCTAAAAAAAGTGAACAAATGTTTTTGTCCGCAAAAGTACAACATAAAGAACGAAAAACAAAGAGAATAAGTCCACACAAATAAATAGAAGTAAAGCGCAGGGCTTATCATCCACTGGAGAAAGACGTAATCTTCCTTTTAAACACCTGAAATTAATGTCATTAGCGAGAGTGTCCCATGCTCCTATGATGGAGAAAAACACACTGAGAACTGGAAAACATTGCACAGAATATGAGAAAACGCGATATTATAATTATTGCTCTACGGAAAACCGACTTACGTAAGCAGAGAGAATTAATGGTGGAAGCTTATAATAAAAAGAATGGTCAGTATTTATATTTTATCATGGATAGAAAAGTTGAGACCACGGACAAGCATCTCAGATCCCACTTGACGAGAATATTATAATCCAAATTTTTGAATATTCAAGTCCTTGGAAGGTAATACGTATGTGAAATGATAATGATGATGTTGATGATGATGATGATGATGATGATGATGAGAGTACTGGTGGTGGTGGTAGTAATGGTGTGATGGTAGTGGTCGTGATGGTGGTGGTGGTGATTGTAGTGGTGACAATGGAATGTTTGTGTTTTTGTGAAGGAGTGGGAGGTGCTGTATAGGAGGGGTTAGTGTAAACATACCTGGCCACTCCACCTCCTTTTGGAGATACTGTAAATACAGGTAGGGTAGGGTGTGCTAGGAAAAGGGAATAGCAGGAGGAAAACTGGTAAGTGTGAGAGAGAGAGAGAGAGAGAGAGAGAGAGAGAGAGAGAGAGAGAGAGAGAGAGAGAGAGAGAGAGAGAGAGAGAGAGAGAGAGAGAGAGAGAGAGAGAGAGAGAGAGAGAGAGAGAGAGAGAGAGAGAGAGAGAGAGAGGCAGGCAGACAGACAGACAGACAAACACATAGACAAACTGATAGACAGGTCGACAGACAGACTTCCAGACAGAAAGACAGACAGATAGACTGGTCAACTCTGGAACTGTCTCCCTCTGTCTGTATTTCCTGCTGCCTATGATCTCCAGTCTTTCAAACGCAGTGTGTCCAGGCATCTCAAAATGATCGGATCTTGAATTTGGCTCTCTATTGTATTTTGTTTTTCTCTTGGAGGGAACTGTTACTGCGGGCCATGGCCTTTGGTTCCTTCTTCCTCGCATAAAAAAAAAAAAAAAAAAAAGACAGACAGACAGATAAACAGACAGGCAGACTAACAGATAAACAGGACACACACACACACACACACACACACACACACACACAGCTATAACGGTATGTGGAGGCCATACAGACCAGACAGACTTGAATATTTGGCAAAGGATACTATTGCTTGTAGAGGAAAAGTGTACTGGCTCAAATAGCTGCCTGGTATATCTATTGCCTGACGCCGTAAGTAAGGCGAAGGATGAAATGGTGAGCACGAAAAGAACGGGTGAGTGAGGTAAGGTTAGAAAGGACAGACAGGATAAGTGAGACTGGAGGAGAAGGGTAAATGTGGCAGCTGTAGTTCATTTGCCAACATGGTGGACCTATGAATGTTCTTTAGTACAAGGTTCTTTGGTGGATTTGCAATCCTGAAGTGTTTTTGAGCAATTTCAGGGTAGTTGTACTCATACTGAATACAATGAGTCTGAATTTTTCTAAATTACCAAGATTTGGAAACCAAAATAATGTCGGATTCAATCATTTTAAGTTGCCGTACAATTTTGTTTGCTTTACATACATGATCTACTTGTGAATGCTTCACTGAGCTGCTTAGTTCCAAAACGTCGTAGCTAATATTTGGCCTTGTCTGAGAGTTTAGCTAGGTCAGCTGCCTAATGAGACATCTAAGGGCATCAGTCTCGTCCTTAGTTAAGGTGTCTTCTTTTCTAAGAGATCAAGCTCGAGTAATAGGTATGGGTGACAAGCTCTGTATGTATGATTTCTGATCAAGTGTAATTCCTGAATTACTTTGTTTAACATCTAATGCAAGATATCTGAAAATGTCACTACATTCATTGCCAGTTTTAAACTCTGTTATTACCTTATTATCAACGTTAGACACAAACGCCTCAGATCCTCCTCAAATAAATCATCTACATGAATAAAGAACATTCCAGCAAGTTGTCTTTCATGATACCAGTTAAACACTGCAGGATCTGTTTTCAACTGCACACATCCAAACTTCATTAACACTGCTTTAACAGTTTCATATCAAACACGAGAGGCATCACTCAGTACATAAACACAGTTATTTAGTCTCCATGCAGATTTTTCAGACACATTAGCCTATTTGGGTGGCCTAATGAAAACTTCTCTCTGAAAATCTGTTCTTTGCAAAATTGCATATTTTTTATCAACAGATCTGCATTACCATGACATTGTGGACAACAAGGCTAAGAATACACGAAGTGTTGTCTTTCCTGCTGTCGGAGAATCAACTGTAGTACCTGTGTCATCTAGATTTTCTTCGAAGCCCCTTACCTCTAACCTAGCTTTAACAGTGGACTGATCGGACTCCAATTTTTTCTCAGTGCATACTCAGAGACAAGGTAAGGTTTTCTGGCCATTATCTGGAACCTCTGTGTCAACATTAAAGTCTTTCCAGTTTTGTAATTCCTTAACCTTAACATCTCTGACACATTTTTCCTGATGCCTATCTTCTGCTACAAAAGCTACTTCTGTATCCCCATTTTCATCAATTGTATGCCACTCCTTTACACCACTCACGGATTCAAAGGATTTTTCTTCCTCATCCTTTTCTTTTATATTCATCCTACATTTGTGTATTCCCGTTGCCTTACCAGCCCTGCTTAATACAGCTGCTTCCCTCCATTCATCAGAGTCCGTAGGGAAATATCTAACCCTCTTTCCTACATTAACTTGATCCTTATTCCTTACCTCACTTGACTGAACTTCATTTTTGTCAGTCTCATTCTCAGAGTCCTCCTGATACTGTTGATAAAACTCACTGTTTCTTATTGGCAACTGCACCTTCTTAGGTTTACCGATTTCTTCACTGATAACATAATTACTTTCTATTAACCTTGATGAGTGGACCCTAATACACTGGCTTCCATGCTTCAGCACCACAACCTTGCCATCCTGACCTATATTCTTTGCTGGACCTTTCCATTCGTCTTGACCATCTCTCTAATAATAAAAAGAGTCACCTGAGTTGAAGTGTTTCTTACACGACCGTATACTTTGCCTGAGGGCCCGTCTTATCTTCTCTGACGCCTCTGCTTCCATAAGCGTCTGTCTCTCAGCATGCTGAGCATTTAAATGTTCTGCAAAATTGTACTGAGAGTGGTTCCTTTTAGAGTAGGTGGACCATCACAAAGTACTGAGGGTAACTTGAGGTTTCTACCATACACCAATTGGTAAGGATTGTACTCAACAATCATTTGTAAGCAGTTGTTTGCATGGACTGCCCATGCTAGGGTTACTGATAATGGACAGGTTGGTCTGTTTGTTAATATCTTTTGGATCATACTATCAGTGACAGCATGGTCACTTTCACATAATCCATTACTGAATGGACTCTCAGTGGCTACACACATAGACGTAATGTTTAATTGTCACATATGTCTCTGAAATCTTCATTTGTGAATTCCCCTCCATTATCAGTTAAAAATTTTGAAGGTGAACCTTGAACAGTGCCTATCTAATTGGTCCTAATCTGATCAATAACTGTCTCTCTGTCCTTGTATAATACAGAAGATATACTGAACCTAGTAGCTACATCTACCAAATGTAGAAAATATATATCCCTTTTCTTATCCCACTGCTAAAGGTCCATGGCAACGACCTCGTTAAAGTCTCGTGCCAAAGGACGACATAGTGTCGGTCTAAAGGGAGTTCTTTTATACTTCTTGCAAATTTCACAACTGTCACTGATTTCATCTATTAATTCTTTGTATTTTGGATCCGTAATCCTAGCATCACTTAGCAACTATGATTTGTGACTAGAAGGATGAGCAAACTGCAACTGAAGTTTTGAAATTGTCTTCCTTATATCCTTATCCTCCCCTGTTGTCACCATTACCTGTCTCACATCCACTGGAGATAAATTAGACTTCATTATGATTATGCGGTAGTGACTTGATGGTGTGTACTGTACAGGAACATCTTTCCCAAAAATATTTATCTTGTCATTTTCAATTCAACTTAACTTAGCTCTCTTCATAGACGGTTTCCCTAGAAAAAGTGGGATGTCAGTATTTACTACATCAGAGTTCAGTAGACACTCCCGTCCTGCAATAACGTATAATAACCTGCTTTAAAGATTTTAACGGCTCTCCATTGCCAAACCTAAACCACAAATGACCTATAAATTCTTTTACTTTACTCAACATTTCACTGTTCAGTGTATCTGGATAACACTCAATCCAATCCAAACCACAAACTGTTGATGTACAGGCAGTATCCAAAATGGCACAGTTTAATGATTCCCCAGCTAATCCTTCGGTGTGAACGTCCACTACCTGGCATTAAGCAGTTCCTGTGACCAATATTTCCTCCTAGCTCATTTCTCCAGGAGTGGATTCTGCTTCATATACTTGTCGTTGTCTCCTCTCCAGACATTTCCTTGTGTAGTGATACGTAGAGTCGCAGACTCGACATCTTGTTGGTCTACCCTGCATGTCCAACGGGTTTCCTTGCCGTCTCTCTTCCGCCTTAGACTGCCGGTACATTAGTCGCCTTCCTCCACGTCCACTGCCTCTTTCACCTCTTCCAGAACTATTCCACTTGGCGGAAGGTGGACCAACCAATAAAGTGCCTCCAGCCGTCGGTTTTTCTTTAATAGTAACTGCACTCGACTCCTGTTTCTCAAGGCAGTACTGTTTGCTTACCCCCAAAAATTTGATAGAAGTTAAACTTTGCTCCCTGAGACTATCATTCTTACTGAAGTCGACTCCAGTCACTACTAGTTGTCTCTCCTTCTGCGACAGGCATGCACAGTCCAGCATCTTAAAGACTTGGATAGGAATAGATATTTCTGTTCCATACTTATTCAGTTTGGTATATAGTTTCTTCTATTCTATTATACTCGTATAATCTTCCACTGAAATCTGTTCACTTTTCCTATATTTATCAAATTCTGACCTCGCTTTGTAAGCACAAACAAGCTCCTCTTTTAAATAGACACCATCAAGATGTGTATACACAGACACACATACAAATACATACACACACGCATATGCACACATACACATATACAAAGACATACACATATACACACACAAACACACATACAGTATATTGTAGCACCAGTCGAGCAGGGCAGTACTCCTGAGGTGGATGGAAGGCTGATGACAGGGAGAGCTGGAGCTCCCGTTTCATCAGCCCTCAGGACTAGTTCCTGACCATCCCCCTTTGCTGAACTTTTTCAGTGTCTCAGTAACACAGAAAGTAGGCCAGCATGCTCCCCAATACAAATTTCTCTAACTATCTACACCAAACTACATGCACAGTACACATTACGCTTCCTTTTCCAATATTAAAAAAAAAAAAAAAAAAAAAATCATGGCTATGCAACACTCAGCTTCGGAGTCCCGGGAGGGGGGGACCATAAATGCCCCCACCATCAGCCCCTCTCCCGGTGACGACTTGTGCTGCCTGGAACCACTGTCTGACTCTCTTCTTCATTTCTGCAACATTCGCGATCATTCCTCTAACTTTCGCTCTGTTGAGTGCCACCTCTCCTCTTCTAAACCTCACCTTCTCTTTCTAAATGAGACTCAGCTGTCTGAGGCAACTGACAGCAAACCCTTTTCTGTATCCTCCCACTTTCTCTATACTAATTTCAAAGCCAAAGGTGGATGTTGTGTATATATACGCAACAACTTATCTTGCCCTCGTGTTCCTGAGCTCGATTCTTCTGAATTCTCTACACTCTGGCTTCGGCTTTCCTGTCATTCTCTGACTAAATATATCTGTGCTGTTTACTTATCCCCTAATTCTACTATCAAAAATTCTTTGACTATCTTACTTCTACGATGGAACACATTCTATCCATTTCTCCTTTCTCTGAAATCTCCATTTTAGGAGATTTCACTGTTCACCACCACCTTTGGCTCTCCTCTCCTTTCACTGATCCACCTGGTGAACAAGCCTACATCTTTTCACTCCTTAATGACCTAGAGCAGCTTGTACAGCACCCTACACGTATCCCAGACCGCCTTGGAGAGAGCTCCATCATACTTGACCTCTTCCTTACAACTAATCCTTCTGCTTACACTGCTAATCTTTTCTCTCCGTTGGGCTCCTCCGATCACAACCTTATCACCTTAACCTGTCCAATTACTTTGGTACAGCCTGTGAACCCTCCAAAGAAACGTTGTCTGTGGCACTTCGGAGCTGCGGACTGGGAGGCCCTCAGGCAGTACTTGTTTGATTTTCCCTGGAATGATTATTGCTTCCATGGCCGGGGGTCATCTGAGTGTACCTTACGTAATACGGATGTTATTCTTTCAGACATGGAAGCATACATTCCTTTCTTGTATCCTTTGTCTAATGCAAGAAAGCCTTGATTTATTCACGCTTGTTCTAATGCTGTCCACAACAAG
>NC_137064.1:22296736-22316736 GCF_032717465.1 Coenobita brevimanus | reverse complement strand
CACACACACACACAAACATGCACACACATACATACACATATACTCATACACAACCATACATACAAACACATACACACTCACATATGCACACATACACACACATACACACACACGTACACACACACATACACTCACATGCACACACATACCAAACATACACGCACATTCACATACACACACACATACACAAATACACACACATACACGTACAGAAACATACACATGCACACAAACACATACACACATTCTCATATACACACTTACACACTCATACACACACATACACTCACACGTACACACACACACATACAATCACATACACACACATACACAAACATACACACACATTCACATACACACACATACTGTACACACACATGCACACACATACTCATACAGACATACACACATACACACACATATATACACACACATAGACACAAACACATACACACACATATACACACACATATTCAAACATATACCTATACACACACATACACACATATACACATATATACAGATATATACACACATATACACATACACACAGACATATACACACATATACACACACAGAAACACGTACACAAACATACATACATACACACACACACACACACACACACACACACATATACACACACAAAGTGCATACAAATCAAAGGCACACAGTTACAAGTATATTCCCATGCACACCTTCAGTGCAGTCTACGTCAACTCCAGCTGCAAACACCATTATATACTGTAATAGGCTATGCACTTTCGTATGCGGCTTTGACAACAGGAAACTTGCTAACAGCGCGGTATCATTGAGAAGGATGCATCATGAATATTTTAGTAAGCAAACCAGAGTATAAACACGACATGATTGTGATAACTTTCAGGTGTAACTGGCATGCAAAGTACCCAACAAACATTTCTGCAGAATACGACACACATCGCTCTACTAAACCAGGTTCCCATTTCAGCTCTACCTATGGACAGGTTCGGGAAAAGAGGCCCTGCCCAAATGTCTCGTGGTTGGCCTGGGAACTGATCAAATCTATACGGGTTCTGTGTGTACTATCAAAGACAAAAGCTGTGTCCTTTAGCAGGTGAACACTTCTGCTGGAAGGCTCACATTTTGGTGCGTTCTGATTCGTGTCATACGGAATGGTTTGTAGCACTGAAATATGAACGGTTTATCCTCTGTTCTGTTTTTTAATACCATGGTAACAAGAGTGCAGTTCTATTAGCTAAGGACATGTGCGGATTTTGGTTCTACTTCTTTATTAATTTAACTTCTGCTCTGCTTAAGTTAGTAATCATAAGCTTTGACTGTCAATATGTCATCAAACAACTTTGTCACATATGCGGATAGAGTTACTGTATATTGATGATCGAATGTTTTGTTATGAGTGACGAAATGAATCCCACAGGCTCGAACATATAACCCAGACAATCGATGTTATGCGGGGTGTTTTTAGCTCGACTTCTCGGACTAAAAACGCCCGCGACTGAGCAGGGTCCTCTTTCCGGACCGGAAATAAAACACTTACAAAGGAACAGGGCATAAAAACTAGGCAGCACACCTTAACACATCTATTGGCTTATTTCAATACACTGTTACAATACAAACAAAGAGTTACAGGATATGATGGAGACAGGTTTACAGAGTTAGCTTCCCAATAATATGTATCACACACAGCACAGGCAGAAAGTAGAGTTCTGCAATTATATCTCGATGGTGAGTTGTAAGTTCTATATACCCGTATTGTGTCTATAGGCAAAGTTAGTATTTAATAGTTTCAACAGGATGCACTATGGGTAGAGAGGGCCTGGGGTCGAGAGAGTGAATATTACTATAATTGATCAGAGCGCGAGTCGCGACACTCGAGAAAGTTTACTTAGTCGTGGGGACACTATTCACAAACTTTTGGCTTTCCCTCGCCCTCAGGCTATATGTCCGTGTTCACTAGTCTTTTCTATTATGCCTGGGTATTTGTCTCACAGTGTGTTACTTATATTATTTTGGCCTCACTCTTTCGCTGTCACTGTTCACTCCCGTCTCTGTGGTTTTCCAAGGCACACGAGATACATTTCAATCACTGTTGGCCCTTGTTTCCTGGGCTTAGCACAAGAGGAGCCCAGGCGTGGGAGGGGGCTCTACTGGGGAGCCCTCCTGCAGGAGACAGTGGGCTACCCGTAGGGGTGTCACTGCCCGGGGTTCCTTCATCAGGGGGATGCAGGGAGGCTCTCCCATTTGGGGTCCTCGACCTGACAGGCCCTCGTGCTGGAGCCTCGTCGGTGGGGTGCAGGGAGGCCCTCCGAACTGGGGGCCTTGACCTGAAGGGCGGCCCTCGGGACTGGGGCCGAACAGCTGCAGGAGACGGGCCTGTCGCCTCTCCTTCTGGGCAGAGAGTTGTGGGGGAGTGGAGCCCAAACGGCCTGACTCTGGGGCCCGCCAGCCCAGTCTGGGAGTCTGGGTGTTGCAGTCGCCTTTAGGGAAGGGCGCCATCAGGGCAGACTGTGGCACCTCTTCTGTCTGGCGTCCGTCAGAGACCGGGACCGACCAGGTTTAGGCGGCAGGGCCGACACAGGGCCGCGCCACCACCCCGGTAGTACCTCAGGGGAACCACACCTGGAGGGAGTAAGAGAGGGGCGTCCCACGCAGCCGAGAGGTGGAAGGCCGGCTGCACAAGGGACCTCCTTCTCCGGGAGGACCTCGGGGATCACAGATGAAGGACATACAGTGGCCGTTCCTTCCCCCACACGTACAGTGGCCGATGTGGCGGTTCCGTGATCTCCAGGGCCCACACCTGGAGGGCGTACAGTGGCCGTCCCTTCCCCCACACGTTCAGTGGCCGATGTGGCGGTGCTGCTCCCGAAGGAGGAAGAGGCAGATGAGGGGTGCACAGAGGCTACACCCTCCCCGGCACGTACAGTGGCCGATACGGCGGGTCTGCCTGCCCCACGGGAAGTAACAGAAGGACGTACAGTGGCCGCTCCTTCCCCCACACGTACAGTGGCCAATGTGGCGGTGTTACTCCCGTAGGAGGAAGAGGTAGTGGACGAGGGGTGTACAGTGGCCGAACCTTCCCCGACACATACAGTGGCCAATATCGCGGTTCCACTCCTGCTTCCTTTGCCAGCCGGAGTGCGCTCAAGAGCTGACACTCTGGAGGTAGTACTCCCGTAGGAGGAGGTAGTGGATGAGGGGCTTACAGTGGCCGAACCCTCCCCGATACTTACAGTGGCCGATATCGTGGTTCCACTCCTCCTCTCTTTGCCAGTCGGAGTGCGTTCAATAGCTGACACTCCGAGGCCTCTTCCAGATGTGGCTGTAGCTGAAGGGCGTACAGTGGCCGTCCCTTCCCCCACATGTACAGTGGCCGATGTGGCGGCGCTACAGGGGGAAAGCAACTGAGGGGCATACAGTGGCCGAACCCTCCCCAGTACGTACAGAGGCCGTACCGCAGTGTTGCTTGGGACTGACTCTGGCTCAGTCCCACCCTGAACCTGGTGAGTGCCCGCAGGGTCATGTCTTCTGTCGGACCGGTTGAAGGACAGAGGGACTCAGGACAGAGGGGCACCGATGTCCTTCTTGCCCCGGGTTGACCTCTCGGTGACCCGACCCTCCGTGGTGTCCTTCTGGGGTGGTGGTGAGGCGGTGGCTTGGTGGTAGGGTGGGGGGTGGTGGGGTGGTTGGTCCGGCGGCGGCAGGTATTTCAATTAAAGTCAACGCACAGCAATTTGTGTGCTTCATTCTGCTGTAGGTGTAGTTCGTTTCTTACGAAAAACATTGCTTGTAGGTGCTGCCTTGCGTCGTTGTGATTATTCCATGTTCCTGTATTGGTGTGGTAACACGAGTGCGACCTGAAAGAAGACAGCTGTCCGTTGTGATTTGCTCCCAAAATCGCTTCTACGGTTCTACTTACACCGAATGTTTGCACTCTCTGTTCAGGGCTATTTCTTCCTAAATAAAGGTATATCATGTCCACTCTCTCCCTCCCAGTAGTTGGACGTATGGTATGTTGTTTGTCCTCCCCATACGACTTTTCTAGCTGCGTGCACAGTATAAGGTCAATTATCCCCTCACGCGTGGAAGGAGTTTCATCTTTCTCCATCCACTCATCTAAGTAAGCAGTAAGCCGATCAAGAAACTGAACGGCAGTCTCTTTTTCCTGTAAACGCGCCTGCCTGACGTTCTGTGGTAAGAAGTAAGATGTAACGGTCAGGCAGTCATCGCCTTACCGAATATGGTTCACATTTCGTCTCTCGGACGCAGCAGTTCTCGGAATCGGATGTGAAGGCTTCAGAATTTCCTGGGTTTATTTGTAGTGTATCATCATCCCATCAGCAGCAGAAATAAAGCTTGAGGAAAGTCAGGCTTGCCTACCATGAATATGTAGCTGTGGTAGAGCTCTCATGATGTTTTGTATGTTGCATTTAATCTTCGGACAGAACCGCGATTTGCACAATCCAACATTTTTTTTAACAACGTTCATCCAAGGGATGAAATAATGACGAATGCGATGAAGCACCTGCAGGAGATACTGAAAACCGACTTTGAAAATGTTTCAGGCAGTGGAAAGAACGCTGAGCTACGTGTGTCTGTTGTTGTGTGATATTTGCCCCACACTTGGTGGGGTACGGGCAAACAAAAGAGCCCGTCAGGGAAGCAGCAGATGGTGGCTCTCCAAGGAGAGCGTAGCGGGGTCGGTAAATGGCTGACGAGGAGCCGAACAAGGGCAGGGGAAGGCGCGATAGTTTCGGCAAACAGGCACACAAGACGATGGTCGAGGAGGGCAGGGCTGGACGGCTGAAGCACGGTGGAATCGGCGCCGACGAAGTGCTGAGGTGGAAAACTGCCCCGACACTGCCCTCAGCCCCCTAGCCCCTGGTGGAAAGGGCGATAGAAGCTCGCCCAGCTCTCCAGCAGCAGCAGGTGGAAGGAAAGAGGGGAGGCCCGGTCCCGGCCGTCACGAGGGCACAATTCCAATCCTGGTGGTGGGGGAGGGAGGGTCGTCGGCCGGGTAGTGAGGGCGGAGGAGCCTCGACCTCCTGGTGGACCGACCAGAGCACTCCCTCAGATGGAAGGACAGGCCCGACTCCCTCGGCTGGTACAGCTGCTGTGGAAAGCTGGTCCCGCCGGGAACAGTGGTGGTGTTGCCTCGACGGGAGGTGGGCTGCGAGTTACATGTGTCAAGTCAGAAGGGGCCTATTTTGAGGGGGCTAGTGTCCTAGTTCAACAGGTTATTTATTTATTTATTTATTTTTTAGAGCCTAAGGTCGGATACTTTCTGAGAAAAGAATTTATCTATCTATCTATCTATCTATCTATACAATCGCCCACTTGAGCTGGGTGATTATAATGGTGGCTTGGATGTTATCTCAAAAGACCAGTAGGCCTACTTCACCAAATACTATTTTTTGCTATGACATCATCTTGCTTCTTTCCTTGTCATAATTATATTTTGTATTTGTTTGCAGTGACATTCCATCATTAAACCTTTGGTTGCTAGGAGCTTCTCTGACTTAATCAGTTTCTTCTGCAGAACGCTGGAATGAAATGCGCAGCTATTAATTCCTCTAAACATCTTCACTATTAACATCAAGCCATCTTTTCACATCCTATGATCCTCCGTTGTATCCTCGTTCTTTTCCTCTATATCTGTAAGCATAAATTTCACTTGGTAGAGTTTCACATTTCCTTCTTTCTTGTGTTCTTTTATTGTTTGATAATTTTAACAACATTCTACAGACTTCGTCGTAATGCAATCTTACTTTTTTGTCTCCCTCTTAGTGTGTTTATATTTGCTATATTTTCATTTTTTTTGAGTTACTATTTAATGTATTTTCCACAGTTTATCATTAACCTGCTTTATGATCTTGTGTCATAGTTGCAATCATATTATCATCATCTCCTTGGTCTGTATTCATAAAACACCTTTACCAAAATTAAATAAGCTTGTCTCCACTGACAAGGTAACCGGTCTATTTGGCCGTATTTTTCACTTTCATAATCACTCTGATTTTTCTGAAGCTTAATATGATACGGTAAATGAATTACCAAAGAAGCTTATACACACTTACTCGGGCAGTTTAAGAAGGCCCCTGTTTTATTTCCTCTTTATCTCATTTTCTTGTCCATTACTATTTTCTGTTACTTGACTCCTGTCATGCTGCACTCGACAAAAGGATGTCCAGGCATTTCTGCCCACACTTGATATCAAATTCCTTCCCATGGCACATCACCCTCCTTTATATACTTTTCTGCCTTATCTCTTTAACTTGTTCTTGGCCTTCCCTTTCTTCGTTGCGTCCAGCCTCACTGTTACACACTCTTTATATTAGAAGATATTTTCACAGTCGCTGCATCTATCTATCTACATTATAATGATCCCATTTCTGTATGTGTGTTGGTTTGTTTGTTACTGTAACACAGCAAAAACGGTGCAACATAGCACAATTTTTGTTAGAGCAAGGTACCGTTAAAATAATCTAACTTGAAGAATACAATTTCCAGTCAAGTCTGGCCACAAGTTCCCGAGTTATAACTCATTTCTGGCTTTTTAACATGGAGCGGAGGCCGCTGACGGCGGTCTTTAAGCGAGTTATATTAAGATACTAACCAACGAGACCTTTACATCCCTGTTTCTGTTCTCATAGTTAACTTTGACAAAGGGTTTGGCGGGCTTACGAACCACAAAGGCCTACGTGAAAATTGTAAGAATGGTTTTGATGGAATCCTTAGTGAGTTTCATACCTCCCCAGTGAGGCTTACTATGTTAAGGAATTCTTTTCGTTGAAAACCAAATTGTGGAAGCGGCCTTCATCAACTTCAGGGTTATAGCCTACAAAAGGTGACATAAAAGGATTCCTATCACGAATTTCTCAGACAGTTTATTATACCTTACCATTGTCCTGGGTGTAATTTCAATGGTTTTAATATCGTCGCAGTTTGCATGTATAGCATACAAGAGGATATTAAGGCGCAAGATTTAAACTTCATCGCTAAGAAAGAGTGGCTAAAAAGCCTCCACTGCCATTATGAGCACGACACACACACTTTCCGTCCGCTCCACATCTCACCACCAAATTTTCTTCCTCCTCTCCTCGCTCTCCATAATTCACCCTTTTTCATGAATAAGTCTGGCAGATAAACTGGATGGAAATAAGTCTCAGGAGAGGGGAGGGATGGAGCACTGAAAGAGATGTGGTATCGGGGAAGAAAGTAGGGGGTGAGGAAAATTAATTGCAGATAGAAAAGGAGAGTGGTAGTTCAGGAAAGGGAGACGACGTTGAATGATGGAGGTGAAAGTCAAGGAGAGAGAGAGAGAGAGAGAGAGAGAGAGAGAGAGAGAGAGAGAGAGAGAGAGAGAGAGAGAGAGAGAACGTGTAGATGGAGGAGGGTTTACCTGAAGAGGGTACGGTAGTATATGGAGTGAGGAGGGAAGGAAGGATAAAGAAGAGAAAAGAGGAAAGGAAAGAAGAAGGTGAAAAAGGGCATTGATAATATGGAAGCAACGAATGTGGAAAGGATAGAAGGTTTGGATGAAGAAAAGAAGTTAGAGGACAAGGTAAGAAGAAGGAGAGAAGAAAGATTATGAAAAAGGAAAATGGAGTGAGGGAAAAGGGGATGAGTAATGGCAGATATGACTGGGAGGGGTATGCATGGAGGCAAAAAAGGTTGTGAGGAGAGAGGGTTTAGATGAAGAGGATAGGAGAGTTCAGGAAACTGTGGTAAGATGGGACGAAGAATGAATAAGCTAGGGATGGGAGGAAGAGGGGGGAAGGAGAGAAAGGAGGAGGGGAGGGAGGAAGGGGAGAAGGAGGGAAGAAGAGAGGGAGAAAAGAGAGAGAGAGGGTGGACAGGGAGTTGCGTGAGAAGGAAGGGAGGGAGGAAGGAGAGAGGGGGGGCATGGAGTAGGGAGGGAAGGAGGAACAAGAGAGGGAGGAAGTAATGAGGAATGGAAATAGGATGGAGGGAGGGAGGGAAGGAAGATAAGAGGGAAGAGAGAGGGAGGGAAGGGAGAAAAGAGGGAGGAGGGAGGGAAGGAAGGAAGAAAAGAGGGAGGAGGGAAGGAAGAAAGAAGGGAGAAGGGAGGGTGGGGAGGAAGAAAGAAGGGAGGAGGGAGGGAGGTGAGAAAGGAGGGAGGAGGTAGGGAGGATGAAGAGGAAAGCAGAATGAGAGAGGGTTAGAGAGGCTGAAAAACTGAAGGAGAGAGAGAGAGAGAGAGAGAGAGAGAGAGAGAGAGAGAGAGAGAGAGAGAGAGAGAGAGAGAGAGAGAAGATAAGCAGAAGGGCAGAAAGAAAAAGCAGAGATGAACGCAGCGTCAGGGCCCAAAATGTATTGTTTGTGTTGTTTCTCCGAGACATAAGTTGGCGTCGATGTGGCCTTGTCTTCACTCAAGATTCTTTGCTCCTCTCACAGGCGGGGGTTCCATGTCTGACCGTCCCTTGATGACACAAATATGTACTGACAAATTATCTCTGCCATCAGTGTCAAATATTTCTTACATAATAAAGAGACCCTACAACTGAGTATGAGCGTAAAGATACAGATACGAGGTTGACAAATGAAGGAAGAGATGGCTGGATATGCGGTTGTGTGGTACGTCGTAATCACATGTTAGTTTCTTGGTACGAATGAATTTTCTTAATGGAAGAGAACTGATACCACCCAAAAGTTTAAAAGACAAAGTTTTCATCTTTCTGCAGTTTATTTTCGCTTAGCTGGGTGGCAAAATAATATAGTACTACGGCTCTAATTCATTTTCATAATACCTCTTCTGGCGAGTACCATAGTATAGTGTTTATATCAGCATTCAACAAGTAGAGATGGCCATTTTACGGCTTCTTAAACTGAATAGAGTATAATGAATGTGTACAGTACATGCTGAGTAAAAAACTTTGTTTTTCAGTTCGATGAAATACTGATGCGAGAGATGAAGTCTGATAATCATGTGTCTTTTACAGGAGATATATATATATATATATATATATATATATATATACAGGGTGTCCTGGGAGTTAGGTCCAAAACTTTAGTAAATGATAGAAGAGAGAATTCTAAGCAAACAATGTTATATGAACATGTGTCCAAATCTCAACCGTTACGGAGTTAAAATTACTGCTGACCTTGTGGGTGAATTATGGAGACCATTTTCGCCCATTAGGTCATCAGTAATTGTAGCTCCGTAACGGTTGAGATTTGGATACATGTTCATTTAATATTTTTTGCATAGAATTCCTTCATCTACCATTTCCCAGTTTCGGACTTAACTCCCAGGGCAATATATATATATATATATATATATATATATATATATATATATATATATATATATATATATATATATATATATATTCTGCATGATGCAACTAAATTTACTAGCGTAAATGATGACATTTTTATATTAAATAAGACCGCCATAAAACTTCGTACGACGTCAAACGTTATATACTGTATTCCTGTTTTTGCGGCCGCAGTCACGACTACAGTAAGTAATCGAGGCTATAACTCTTGTTTACTCTGTTATACACTACTCTCATGTCCTGTGTTATGCTGTGCTGTGCTGTGTGGTGTTACAACTTCGCCTTAGGTTGCCTCAGTCACGTGGAAATAGTTGGGGATCTAACTCTCGCCTCAGTTCCTTCCTATGCTATTCTCTGCTGTGCTGTGCGGTGTGACGCTTTCTTCTTTGTATTATAGTTGGGGCATACCTCTTGGTTCACTCCGTTCTTTACTCCTCATGTGTGCTGTATTATGCTGTGCCGTGCTGTATGGTGTTACATTTACTTCTTTATGTTGCTGCAGTCACGTGGAAATAGTTGGGGACGTAACTTTTCCCTCAATCAGTTATTTCTTTATCTGTGCTATTCTGTACTGTGTTATGCTGTGCTGTGCTGTGTGGTGTTACATCTTCCTCTTAATGTTAGCTCAGTCACCTGGAAATAGTTGGGGCATAACTCTTGGCTCACTCAGTTCTTCACTACTCTTGTGTGCTGTTATACTGAGCTGTGCTGTGTGGCGTTACATTTTTCTCTTTGTTTCCTGAGTCACATGCAAATAAATGGGGACATAACTCATGGCTCACTCTGTTCTTCACACGGGTGCTGTTATGATGTGCTGTTCTGTGCTGTGCCGTGGTGTAAAATATTCCTTTTTATGTTGTCTCAGTCATGTGTAAGTAGATGGGACCATATGCGTCACTATTCTTCCCTCATCACCTGTGTTGTGTTGTGCTGCGTTGTGGTGTTCAATCTTCCTCATTTTGTTGCCTCAGTCATATGTAAGGAACTGAGGCCAGAACTCTTGTTTCACTCTATTCCTTCCTCCCTACCTACCTGTCTTCTGCTGTACTGTGTTGAGTTGTGAAAAGTAATATGAAACTTAAGTCAAGATTGTTATATAATGAAGGATGTGATGTGAAGCTGTCAGATGTGTTACATTGTCCAGTAAAAAGTTATATTAGGTGATTTATGCTTTCCTTTGCTATGGTGTTAAATTTTCTTCTTTATGTTGCTCCAATGATGCGTACATATGTGGGGCGATAACTCTTGATCAACTCTGTTCTTCCCTCCACTCCTGTGCTGTGCTGTGCTGCTCTGTGCCAGTAGATTTTCGTTAGCAGTTGAACCATAACGCTTGCTGCACTCTGTGCTTTATCCTCGCCTGTGTTGTTATGCTGTACTGTGCTGTGCTGTGCTGTGCTGTGAACTGAAGTCAGAATTGCTGCGATGTGTTGTGTCAACTGAAGTCAAAATTGCTGTGATGTGTTGTGTCAACTGAAGTCAGAATTGCTGTTATGTGCTGTGATGTGTTTTAACGTATGATGTCAGATGTGCTATTGTCTATAGATTTTGTGTTAATTCGCAAATGGATATACAGGAAGAGTGTGATTCGTCTTATGCTGTGCAATATCTATTATTTGCCTTGACTGTGGCCCCAGGCTTTTCTTAAACGCGAGCCAGGTGAACTGCAGGCTTCAAGTTACCCTTCTGTAGTAATCCAACATCCTCCTTTCGGGGGAGAGGGAAGTACATGGGGGACATTTGTATGGTCATTTGAGCCACCCGATTATACTGATGCACAACACGAAGGCGTCCTCACCAGCATGGCAAAACCTATTTCCACACACAGTATATGCAAATGTTCAATGGCAAATGAAACTGGAGAGCTGTTCACTCCTCTGTTTATCAGCATTTTTGTTTCGTTTCTTTTTATCCTAATGAGTATTGGTATCAGAGATATAATGTACAATGGCTGTAAACAATTTTCTTTACATACATAATCACGTATACAAGGATAGGTATATTGAAATAATATATTCGTGTACCTCGTCCACACAGCACTTCCACCATCACCCTTATGTTATTTTATTTTGCCCGGCCGTTGTACAGGGCTGGGTGTCGTGGTTCTCTGAAGTCCCGTCTGACTCCCATACATGGTTCCCTCCCTCTGAACCACCATTGCTCTCTCACGACTTGACCCAACCCTTTTACTACCTCCCCCTCCCTCTTTTAGCACATCCCCTTTGTCACGAGTCGGCTCGTGACATCATTTGGTGGGAAACCGCGAACTCTAGTGGAATCCCAGTGTTATCGTTCAGTTAATCACTCACCCGGTCGGGAGTGTTTTCAAAACAACTTTTCACAGTCATAAGTGATCGTCTTTGTGCAAGACATTGGTGCTTCAACTGAGCGATTTGTTTTGGGCATGTTTCGCTCATTCTAGCCGTTAGTAATGCGGCCACAGCGCTCCCCTCTTTCCCACGATTTAGTCAGTCAAGGTTTGAACGCTGCGGAAGCAGGTAGTGTGTGGCAGAGTCCTTCCTACGAAGCAGTTCCCACCGCCACCGTATTCCCACTTAGCTGTGATTGGCGAGAGACAGCGAGTGCTGTGTCCTTCCAGTAATGACGCCCAGTCATCCGCTTTGTCCACTTTCCTGACCAGTATTTTCTTTTCGTATTTTCCTAGGTTTAAGAGTTAGCTTTTGAGTGAGCGAGTGAGTGCGATCTTTTTATTCTGGATCCATTTTGAAATGTAACAAATTTATTCCTTTGTAATCAATAAATTTAAGTTCTTTTTCCTCAAGCTTAATGTAATGTAAATTCGTGTTTTATTTTCCATATTAAGCTTATTTCACTTATAGCTCCTAGCTTGCATAAACGCTTTGCTATTCATAACTGGTACTTAGGGCAGTCTTTTGTATTAAGCTTAAAATCCGTTGTGCCATCTAGGAGTTAATGCATCAGCAAGAACCTGATATCATTAATAGTATTAGTTATTGTCAAGGGTGAAGTCACTTTCTCCAGAGGCTAACAGTACTAACAACAGCAAATTGTGAGGAATTAGTCTCTGTTGTGTACTGTTGAGAAAGTTTATAAATTCTCATCCTGAGAGAATCGACGAAGTAAGCTAGCATAAAATAATCATTGCTTGATTTTTAGCAAGACAATTCATTGTCCCTGCTCTCAGTATTATTGAATATTATCCTTTAATATTGCATACTCTTTAAAAACCCCGCGACAATTGGCGACCTCATTCCAGGATAATAACTCCTAGCTCTATAGTTATTCACGAGATAATACTCACTCGTTCATACTTAGGTATTTATCATTAAAGTCTTTAGGCACTACCTTACTGGTGATTATTGATTCATTTTTATTATTTTACATAATAGTTTTCACAGTCAGTTGTTTGTTTAATTTTCTTTCCTTACCAGTTTAATTAGATAAAACTGGTCACCACTAACCTGTGCCTATATTCTTTATTCTCGATTATTGACATCTTTCTCTGAAAAAAATTGCAGTCAGTACTGAGTCGCTAGTACTTAGATTGAGTTAGCATCATGTCCACCAGCGTCTATGTACAGGAAGCCAAAGATATGGGCCTTACAGACCCAACTGAAATTAAGAATTATGTTCTCTCTCGGCTTAGTCACGAGCAGCAATGCGAGAGTAATGCTTGTGAAGAGCGTAGAATCCAACGCGAACACGAGCGAGAAAAGCGCGAACACGAACAAAAACAACGTGAACTCGAGTTAGAACATGAGAGAGAACAGCGTGAGGAACGCAAGAGAGAACGAGAACACGAACGTGCCAAGTGAGAAGCACGCGAAAAACATGAACTTGAAGTGCTGAAGCTCAAGCGAGATTCCTTGGCTTCAGACACATCTGGTGCAGTTGGGCCAAGCTCCACGAGCGTTCTCCCTGCACACGTTATGGCGACCCCACACATCAAGCTTCCCCCATACAAAGATGGCGAGCGAATCGAGCCATACATAGCTCGTTTTGAAGACATGGCTCAACTTTACCAGCTGGATGATGCAGCTAAGCAGCTTCAGTTTCTTAGCCTGTTTGAGGGCCCTGCCCTCGATATTCTCCACAGAATTCGTGGAGACAATCTCACGTATGAGATGATGAAGGCCGTACTTGTCAAAGCGTACGGTTTCACAGTTGATGACACCAAGAGTCAGTCCATGAGGGTGCGTTTAGGATAAAGAGACTGCCGTTCAGTTTCTTGACTGGCTTACTGCTTACTTAGATGAGTGGATGGAGAAAGATGAAACTCCTTCCACACGTGAGGGGATAATTGACCTTATGCTGTGCACGCAGCTAGAAAAGTCGTGGCCTACTGAACTTATGGCTCAACTTAAGATCTGCCAGGTAAGAGATGCCAGCCAAATGATGAAGAAGGCTGACGCATTCTTTACTGCATACGGGTATTAAACTCGCAAGCAGCATACCTGGAACAGAAAACCTGATAAATCTGGGAAACCGTCTCAGACTGAACCCCAGGAACAAGGCCATTCTCAGAATAATGGTCAAGGTCCAAAACCGTAGAAGAAGGACCAGGGGCAAAACACTCAGAAACATGAGTGGAAGAGGTACAACAAGTACTCAAACCAGCAGCAGTATCAGCCATGCAACTGACCGTCGGGACTGTCCTTTTCACCACCAGCTCAAGTGAATAGGAGGCAGGAGGTGAATGCAGCCTTCATTCCTCAGCAGCAGCATGGTGGTCACGTCCCTACCAGTATGGGTACTCCCCCACAGTTCACTAGTCCCACAGTGACAGTGAACCCCCCTCCACAGATGGCCAATGCTCCATCTCCCCAGGCAGTGAGCACGACCCCTCAAGTATCTAATTCTCAGGGCACCATGTTTGCCGCATCATTTATTCAGCAGCCTAATCAGTGGCTAGCTGCTTCCTCCACAGGCTCTCCCACAGGTGACAGTGCCTTCCTTGTTCAGCCAGGGTTTGTGGGAGGCATTCCTGTGAAGGTCCTGAGAGACAACAGGTCCTCAGGTTGCTCTGTCAGGCAGAGTCTAGTTCGGCCTGAGCAGTACACAGGTCGACAGATCCATGCTAACCTTATTGATGGGTTAGTGAGATTGTTCCCTGAGGCACATATCCAGGTGGCATCTCCTTTCTACACTGGTACGACATTCGCAGTTGTCATGCCAAAACCTTTATTTGACCTAATCATAGGCAATATTCCTGGTGCCAAGGATAGTTGCGCTGTAGATGTTGCTACTCAGACTTCGGCTGTTGCAGTAACACAAGCCATGGCCAAGGCTCCGAATTGTGACACCCCATTGACCGTCGCAACGTTGCAAGATTTGATTCGTAGTCAAGACATTGTCCAAGAACAACAGTCTGACCCGACACTTGCCTCAGTGCGTAAGAAGCTGGAGGGTAAAGTGATTAAGTATTCACGGCGAGGTCAAGCCAGGTTCCTTCGCAAGCGAGGACGGCTGTACCGTGAGTCACGAACACCCCAGGGCAAGGTTCAACTGCAGTTCATCGTTCCCGCAAAGTATCGCCGGGCAGTGTTTGAATGGGGTCATTGTTCAGCCTCAGGAGGTCACATGGGCAAAAGGAAGACCCAGGGCCATATCCGAGCTGACTTTTTCGGGCCAGGGATGGGACGAGACATAGATAGTTTTGTGCATTCCTGCAATGTGTGTCCACGTACCACGAATCAGGGACATGTCCTTCCTGTGCCGTTGCAATCCAGACCCATAATCTCAGACTCAGTTGAGAGACAGGGTAGTGGTGAAATGGGTGCAGACCTGACGTCTCGCCCATTGGCCCCACAGGACACATCATGTCCAGGGCCTGTACATACATATGTACCATAAGTTAACCCCTTATACGCGGCCAATGGACAGCCGACTCTCCCCGGGTGGCGGCGTTGTATTGCGGTCTGAGTACCTGTAGGAAAATATTAGCCAAAAATCAGAGATTAACCCTAGAACATTATACTTGGTGTGGCAGATAGTACTTACATTCAGCTTTCTCCAGAGACAGGTGTTGTGCCTTCGTGGACTACCCAAGGACTTGTGGAGACTTGCAAAGTTGGGTAGCAAAATCTTCACTTTCACACCTCCAGCAACCCGGTTTCCCCTCTACCACAGCCTCAGTCTGTCACAGTAAACTTTATACTACAATGTACAGGTAGTTTGGAATCCATATTTGTACAATAAGCACTGAAAATAAGGCTAAAATCAACGACGCTTACGGCCGACATGCAGCACGGCGGCGGTCTTCCCATCACTCAACAAACATTTCCATTTTCACAGCTAAAAACACATATACTACATTATTTTCAATCATGTTACTTCCCAAAAGATCACCGCAGCGCGCTTTTTATTCTTCCTTACGCCCGTCACTTTATTCTCGTTCCTGTCGGCCGCTCGCACTGACTCGGAAGAGCTAGAACTCGCCATAATGTCACTTTGAAAGCCTGCAGTAAACTGACACTAAACAGGGGCAAACCGTGCAAAAAAAATCTAGTGTTACAACTGGGGAAACAAGCGTTTCCTATTAGCATAAACTGCTTGTGAGGGAGGAGAGTGCAGATTTACAGTTCTGAGCAGTCAGAGCACTGCCATGTATCGCAGCCAGGCTGGCCAGGCAATGGTGGGGGGGAGGGGGGAAAAACGAGATACTTGGCAACAATGGAGGTCAGAAGTACAAAGGTAAAGTATGCTAATTGTAGCTAAAGGGTGGTGGTACTGATAGACATTACCAGCTGGAACATCCTTGCCCACGTTTATTCAAAATTAACTCGAATCGCAAATGCGACGCTCCGCCGTTATGTCCTTTTCGGCGAGCGTCGCAAACGCGATGCCCCATGTTTTAGGGGTTAAGGGGGAAGTTCGAGAACCCCGCAGAGACAGTCCAAGGCTGTGTATGAATTACCTTGTGGAACATCTCGAGCTGTGGGCCTCTCTGAGGATTCCCGGAGAATGCACATTATCCATATGAGTGTTCACACCCACGGTGGGTGTTAAAATGTGACCTGCCCAAGATTGCTTAGCAATTCTCAGTTTCCTGTCATTAATTGTAAATGTAGAGTTAGTTAACCAGTAAACTTGGTTCCATTAGCAAATCGCAGCGTTTGATGTCCTGCACAGACGCCCAGTCTTTTTGCTCATGACCATGTTCCCTGGTTAATTTAGCGAATTGCAGCATTTGATGTCCTGCACACGCGCCCAGTCTTTTCACTAATTAGGTATAGGGTTTAACCAGTAAACCAGGTTCCATTAGCGAATCGCAGCATTTGATGTCCTGCACAGACGCCCAGTCTTTTCGCTCATGACCATGTTCCCTGGTTAATTTAGCGAATTGCAGTGTTTGATGTCCTGCACAAACGCCCAGTCTTTTCGCTAATTAAGTTAGGGTTGAACCAGTAAACTGGGTCAGCGTTTGATGTCCTGCACAAACGCTTTGACTATGTTTCCTGGTTAATAATGTAAATAGTGTACTTTTTGTAACATAAGTATTGATTGCTAGGCAGAGAAAGAGAAATGACACTTTTGATGCTCCACCTTAATTCCTTTCACAGGTGCAGATGGTGGGTGCAGCATTGCCATGCAGATTAGCTGGTCGTCCCTGTCGCATGCTGCCGCCCCTTCTGTTCTGCCTCGTCGTCATTATTTACTATAAATTTGTACTACATGATTTTACATGTAGGTACAGTTACACCACAACTGTCACACCTACACCATGTATTACGTACATTACGCTACATAACAATTAGTTGTTAATGTAAATGTAGCGAACTTTTTGCTCAGTTTGACCTGAGTACAGGATTTTTCACCGTCGTCACAGAGTTTTTCCCTCAAGCTTGCTTCTACTAACGTAAATACGAGGTTTTATCGCTCACTGGCGACTGTGACTTTCTCCTGTAGCAGGATAGCACACACACCACAGTGTGAATCTTGTGTGATTGAGTAGGACTGATATGTATGTATATTGAATTTTTTTTTTTTTTCCTGGAAAAAAATTTCAACTTTTGATGGGGTGTAATGTCACGAGTTGGCTCGTGACATCATTTGGTGGGAAACCGCTCACTCTAGTGGAATCCCAGTCTTATCGTTCAGTTAACCACTCACCCGGTCGGGAGTGTTTTCAAAACAACTTTTCACTGTCATAAGTGATCGTCTTTGTGCAAGACATCGGCGCTTCCACTGAGCAATTTGTTTTGGGCACGTTTCGCTCATTCTAGCCATTAGTAATGCGGCCACAGTACTCCCCTCTTTCCCACGATTTAGTCAGTCAAGGTTTGAACGCCGCGGAAGCAGGTAGTGTGTGGCAGAGTCCTTCCTACGAAGCAGTTCCCACCACCGCCGTATTCCCACTTAGCTGTGATTGGCGAGAGACAGCGAGTGCAGTGTCCTTCTAGTAACAATGCCCAGTCATCCGCTTTGTCCACTTTCCTGACCAGTATTTTCTTTTTGTATTTTCCTAGGATTAAGAGTTAGCTTTTGAGTGAGCGAGTGAGTGCGATCTCTTTATTTTGAATCCATTTTGAAATGTAACTTAAATTTATTCCTTTGTAATCAATAAGTTTAAGTTCTTTTTCTCGAGCTTAATGTAATGTAAATTCGTGTTTTATTTTCCATATTAAGCTTATTTCACTTATAGCTCCTAGCTTGCATAAACGCTTTGCTATTCATAACTGGTACTTAGGGCAGTCTTTTGTATTAAGCTTAAAATCCGTTGTGCCATCTAGGAGTTAATGCATCAGCAAGAACCTGATATCATTAATAGTATTAGTTATTGTCAAGGGTGAAGTCACTTTCTCCAGAGGCGAACAGTACTAACAACAGCAAATTGTGAGGAATTAGTCTCTGCTGTGTACTGTTGAGAAAGTTTATAAATTCTCGTCCTGAGAGAATCGGCGAAGTAAGCCAGCATAAAGTAATCATTGCTTGATTTTTAGCAAGACAATTCATTGTCCCTGCTGTCAGTATTATTGAATATTATCCTTTAATATTGCATACTCTTTAAAAACTCCGTGACACCCTTCTCCCCCCTGTCTCTCCCCCCTCCCCTTCCGATTCTTCCTCATCCCTCTGTTCTCCTTCGCTTCATTTCATCCCGATCTTTTCTCTCACCCTAACCATCACCTCATCCCTCCTCTTTCTCCCCACTTACCATTTCTCGCCCTCTCATCCCACCCTCTTTCCATATCGCTCACTCCTCTTTCACGCGTCCTTTCCTCCTGAATTTCATCTCTTAATTTCTCTCTCTTCCATCATCCCTATCTCTCTCTATCTCTCATTTCTGCCATCTCTTTTCATCCATTCCCATTCCTTCCTCTTTCATCCCTCTCTCATTCTCTTTCATTCAGTCTTACAGTAGCCCGTATCTCTCTCTCTCTCTCTCTCTCTCTCTCTCTCTCTGTTATTACACAGTTTTGCTCTTTGTATTTTTTTCGATTACCATATTCACTCTGAGTTGATTGCAAAGTGCTCAGTAGCTGCATGAGTAAAGACAAACGTACGCTGCGGCATATACAAGGTTCATTTATAAGAAACTGAGCTTACTTATGTATAAATAATGGTCCAGGTCTGCCACACCCTCAAGCATCCCTTAAGGCTCTGGTTTATGCATATCAACTCTTCCCTTTTCCTGTCTTCTAGTCTATTTTCATCCTGCCTCGCCCTTGCTCCCTTTCCACCTGTGTGTGTGTGTGTGTGTGTGTGTGTGTGTGTGTGTGTGTGTGTGTGTGTGTACAGTTAGGAGTAAAAGTTTGCTTTCTATTCAGCTCTGTCTTCTTAACACTTAGGGCGTGACCTTCCTTTTTGATTCTGCATATCAAAGACAGTCATCTATACGCCGAGATATATGCTTAACCTATTTCAGCTTTAGTTTACTTGCCAGCTTATGAAACTGAGAGGTGAAGGAGGTTAAATTTTAATCCAACTTTCGTGTCTGACTAAACCCTCTACTTAATTTTTCTTTCAAAGGTTACCACACGCACGATTGTCTTTAATGTTGCTAGCCGTTCATCATTTTCGGATGGCGGTGTCCTCCCCTACTTTCATGGATGAGTTCTAGGATGGCTGAAGAGTGTCATCCTGGACGCGCACGATTTGTCAGAGTCAGGAAAGTGGAAAGTCTGATGTGATGGAGAAGACTGGTTCATCTCTGCACGTGTCCTTTCCCTCTTCCTAACCAGACAACGACTCTGCTCATCATCAAAGGGTCGCGGCCGTTTTCTCCACAGTTTCATTATCCTCCAGCACCTTTTCCTTACCAGTTGGCTTCAGTATATGGCACGCTGATATAGTGTTACCGGTTGTTTATTCAGTCTGTGTATGCTGAATCGCTGAGGATGAGGCTTTGCGAATTTGCCAAAGTTACTTAGGATACAGCACTAGAGGTGTATGGTATGTAGGAGGACTGTTGGGCCTTGATAGCAGGCTGTGAAAAAAAAAAAAAACCTGCGTCACGCCTGCACACAACCCAGCCTTTCCTGCACGAAGCACGGGATCATAATACCATTTAGGCCCAGGGTGTGGTAAACGCACTCACCTACACCAACGCACTTAACCATACGACGATCTTAAGGTAGCACTTGTTTTGTTTATTTTTTCAAGTACTGGAATTAATATCAGGTATACAAATAGAACATCATAATTTATGTACCTCACGTGGAGTTAAAGGTCAAGGTGGTGATAACAACAACAACGATATTAATAATAATAAT
>NC_137064.1:21929236-22291736 GCF_032717465.1 Coenobita brevimanus | reverse complement strand
TTTTCTCATCCTCTTGTAACCTTTCCACTCACCTTGCATTTACTCCTTCCTCCTGTCCTTCCCTTCTTCTATTTCTCCATTCAGTTCACCATCCACCCTTCTCATCACCCGCCATGTATACCTGTGGATCATTTTGTGCCTGAAGAGGATATTGGCTATCACCAACCCCCTCCCAGCACAAATGTCCAATAAAGCACTGCCATTCTCATCCATCTCAGCAGGCACACCCCACTCACCAACTACATCCACCTTCACATTCTCTACTTTACCATTCATATCACCAATCAGAAACACTCTCTCATTCCTTTCAAGCTTTTCCATGCACACTGCCACATTTGTCCAGAGCTCTTCTTTCACACTGCTTGCACGATCTTGTGTTGGAGCATACAAGCACACAATCGCCCACATTTGTAGTCCAACTTTCAGTCTTACCCACACAATCCTTGAGCCAACTGATCCATACTCTCTTATATTCTCCTTCTATCTGTTACTCACAACAATACACACTCCTTCTTTTGCCCTCTCATTTTCACCTACTCCTACACATATACCCCATCCGTACTCCCGTTCTCTCACACTCTCACCTCACCATTTAGTTTCAGTTATTTCACATACATCCACTTTCGCGCCCTCAAGCACCAGGACAATCTCCCTCTCTTTCACCTCATCATTTGCACCCCTTACATTCCACGTTGCCATCCGTATCATGTCCTTTGTTTGGTCCTTAGTCGTTATCTTTTGGTCAGTCCTTGTCTGAGCCTTCTTGTTCATATCTTTAGTGAGTTGTTTTCCGGGGAGGGGCACTAACCCTTCACCAACCCACTGCTGTCACGTACGGAACATGTGTCGGTTGGTTATGAGGTTACCACCCAGCGCTGTAAATGGTTTCCTGGTTTACAGGCAATCATTTGGCTTGCCACTCGATGTAAAGCTACCCTAAAAACAGGGTACCACTACACTAAGTGAGTGGATGATGGGTGCCCCCACCTACCCCTTTGTACAGGGGAATAATTTTACCTGACTTCCATTCTTCTGGGACTCTACCTTCCTCCCAGGCCAATCAGCACATCTTTCATATCCATTCTTATACTATTTCTCCCGCATGCTGCATCATTTCATCACACACTCCATCAGTTCCTAGAGCTTTCCCCATTTTGACACTCTTCATTACTTCCACTACTTCCATCCTACTGATTGCTTCCTGTCTTCTCACCACCCTCCTTCTCTCAGTCATTCCCCAGCCACTTACTCTTGCAGTACTTTCATTCTCTATGTTTAACAGTTCCTTAGAGTGGTTTCTCCATCTGCTCACGTTTTCTCCCTTCTCGACAATCAATTTACAGTTTATATCTCACTCTGCTACTCACTTCTTTACCATCCTTTCTAACCCCCTTCACCTCCTTCAGAACATTTCTTTTTTACATTCTCTCCACTTTACACTCTAAATCTTTCCAAATTCTTCATCCACTTTCTTCTTACTCTTCCTTACTAATCTTTTCACCTCTCTTTTCCTGTCTGCATAAGCTCTCTTCTGTTTCTCAGTTTCCTCCACGCCTCAGCTTCCCATCCACTCACTATGTGTTTTCTCCTTTTTTCACCATAGCTTGCCTCACCTCTTCATTCCACCATGCTGTTGCTCGCACACCCTTTTGTCTTCTCTTCACCCCACACACCACCTTACATACTGCACAAATCTCTTCTGAGAAAATCTTGCTCACAACTTCCACCTCCCCCATATGCTCCAAATCATATTTTTCCAATTGCTTCTCCACTGCCCTCTTATATTTTGCCTTTCTTTCATCCTCTTGCAACTTTCTACTTGCTTTGTATGGATTTCTTCCTCCTGTCCTTTCCTCCTTCTATTCCTTCATTGCACTTGATCCTTGCCTTTCACCACCACCAAATGGTGGTCAGAATATCCACCCTCAACCTCTATATCCTTCTGCATCCATTACATACCCTCTCATTCTGTCATCCACACACATGTTGTCAATAATTTCCTTTCATTCATTCAGTTCACCACCCAACCTTCTCATCATTTGCCATGTATACCTGTGGATCATTTTGTGCCTAAAGAGGGTACTGGCTATCACCAACACCCTTCCCACACAAATGTCCACTAGAGCACTGTCATTCTCATCCAATTCTGCAGGCACAATCCACCCACCAACTACCCCATCCACCGTCACATTCCCCACTTTTCTATTCATATCTCCAATCAAAAACTCTCATTCCTCTCAAACTTTTCCTTGCACACTTCCACATTTGCCCAGAACTCTTCTTTCACACAGCTAGCATGGTCTTCCTTTGGTGCATACACACACACACAGTTGCCAACGTTTGTATTCGCACTTTCAGTCTTACCCACACAATCCTTGAACCAACTGATCCATACTTTCTTATATTCTCCCTCCTTCTCTTGCACGCAACAGTACGTACATTCTCTTTTGTCCTCTCATTTTCACCTACTCCCACACATATATTCCATTCATACCCCCACTCTCTCACATTCTCACCCCTTCATTTAGTCTCAGTTATTCCACATATGTCCACTTTGCACCCTCAAGCACCTGGACAATTTCTCTCACTTTCACCTCATCATTCCCACCCCTTTCATTTCATGTTGCAAGCCGTATCACGTCCTTTGTTCGGTCCTTGGTCGTCACCTGTTTGTCCGTCAAGATCTGAGGCTTCTTGTTTGCATTTTTAGTCAGGTGTTTTCCGGGTAGGGGCATTAACCCTCTGCCAACCCTCTTGTTGACAAGTAGTGAACACGTGTTGGTTTGTTATAAAGTTACCACCGAGCGTATTAAATGATTTCCTGGTTTACAGGAAATAATTTGGCTCGTCACTCAATGTACAGTTATCCGAAAAAGAGTACCACGACACTGAGTGAATGGATGATGGGCAGCCCCACCGACGACTAAAAATGCAAAAATAGACTGAAGAAGTAAATATGTACAAAAAGGTAAATAACATAATAGGTACAGGATTACATCGGACCATCAATTTCCTTCATGGCTTATAAATAAATTTCAGTATCGATTAATTTGAACAAACATTGGATGGTAATTAAGGTCCTGGAAACACTGCTGGCTCAAAACGGGAATTTTACGAGAAGTAATTTGGTGTTTCTTGTTAGTGATCCAATGATAATAATGATGAAAATAATCTATCTATCTGTTTATCTATCTTCTATCTATTGCCAGGCTCCTCAATCCCATACGGGGTGGCCACAAACAAATTGCCTCCACGTCGCCCTGTCCCCCACCATTTCACTGCCCTGCTCCCAGCTCACACCCCTCTCTCTCATACACCTCTCCACTCCATCCCTCCATCTCATCCTTGGCCTCCCCCTCCTTCTCTCCCCTTCCACCTCACTCACATACACTCTCCTCGTCAGTCTCTCACTCTCCATCCTCTCCACATGGCCAAACCACCTCAGTGTGTTTCTCCTAACGCTCACTATCACATCCACATCCACACCACAATGCTCCTTCACATCCTCATTTGTTAGCCTGTCTCTCCATGTGACTCCACAGGCTCCTCTCAAATAATTCATATCCACTGCTCTCACTCTTGACTTGTGTCCCTCTAACAAGGTCCAAGCTTCACTTCCATACGTTAGAGTTGGTATCACAAGACTGTCATGTAGTAACTTTTTCACTTCCAAGCTCACTTCCCTGTTTCTTATCACTGCTTTCAAGGATCCAGAAACCTTTCTTCCCTGTTGTACGCTTTCAAGCACTTCACCCTCCAAACTTCCATCCTTACTCATCACACTACCCAAGTACTTAAACGTACTCACATTTTCCATTTCCTCCTCAACCAATAACGACACTAAAGGAGCCTAATAACCACCTGTTAATTGAATCACTAGAGAAAAATCAAATTGCCTCTCGTAAAGTTCCCGTTTTGAGCCAACAGTATTTCCAGAATTTTAATTACTTTACCAGTTTCGCAAGTTTGTTCAAAGTTTCTAATTCTAGTCGGTACTGAAATTCACTTATAAGCCGTGAAGGAAGTTAATGGTCTGATGTAATCCTGTACCTATTATGTTTTTTACCCTTTTTGTACGTATTTACTCCTTCAGTCCAATGTGGCATTTTTATATCTTATCCTTCCTAACTACGAATGATTTTCAAGTTTATGAGACGCCTTGTAGTGGAGAGATTAAGACTGCCCATTTGCGGGTTTTGGGCTACAGGGAAATTGAAAATATCGTCATTGACAATTTTTGCAGTATTAGCATAAATCGCGTTTAAAACAGATAAATATCATGCAAAAACAGCTTTGACGCAATATCGAGTACTTGCTGAACAACGTTATGCTTCGGTTTAGCTGTAAATTAAAAAAATTTATAATAATAAATGTTTCAAACTGTGAAGATTGGAACGGTGGTCCGTAACCTACCTTCCTTGTTTACGGCTAAATCAAAGCAATGCATTGTTCAACAAATACTTGATATAATGGAATGCCGCTTTCGCACGTTAATTTTCTATTTGTGCTAATACCAACAAAATTATCATGTCGAACAATTGGACCCAGCAACCCAATTTTTGGCATGGAGTCTCACGTGACTTCCAGTTTGGACATGGGCTATGTGAGGTTGACCTCCAAGGTCATTTGAGGTCACCGGTAATAGTAAACAATGCGCACAAATACAGTGTGTTAGTCTGCAAAAGCTGAAACAGAAAGTTCCTGAACCTCTTCAAAAGCATAAGAGGTACATGGTCTTTCTGGAGTAGAAAGATTGAACTAGAACAAATAGAATTGGAGTGTTCGCTTTTGGAGCCCGGCAACGCCGGGTACCCCCCCAACTTTATAAACGAGACTAAAACTATACACAATCAATCTCATACACATGAAAATATCAAGGATGTTTTTGTATACGGTATAATGATCTTGTTTTTTGCGTCGTTATCAAGTGTTTGTTTCGTCTATCTTGGGTTGCCTCGCCCTTCATCACCCCGTCTCCGCCTCATTTGGTTTTAATGGTCGTGGCAGTAGATTTTTTTTTCCTCTTTACTTTTATTAAAGTGGGAGAGGACTGACATGCACCATTTGACTTTTTTGTTTTTCTTTTTGTGGGTGTGAGCGATGGGATGACGTGTATTTTACATCTACTTCTAACCTGATGCCAATATCCTTACAATCGTTTTCATTATCACTGTCAGACGGACGGTGATTATGAGTTAGTTGTCGCTTCGGGTACATTTGACATCAAATTGGAATTATGTATTTTTTTTTGGTAGATTTTCCTTCTTCATATACCAGAGTAACTTTTACAAGTATACTTTGTAAACAATGTATATTATTTTGACTTTCCACGGTTCTTTAAGTAGTGTTTGGAATAGAGTATTCCTTCTGTAATTACCTTGAAAGAATTTAAAGTGACCAACATTAGTTTGTGTCATATCACAACGTAGGCTACATCTCGCTTACATGTTCACCTTTTAAGTAGCATTAAGAACACTCGTATATATATACATAGAGTCAACACTCCCTACGAAAATAGCACGTCACCCTCTCCTGATATCCCCTTCAAGGAAAGAATTGTCCCTGACTTAGTGTCCTTGTTTTATTATTTATTTTCTGAGCACGTTAACTTGGGTTGAAAGCTGCATTTCACCATCTTGAATGATTCGCAGCAACAAGAGATCATTAATACAATACGATGTGAGTCCGAAACAAATGCTGTGGACAGGAAGTACAGCCATTGTGTTGTCTTAATCTGTCACACAGCTACGTGAAATAAACTGCGAAAATGAAGAATATCTTCGCCAACATACTGTATAGTGGACGAACAACAGTCTTTGTGCGATATCTCAAAGCCAGGAGGTAGATAGACGAATAAACATACGATTAAATACCTGTTATGAGTAAGATTTGCTTTTATAAGAAAAAGAGGGTCTGAGAAATTTACTCCATGTCTCTTATTGTTCCTACAAAATAAATCTTTGTTTCGTCACCGACTGATTGTAAGTATGCGAATTGGTCCGCAGTAAACGCAAAAAGAAAAAATAAAGAAGAATAAGAAAGACAATAACATTAAGAATAATAAATAAAATCATGAACACTTTAGCAGGGGTAGGGAGGCTTGGTGATTAACCCCTTCAACCCAGTGGCGTGCTTTAGTGATCTTGTTCTTGCTGCCTACAGACGATTTTATTTAGCTTAAGGAGCTCTAACCCCTCCAGAGGTCTCTTCTGAGCTGAATAAAGTCTGTAGACGGTAAGAATGAAATGAAAAATACGCCATGGGAGTGAATGTGTTAAGCAAGACAGGTTCATATTAGACATATAATAATTCTATTTTAGTTGGAAACTTTTTCATTTACGTTTGCCTGATAATCCAGTTATTTGAGTTACAATGACGATTCCGTGTTATAAGTCATATCGATTAGGCTCACCATTATCATAGTTATGAGGTTCATTACCATTGCCATTCTGTCAGTATACGGATCAATGTCTGGTATGATTCTGAATTAAGTAGGAAAAATTATACGCAGTAATGTATTACACCCATCTAATACAAACTCACCCACTCATTACACACACACACACACACACACACACACACACACACACACACACACACACACACACACACACACACACACACACACACACACACACACACCGCTCTGGTGCAGCGGTAACGTTCTCGCTTGCCAACTGGTGGACGGGAGTTCGCGCCTCGCTCAGGTTGCGAAAAGTTTCACTGACGAAGTGGGTGGTTACTGTCCCCCTTGAGCAAGGGGACGGGTGTTTGCGTATGTGAAGGTCACAGCCTTGCCCTTAGATCGGACTATATGAGCTCTCATCTCCCTTCCGGGAGGGTAAAAAGCTGACGATCACGACCATCAAGTGATCCTGACCGACCCGGACCCGGTGAATTACACACACACACACACACACACACACACACACACACACGGGTCAGATGTACAAACCCACTCACTACACCAACCTATTCATTACACATCTACCAACAACATCTGTATATACCCTTCTTCAAATATACGATCTTAACCCTCTGGATGCGAATGACCTATTTCCCATTTCTTTTCCGCCAGTCATACATTTTTACTGTATTGTTGTTGTTGTTGCTCAAGGCTCATCTGCAACATGAACTCGGTGAACTGCAGGCTTAAGATGCCCTTCTTCTGCAATCCACTATCCTCATTTGGAGGACAAGGAAGTATTTGAGGGATTTTTGGTATAAGCAGGCAGTTGAGCAGCCCCTTTACGTCGATGATCGTTTTCAACTCATAAAATCTCATCGCAGCCCAAGACTCAGTCTCTTCACTGCCATGGTATATTTGTCACCACTTTTTTCTCTCCTGTATCTACAGTAGATGATTTTTCAGATTTCAAGAAGCTTTTCAAACTGTCCAATTCTCTAAGAAAAGAAATATCCGATATCAGTTTGTATTTTCTGCTGTCTATGACCTTAAGAATTTTAAACGCAATGTGTTCAGGCGTCTCGAAATGAATGGATTTAGATTTTGGCTCACTTTTGTTAGTTTTGTTGATAAATACACATCTTTTGCGGGCTCTTTGCCTTCGGTTCGTTCTTTGTATAAAATATGACCTTCATTAAATCCTTTACGTCAATGAAGCATTAACTAACTTAAATAAAACAATTTGAGGTTAACGAGAAGAAAGTCAAGTAGCCGTCCTCGGCATGAAAATGAAAATCCCAACGATATGATGACGCTTCTCGTATTATGATCTTGCCATAATCAGACGCTTTTCTTCAACATAAAAATATTACGAGAATGTGTTACATGCGGCTTTGCTAAACACATTCATTACGAGAGTCTCCCGAAGATGTTAAATCGGCCGAACCAAGAATCAGTTACAAAATCCATCGCCTAACTGAAGTGTATAATCCATTCACTTTGGTGAAATATTTGTTATTTAATTCTTTTTATCTCCAGAAGTTTTTACTTAGCTTAGGGTATACATCCAGTGAAGGAGTGAGGGTGTGGGCTGTGGGCGGGGCTCTTCTTGCAGTGTAATTGAAGTCTGGTGGTTCATTTAAGAGGCTTTGTGACCAATGTAGATGACTCAGGCGGGTGTGATGTATTGTGGAGGCGGACCTGATAGGGCGTGGCCGAGAGAGCTGGCCAGATGTGATACCCCGATAGCGAGGCGAGTGAATGGGGCTCCCACAGTGATATATTCCCGTATCAAAATGACGTACCGTAAAATATAATGCCAGCGGAGGCTAAAGGCTGGCAGATAATGGCACAATGATGGTACAGGCTTTAAATGACAATCGAATAATGAATACAGGCCAATGTTAGACGTCTAAGATAAATCAGAAGATTGATATTCGCTTAATTTTTTCATTTTACCGTGGAACTGAATAGGTAAGCTTTGGGGGGCATTCTTTAAAACATTGATGTTATCAAAATTACCTAAGCGAATAGATCGCCGAAATTACGAATGTATTTTTCTTTACCAAGTATCAGTTACTCAATATATGTATAAAAGTTGATAAAACTATAAAATATCGAGACACGGAAGTTGATGAAGCGAAAACATGGTATATGTATTCGTATGGTGAGACATAGGTAAAGGGCTGCAGTCATTTTGTGTCTTGGCACACGACTTAAAGGTACCGATGACAAAAGCATTATACAACACATTTTTAAAGTGTATCGTTAGGGCAGTGAGATGGAACCGAGGCTGTCTAATGCTGAATGAAGTGTGATTTTAGGTAGGCTATGTGTTAGCTGTATCACTTAACTAACCCTCTCGCTGAAATAAATCCATCCTAAACTAAGCAGACTTGTCTGTTTGGAGGGAAATATAAATAATAAAGCTTTCTTCATGCCCCGTGGTGTAGTATATTAAGATGCCCCAGCGAATGTGGCCCATAGTTGTTTACATGCGATGGGTGGCTGGGGTTTGTTACTCAGATAATGCTCATCAGGGAACATTGTTACTGGCCACTCAGACTAAATGTCTCGATCTCCTAGTTCATCTGAGGGCCCTTAAGCTCCTGATTGGCCAGACAAGGAATGGACGAAGAACAGACAGTCTTCCTACCTCTCTATCTATCACCAGACCCATTAATCCCAGGAGGGCTGTACAGGTGTTGTCTCCCCAGCTCACTCCGCCATCATTCATGTACTGTACCTCTCGCCTAATCTGAAAAAATAGTAATAATAAGTCTCGAAAAGGGATGAATAAAATAGGACTAGTTATCACAGTAAGGGTGATAATAACGTGTTAGTGAGCCTCAGGGAGAAGAGAGAGGGAGAGAGAGAGAGAGAGAGAGAGAGAGAGAGAGAGAGAGAGAGAGAGAGAGAGAGAGAGAGAGAGGCATACTGGAAGCAGAGATAGAAAGGGAGGACACAAGGAAAAGGAAGGTGGGGAAGGAAGAAAGAAGTTCACGAGGAAAAAAATAGGATGTGTAAAAAATAAATACTGATACAGAAAAAAGAAAATGAAAAAGACGGAGAGTTGGAGGCACAATATGAGAGCCCGAAAAGTGAAAAATGATGAGATATATCAAGATGGAAAAAACTAAAACAAGAATGGATAGAATGAAGTCGAAGACATGATTTAAAAACGCGATAATTCAGGAAAACTGAAGAGAAAACCACACACACACACACACACACACACACACACACACACACACACACACACACACACACACACACACACACACACACACAGGAAGTACACTCAAAGGAACAAGCCAATATGATTAGGAGAGGGTAATAAAGGAAGGGATGAGGAGGAGTAAAGTGAAGGTGCAATGGAAGAGGAAACGGGTAAAATAAGGAAATTAGAAAGGAACTGAAGGAAGTAAAATAAAGGAGAAAGCAGCATGGGGGAAGATGCAAATGCGTTTTAATCGCGATGGACAATATGGTACTAATAACAAAGGCCGTAACGAGATGGAAAGGAAGCAGATAAAAGAGGCATAAAGAAAATAATAATTAGATGAATGACATGTGCTGAGGTGACGCGAAATGGTTGAAGAGTTAGCGTTCTGGGTTTGTCTTACTGTCTTCAAATAATTTTATTTAGCAATGGAGGGTCAGTAGTGCTAACCCCAGGCTCATTTGAATATGAACACGGTGGACTCCAGGCTGAAGTTGCCACCACCTTGCTTGTCACCACCATTAATTTCGGGGGATGGACAAGTAGTTGAGGGACGTTTGTATAGTGCGGCAGTCGTTTATATCGGTGCCACCACATGAAGGCGTCATTCTCCAGCACCAGAACAATATCATTTAAATCTTTTAACCCTTTCAGTCAACGTATTTTTATATTTTAATCAAGCTATCTCTAGACGATTTTATTTTCCTTAAGAACATAAGAAGAGAAGATTACTGCAGTAGGCCGGTTGGCCCATGCTAGGCAGCTCCTAGAAGAGTAACTGAACTACTAGAATGAGATAAGGATAGCAAAGAGGATGTCTCTCCCCCGCCCTCCAAACCCTCCAGCAGAGGCCGGCACGAAAAAGTCAGAAAGAACACGACGCCGTATAGAAAACCTGGCGTGGACATATCATAGGAAAATGTGAAAGGAGAAAAAGAGACTAGCATAGTGTAATCTGAAAAGGAAAAAGAATAAACTAGTACGGGCTATGAGTTTTTTTATTTTTTTATTATTATTATACCCATTGCACATTGCATTGCACAGTTGACCCTTGTGCGGTGTGATGCGGTGAGGATCTGTCCGTTCTCCCCTTTGGGGCTAAGATGCGAATGAATGTGTTTGAATGGATGAGTAAATGGAGAGTGAGTCGTCCTGTCTCGGCTACCTCCCTTTCCTTGGGGGAAGCAGCCTAGGTATATAGATATAGATAGATAGATTATTATACCCACCCCTTATTTGTCATGTGCTTATCTAGCCTATGTTGGAAACTCTCCACGGAAGAAGCAGCAACTACATTACTTGGTAGCTTATTCCATTTGTCTACTACTCTATTGCCAAATCAATTTCTACCTATTTCCATACTGAAACGGAATGTTTCTGGTTTGAAACCATTACTTCTAGTTCTATCCTGTATGCATGCTTTAAGTACCTTGCTAATATCTCTCTTATTTATTCCCTTCATCCACTTAAACACCCCAGTTAAGTCTTCTCTTACTCTACCCCCTCCTAGTGAGTGCACATTTTCTTTTTAATCCGTCTTCATATAACAAGTTCGGAACATCATGTATCATTTTTATCATTCTTCTCTATATATTTTCTAACGAATTTATATCCATTCTATTACAAGGACATGAAAATTGCACGGCGTAGTGTAAATGTGGCCTTACTAAAGCTAGAAAAAGTTGCAATATTACTTTTGATGCCCTATTGCTCAAGCTTCTCGAAATAAATCCTAGGGCCCTATTTGCTTTATTTCTCGCATTAATACGCTGTTACCTTGGTCTGAGGCCATAAGTCCTAGATCTCCCTCGCATTCCGATTTACTAATCTCTGTGTTATCTATGTTGTATTTGGTGTCTCCAGTGAGCTTGCCTTCGATATGTACTTTATATTTTTCAACGTTAAATTCCCTTTGCCAAATCTGGGATAATTTGGACAGTATATCGAGGTCCTTTTGTAAGTTAAGGCAATCGTCAGTCGAGCTAATGATACGCCCTATTTTTGTATCTTCTTCATATTTGCTAATACTGCTAGTGATTTGGTTAGATTCAACTTTTATCAACTCTTTCACTAGTACGATATAGTTGAATAAAATAATTGAATGAAGTGGTAAGGCAGCTGCATGAATTTTTAAAAATTTGCCATCAGAGTGAAGGTGTGCAGGATGATGGCCTTGTTTATACTTGCTTTACCCATACAGTTTTTATTAAACTTTGGTAAAACTTTTCCGACTGGAGGGGTTAAATACAGCTTTCGTTGCCCCTGCAGGTGTTGAGGAGGAATGCCTTCACACGGTGGCACCGATATGATCGGGCACTGGAGCTGCCCGATTATACAAACGTTCCTCAGTCCCTTCCCTATCCTCCTACAGGAGTACGGTGGACCTAAGAAGAGCAAGCTCAGTCTGCAATCCACTGGGTTTATGTTGAGATGAGCCTGGGGCCGTAACCACCACTATTTTACCCCTGCACTGCGGAAACGCCTTACATACATTATATAACGTGGCCTTCAAACAACAAAAGTAAAAAACAAGATGTCATCATACTGAGCGAACATCTGAAAAGTGGATACTTTCAGGAAAAAAAACTCTGCTACACTTGTTACCTACAAAAATGGCTTGCTGTTTAAAAATAGATAGATAGAGAGAAAGATAGACAGGTAGATAGATGGATGTAGATAGATAGATATATGGGCCGGTAGGTAAGGAGTTATTGTGACAAACAGAGACAGCTAGATAGACAAAAAATATAGACAGACAGACCGGCAGACAGATTCATTGATAGACATATAGAAAAACAAACGGACAGACACAGAATGACAAACAGAACAACTAAATGAAAAGACAGGAAGACAGATAGACAGACAAAGACAATAAAAATGCTGGGTATTTTGTGCGTAATCACCTTGCTCAAGCCACATCAACCCAGAAAACGGCTTCTTGAATTATATAATAATATGGCCAAGGATAATTTTACCCCGTTATCTCATCTTCAAGGCAATTTACAGAAAGTGTGATGTGGTATGGTGCAGTACAGCGTAATGTGGTGTAGTGTGGTGTGGTGTGGTGTGGTGGTGTAGTGCGCTGGGGTTTGGTGTGTGGTGAAGTGCGTGGTGTACTTGGATTTGGTGTGATGTGGTGTGGTGTGGTGTAGTATAGCATAACGTAATTTAGTGTGGTGTGGTGTGCTGAAGTGTCGTGCGGTGGGGTTTGGTGTGGTGTAGTGAAGTGTGGTGCGCTGGGGTTTGGTATGATGTGGTGTGGTGTGGTGTGGTATGGTGAGCTGAGGTGTTGTGTGGTGTGGTGCAGTGTAGTGTGGCGTAGTTTTGTGCTGTGTGATGTGGTGTGGTGTGGTGATGTAAAACATTAAGGATGTCTCGCTGTGTTCGCGTGAAGTAAAGGAAGATCAATATCTGTGTTCTCGTGAGCTCTGAATGTAGCACCTTATTTTTAGCGTTCACATTATTTTTATTTCAAATTACATCCTTGCACTCTTTTATACGTTTATAAGGATATAGCTTTCATTAACACACACACACACACACACACACGAGAGAGAGAGAGAGAGAGAGAGAGAGAGTGGGGGGGGGAAGGGATGAGGAAACCATCGCAGCATCACATGCAGGAACAACCTGAGAATGGAACAAGGAAACCCCCTAAACTGGTGAAAATACATTCCCCATTAAAGAAAAGTAGTGTACAGTACAATGGAGCTTGGTATTTGCTTGTCTTGTAAGCCGGCCTCCTCTCGCCACCCAGAGGCACCGCACAATGCTCCACCCTCACTCATAATAAAGGCAAGTGACTCAAGCAGTGTTGGGTTTTACCTCGTACACGCCCACCGCATGAGACAGCAGTTATTAAATTAGATCATTTGCGGCATAGTTCATAATCGAATAGGGGAGCATTTTTTCTTCTCTTTATACCGTAAGTAGCCAAGTAATATAGCAGATATGCGTTAAGAAGGATACATTTCATAGGTATGTATGACATAATTAAGTCTGTTGTAAGCAGCATACTGAATATGCATTGCATCCGTTGAACCGTGCTTTTGGAAAACATGGAAACTAAATATCTGTTCATGCAAGTTATTTATGAACAAGATATTTCCCAAAATAATGAGAGATATTCAAAATTAGGGAATTTAGAGAATCACGATTTCAGATGTAAATGTCATCTTTGATGGACTTAGATTTATTTATATCCCGTTCTGGGTAGAAATATGAAGGATGGAGTGCTGAAAAACTGACAAAATAATCAAAAGTATTTACCCTTATCTTGAATGAAGCAAGTTTAACACATCTCCAAACCCTCAGTTACACACGTTTTCCATTTTTTTGTTGTTCATGTTTCCCATAGTCCCATCACCGCTTCCTCTCCTTCCAAAAACGTTAACTCACACCGCTTGAGTGAGGTGCACCGATCCAGTCAATACACCCACGCACCTGCCGCCTCAACCTGCCCTCTCTGCGTAAAAGAGGCCTACCTGAGGCACAGACTTTCATTTATTCTGCTTGAGCGTTCTGCAACTGTCTGTCTCAGCCTGTCATTTTCCTTGTCTATTACCTCCAGTTTGTTACAATCAGTGTATCCAGGCATCTAGGAATGAACGGATCTTTATAGGCTTCCTGTCAGTTTATATTTCTTCTGAATGGACAAGTTTTGCTGGCTCTCTGTCTTCGGTTTGCTGTGTGTAATAACAAAATAAATCAACAAAAGTTTGGCTACTTACAGGCCATTGATACCCGAATTTAAGCTGTGTTTCCCCTTCTATTTCGGAAAATGTAGAAACTTACTTGACACTTTGGCAACGGTGTCATTATCAAATCTGAATAAAATAATCTAACGTTAGATGAAAGAAAAAATACAAAATTATTAGTCATGATTCAAAATGATCGTCATGAGAGTGATTAACCTTTCCTTGAATCAGTTACTTTCTTTGATTTAAATAAAATAGTTTTACGTAACCGATTTAAACTACCAAGTTCGCATATCAAAGCTGAAAGGTTGGACGGGCAACTGAAGCAGAAGAAATAATTACTTTACAATGAAACACGGCTACCAAGATATGACAGTCTGCACAAAATTTCAGTGGTCTTCATTTAGTGTGACCAAACATTTTTGTGACGCTCCATCTAATTTTGCGTTCTTGATTCCTGATCTTCCTTCTTGATTCTTAGGTACACTGTGTCACTTAAATTGATCCCACTGGCCTAAGAACTGCTACTTGCTAAAAGGGAGGTGGTAGCTACTGTAAGTCGGCAGAGAGGTGGTCAGCTGTCCCTGTGGGCGCGGGCTTGAATTCGGTTAAGGCAGGGAAGAGTTTAGGGATATGATTTTCGTTAAGGTAGACTTTACTAATCTACCATAAAGCCCTCAACATGTCATAAAACCACCCCTTTTTATGCCAGTAAACCAGTTCTTTATTCATTATTGACGAGTGTTAGCACCGAAGTAGCGACTTCTGGAGGTGTATAATCCGTGGAAGGACTGCTGGGCCTACCTGAACGGGCTCGTAAGCCTATGCCCAGAGACAGACGCATGAAAAAATGTGTCCGAGAATAATAGTAAAAATAATAATAATAATAATAATAATAATAATAATAACAATAATAAGTAATAATAATGAATATTAAGTAGAACACCATAAAACTGTCCAAGGAAAGTTTTGATAAAGAAAAACTTCCCATAGCCATTAACTACCAAAAGCCGAGCTATAAAAGGACCTTGAGGTCAAGGTCACTGAACTTGTGTATGCCACCCTATGTAATCAAAGTCCACCAAGATTTGTGGCCCTAACTTTAATTCTTCATGGAAAATTAGGTGACATGCGGAATATCAGGAAAAGTCCCAATTTTTACTCCCAGGAAAGGTCAAGGCCACTGATCTTGTGTGTGTCACCGTAAGTCATGAATGCCTATAATTTCACCAAATTTGGTGGCTCTAGCTTTAATCCTTCATGGAAAGTAAGGTGACATCCTTAATATCCAAAAAAAAAAAAATCAATTTTGATTCCAGGTAAGGTCAAGGTCACTGATCAGCATGTCACCTTAGGTCATCACAGTCTATAAGTCCACCTAGTTTAGAGGCTCTAGCTTTAATCCATCATAGAAAATTAGGTGACATCCGGAATATCTATAAAAGTGCCAATTTTTTACCCCTTGTGATCTCAGAGAATAATCAATCGACTGGAACCATACACCCTTCCGGCCTACGTCCGCCTTAAGGCTATTTTACAGTAAAATTTCAGCTTCCTACAGTAGCTTAATTTGTTCTTGAGATAGCCTGGATCATTCACTGTTCTGTGTTTCGGATAATATCTGGAGATTCGTTTGACGGATATCCACTAAAATTGGCCGAAAGAAGTGGACAGGTGTCCCATGAAGTTAACCAAGTCTGAAGGCTCTAGACCACATAGCCATTGAAATATCGCAGTTTTAAAATAAGTAAAAAAAAAATCACAATAACAACAAGAAACTTTGCTCAGGGATGTAAGGCATTTTAATAATAATAATAATAATAATAATAATAATAATAATAATAATAGTAATAATAATAATAATAATAATAATAATAATAATAGTAATAATAATAATAATAATAATAATAATAATAGTAATAATAATAATAATAATAATAATAATAATAATAATAATAATAATAATAATAATAATAATAATAATAATAATAATAATTATTATTATTATTATTATGCTAGGTGTTTTTAGGTCGACTTCTCGTCCTAAGAACACTAGCTACTGAGCCAGGGTTCTCTTTCGAGACCGGAACTAGAATACACTATGAGAGGAACAGGGCATAAAAACTCTGGTCAACCAACCTTACCCGTGTATTATCTTATATTCGTACACCACTGAATACAATGTGAATACAGTTTGGTCACAATACATTACACAGGTTCAGAAGTTCTGTCTGGACCAGAGGACTCTGATGGGGCTGCTGAAGTCTCAGACTGCCTATGGTAGGTGTCGGCCAGGTGTGGGAGGAGTCCCGTCAGGTGTGCCTTCCCTTAGAGGGCACAGGACTACTCTTGGGGGCCACTTCGTCTGGAGTGGGCTGCTGGGCGGTGTGGAGAGGTGGCTTTCTCTAGTGGGGCCTCTGTGGGGAGTTTGGTCTTTAGAGCTGGGACCGAACAGGGAGAGTAGGCGCGCTTGTCCGCGGCCACTCTGGAAAGGAGGTCTTCGTCCAGTGGGGTTAGGGAGGTCATGCCCCGTGGTCCTGGGGACGCCTCGGGAAGTCCAGGGACTGTGGTCTACCTTGGGTTGGGTCATCATCAGGGGTGGTCCATGGTGTCCTCTCCTTTGGAAGTCCAACAGCATGTGGTCTCACCTGGGCACTGGCTGCATTGCTCGAACCCCCCAGGGTCATGATGGGGCCTTGCCAGACCTCCTCCAGGTGTAGCTCCTCCTGGGAGCTGCCTCTGTGGGGAGAACAGGAGGGATGTCCTGCTCGGCCACAGGAGGGTGGGCCAAGCAATGGATGTCCTCTGAAGGGGAAGTCACAGGGGGTGAGAGACGAGTGGTGTATGTGCTCTCCCTGGCACGGCTAGTGGCTGTCACTGAGGTCCCGAGGGCAGCAGGGGTAGGGAGGTTAGTGGCCGTCCCTCTCCTGCCAGTGCGGCTAATGGCCGTCACCAGGGCCTGACTTCCTGACAGGACTGAGTGCAAGATGTGGCAAGTGGCCGTCACCTCTCCACTGGTGTGGCTAGTGGCCATCACTGGAATCCTATTAGGCAAAGTGCAGCTACTGGCCGTCACCTGTCCTCTGATGTGGCTAGTGACTGTTGCCGGGGCCTCGTTCCCCGAGTGGACTGTGGGCTGGGTGCGGCTAGTGGCAATCACTCGCTCACAGGTGCAGCTAGGGCCCATCACCAAGATCCTGTGAGGGGAGGGGACAGCAGATGAGATGCAGCTAGTGGCTGTCACCTGCCTGCTGGTGCGGCTTGTGCCCATCACCGAGGTCCAACTCCCTGAGGCAGCTGCGGAAGGAGAGAGGGCGGTGGCTGTCTCTCCCCTAGTGCAACTAGTGGCCATCACTGGTTTCTGCACAGGGAAGGATGCAGCTGTTGAGCGGCTAGTGGCCATCTCTTGCCTAGTGTGGCTAGTGGCCATCACTCGGGTGCTGTCTGGGACTGAGATATCAGCCCCACCCTGAACCTGGCGAGGGTTGGCCCAACTGGAGAGTAGTGTACCAGCACTGTTTAGTTCTTGTCAGGTCCGTTGAGCGGAAAAGGAGCACAAGGTAGTAGGGGACATAGGCCCATGCTGCCTGGGCACTGCACATGCCCTCAGAGCCTCTCCGTGGTTTTCCCCTAGGGTGGGTGTTGCGATGTCCCTGTGGTGTCTCTCGTCGTGGTGGGTATTTCACCACTGTCTTAGGGGGAAAAGTCATGTCCCCGTGGCTGGAGGTAGTAGGTGTCCATGCTGGTAGTACTGTGGGCTGGTGTGAGATGATGGAGGAGGGGGGTGGGTATGTCTGGGTCTCGGTGGTGCGCGTATGTGATGTATAGGGTGGAGGTCTGGGATGTCTCCTGAAGGAGCTGGAGGAGGTGGTGAGTCCCACGGATGCTCCGTTTCTTCCTGTGGGCTGGGGCCCAGGTGATACGCCGTATCTTCATGGCCGGTGGTGGTAAGTGGCTGGTGTTTCCTAGCTGAAACTGGCGACTGGTGATATTGTTGGCATTTTATGAGGTTGCCAAGGGTAGGTGCAGCTCTTTTCCTGGGGGAGTTGGGATGGCAGAAGTTTCCATTGGGCCTGGTGTAAATGCAGTCTTATGGGGGATGTGTTGGGCGTGTGGTGGTATGGGTGATATTGAGGGACTGGGTGAGGGTGTGATTGTGTATCTGGCCAGTGGGCAACAGAGGCAGCTGGATCTGGTTTGGTGGTGGTGAGGGTGGGTGTGGGTGGTGAGAGAGGAGTGCAGCCTCGTGGTGTGGTGGCTGGGCATGCTGGTGTGCTCCAGGAGTTTGGTGGTGGGGGTGGTGGCAGGGAGGTGGGCTTGTGGTGTGGGGCAGGCTGTGGATATGGAGCTAGAAGGGAGAGGGGAGGAGAAAGTGCGGGTGTAGGGGTGGTGGCGGGTGGCGTGCGGTGCTGGAGACGTGGTGGGGTGGCCGGGGGTGGGCTTGGGGTCCCTGGGCCAGGTGGCTTGACTTGCAGTGGTGGTGTGGTGGCAGGAGCTGAGGTGTGAGGTGTGGTGGGGGAGTTGCTCAGAGAGGAGGGAGTGGGTGAGGATGGCGAGGAGGAGGAGGAGGAGAAGTAGCAGGTGTATGAGTCTGACAGAGAGTCTGGAGTGGTGAGTGGTGGTGAAGTGGTGTGGCAGGTGGGGGTAGGGGGGTGGTGTCATCAGGAGGTGTCGGTTGGGAATGGCTGTATGTGATGATTACGATAAGTGCGTGGGGTGTTCTGGTAGTCGATGGTGATTTGGTAAGGGTTGGCGACGTGGGCAATGGTGTAGGGTCCCACGAACCGTGGTGAGACTTTGTTGGGCATTGGTAGTTTGGCCACTACTACCGAGTCACCTGGCTTGTAGGGATTGGAGGGGCTGATGTCTGGTTGCGGGTCCTGATGCTTCTGCAAGTGATGCAGTCATCTCTTGAGGTGGTGAAGGGGGTAGGACGTAGGGGACATGGAGGGGTGCTGAGGTGCTGTCACAATGGTAGGAGGAGGGGGGTTTCCCCGAATACCCGTTCGTGTGGGGAGATGCCATCGTCCTGGGGGCAGGAATTCATCCCCCACTGTACAATCTTGACGTGAGCTGGCAAGTCCTCATCTTTGGTCTCTTCTATTTAAGTCCGCACCTAGTTGAGGAGGGTGCGATGGCTCCTCTCACATATTCCGTTCCCTTAGGGCCAGTAGGGAGAGGAGTGTGAGATGCAGCAGCCGAAGATGGTGGCGAGTTCTTGCAATACTGAGCTGGTGAACTCTGGGACGTTGTTTGAGTGCAGGGCTTGGGGAATACCAAAGTACTGGAAGACGTGGCGGATGAGGGTGTCGGCCACGGCGATGGGGTGGTGTTCCTTGGCCGGACAGGCAATGAGGAATATTGAGTATGTATCCACGAAGGTGATGATATACTTGTAGCCGGTTTAAGGTGGTAGAGGGGCTCCTACATCCACAGACAATAGTTGCCATGGTTTGTGGGAGGTGATGCTTCCCGATGGGCCAGAGGTACGGGTGATGTCCTTGCCTAGCGTGCAGGTTCGGTAGGCCTGGGTGACTTATCTGGCCACATTGGAGGGGCTGGGCATCCAATAGGTATTGCTGAATATTGCAAAAGTTTCTTAGTGCCAAGATGAATCCCATTGTCCGAGTGGAGGTGGGTCATTGCATCGAGGGCAGTTTTGGGGTCAAGCACTATATGCCCCGACTGGGTGAACAGGTGATCACCCTGCTGGTGGAGCTTGGAGAATACCTGTGGAGGTATCCACTGGATGTGATCCTTGTTGCGCCACTGTTGCAAGAGATTGGGCTCAACATGGACAGAGTTAATTGGTAGTCGGGACAGAGCGTCAGCGTTGGTGTGCAATTTGCCGGAACGATAGAAAATCTCATAGTTATACTCCTTGAGAGTTTCCCTCCACCCGAGGAGTTGGGCATTGTGGGTGTTGGACTGGTGTAACCATTGGAGCGATTGATGGTCGGTGATGATGGTAACGTGTGTACCTGAGACATAGGCTCGAAAGTGCTCCAGTGCCCATACGATGCCTAGGCATTCTTGTTTGGTGGCGGCATAGTTTTTCTCAGCTTGGTTGAGGGTGTGGCTGGTGCAGGCAATGATGTGCTCCTGCCCTTCTTGTGCCTGGGCGAGGACAGCGCCGATTGCTGCTAGAGACACATCTGTGTACAGGCAGAACGGCAGGATGTAGTTGGAGAATGAGACGATCAGGGCAGTGATGAGCTGGGTTTGTAGGGTGTGGAATGCCACTCTGCTCATTGGTCAAGGTGAAAGGCTCGCCCTTTTTAGTCATATTGTGGAGGGGCTTGGCAATGCCGGTGAACCCTTTTACAAAGCCCGGTAGTAAGAGGTGACCCCCTGGAAGGTGCGGACTTCAAAGACATTTTGGGCTAGGGGAAGATCTGCAGTGGCATGCAGCTTGTCAGGGTCAGGTGCTATTCCTTCCTTCGAAATAATGTGCCCCAGGAAGGAGACAGTTCATGCAGCCAGGACGCATTTCGATGGTCTGAGTTTGAGGCCAGCCTGGTGGATGTGCAGGAGGACCTTTTTAAGGTGCTGGAGGTGGTCTGCCAATGTCTGGCTGAGAATGACTACATTGTCCAGGTATGCCAGGCAGATTTCCCAGGTGAGGCCACTGAGGACTGACATCATTAATCTGGAAAATGTAATGAGGTCATTACAGAGTCCGAATGGGAGGACACTGAATTCATAGTGTTTTCCATTATTGGTTGAGAAAGCTGTTTTCCTTCTGTCCTCTGGGTGTAGAAGGACTTGACAGTATCCTGATTGCAGCTCCAAGGTGGAGAACCAGGATGCTCCGTATAGGGAGTCAAGGGAGTCGTCTATCCTGGGGAGGGGGGTGGCATCCTTGGTGGTCACATCATTCAGTCGTCTATAATCCACACAAAAACACATGGTGCCATCTTTCTTCTTCACCAGAACGACGGGGGTGGACCATGGGCTGGTGGAAGGTGATATGATGCCAGTGTCAGGCATTTCCTGGACCTGCCGGTCTTCCTCAACAAGTTGTTTGGGGTTTTTGCACCGTGATGGTTGGAGAATTAGGTGGTCCAGTTGTGTGGATTTCATGTGTCAGGTACATGGCATGCCAATGTCTGTGGGTCTGACGTGAAGAGGTCTTGGAAGTCCAGGAGGAGGCGGTGGAGGCTGTCCGCATGGTGGGGTGAGAGGTATTCCGGTAGAGGGGGTAGGGCTGCAGGGGAGGAGTGGGGGGTTGCACAAAGCTCGGCCTCCTCCATTTCTCCCACCACTAATCCTTTGGGCAGGTTGAGGAGGGTGGTGGAGACATATGTGATGCATACTGCCCTGATGTTGGAGGAAGGTGGGGGACAGTAGGCAGGATGAGAGGGTTTCGGGTGGTAGGTTGGGGGAGAACAGGACGGAGGCTCTGGTGGACCTGTTCAGGTGTAGCCAGGTCTTGTGCTGAGGGGAGATCATCAGGGCGGAGGCGATGGTTGCTGGGAAGGTGGGGTGTGGAGGAGTGGCGGGGGGGGTAGGGGCAGGGTGTAGGACATGGGGGGAGGGGGGAGAGTGAGGAGGGGGGCCGGGGGAGTGCACATGCAGAGTGGCTGCGGGAGGGGTCTGGAGACTTCTGGAACTGGAGACGTTGTGTAACAGTCAATGTTTGTATGTAGCTTCTGCAGGAGGTCCAGCCCCAAATAACCATCATATGCATGGCAGGTCAAGTAAAAAATGATGAACTTGTGTTGGGCAGAGACTTGCTGGTGGGTGTCGGCACAAGGCCCGAGTTTCCCCACGTATGGGCAGGGGGCATTCCCCTGCATCTATGAGATGAGCTGAGGTAGGGAAAAGTGGGCTGAAAGCCATTTTACGATGGGAGTAAAAGTGGCTGTACAGGCAAGACCTGGCCGCTCTCGTGTCGACCAGTAGCCTTGCCTTCACCCCATTCAGTCTCATCTTATCATAGACTGGGGAGCGGTATTTCTGTGAGGTGGCCCCTGCCACTGTGGGGAGATGTAGGGGTGGGCCTAAATCTCCAGCTGCTGCTGGATCTCATCTTCCTCCTGCTCCATTTCCCCAGGATAGGTGCATTCGGCTGATGAAGTGTCATCCTCAGCACTCTTGTTATCCAGGGAAGAGACCTTTTGGCGACCCTGGGTGGCTGCCCTGTGCTGGGCAGTTTTTGGCTGCTCTCAGATGTCATTGAGGGGACATTTGTGGCTACAGGCAGAGAATTCCCACTGGTTGATGGAAATGATGTTTTTATTTTCCTTGGGGTGGGGTGTCTTTTGGTGGGGTGTGCCCTGGGTAAGCTGGGCATTGGTGGAGGGCTTGTGTGGGCTGGGAGCATCCGTGGTTTGTGGTGTGATGCCGTCTTTTGAGTGAGGAATTTACTCACAGCAGGTGGCTAGGAGATGTTGTACCAGTTGGATATCTCTATCTAGGTCTCCTGTTGGGCCATATATTGTAAAACGTTCTCTGATGACACTGGGGAGGATCCCTAGGAGTGTGTTAAATTGTGTTGTTCCCGGGTTGCTGCATCGGTTTCTGGATACGCAGCGGTGATGAGCCGCCTGGCCTGGATGAGTGTATCATCCAGGTTGTCACTGTAAGTTAGAATGTCGAGCTGTGATAATGCTATGACTTTCCCCAAGGATGGCGTGATGGCTTGGGTCATGATTTGGGTGAAATTTGCCCACGTCACCTCCGGGATGATTTTGGGTGCAATACTTGCCACTGCTTTGCCCAGGCGAGGCAGGGTAACTGCTATCTTCTGTCTGTCATCTTCGAACCCTATGTCCAGGAGTGGTTTGACCATGGATAGGTATGTGTTAATATCACATTGCTCTGGGTCAAATTTGGGAAATTCCACGTGAGGTTTGGTCGCCATTCTGCTAAACTTTCCTGTTTTTCTCCTCCCTGTATTCTGATCAGGTCAAGAACCACTGCTGGCCACCAGTGTTATGCCAGGTTTTTTAGGGTAAGGGGATGGGTCTATTATGATGTGGCAGGGGAAAACCAGCTCTGCTGTCGGGCCCTGCTGTGGATGTCACTGATTGCACTGCGCAGTTGACCCTTGTGCAGTGTGGTGCAGTGAGGATCTGTCCCTTCTCCCCTTTGGGGCTGAGATGCGAATGAATGTGTTTGAATGGATGAGTAAATGGGGAGTGTGTCGTCCTGTCTTGGCTACCTCCCTTTCCTTGGGGGAAGCAGCCTAGGTATATAGATAGATAGATAGCTCGTCCTAAGAAAACAAGCTACTGAGCCCGGGTTCTCTTTTGAGACTGGAACTGGAATACCCTATGAGAGAAACAGGGCATAAAAACTCTGGTCAACCAACCTTACGCATGTATTATCCTATATTCATACACCACTGAATACAATGTGAATACAGATTGGTCACAATACACTACACAGGTTCAGAAGTACTGTCTGGACTGGAGAACTCTGATGGGGCTGCTGAAGTCTCAGACTGCCTGTAGGTGTTGGCCAGGTGTGTGGGAGTGGTTGCGCCAGGTGTGCCTTCCCATAGAGGGCACAGGACTACTCTTGGGGACCGCGTCATTTGGAGTGGGTTGCTGGGCAGTGTGGATAGGGGGCTTCCTCTAGTGGGGCCTCTGTGGGGAGTTCAGTCTTTAGAGCTGGGACCAAACAGGGAGAGCAGGCGTGCTTGTCTGCGCCCACTCTGGAGATAATGAAATTCAGCTACTTTCCCTCATACTTTTATTGATATTCTGAACTTTGAATTTGTCAGATGTTTTGGAGGAGACTCTGGAGAGCAGTGGCAGTTATTCGGAGGTATACATGGCTGCAGAAGTGGAAAGCCTGACCGAGTGTGAGATTATCTTGTGGTTATACAGTAATATGTTTCTGCTCAACAAGTGAAATTATGAGATATCAGAGTGCATGCTGATTTAACGTTTACCTCATGAACACAGGCCATATATAACTATCATTTTATCTGAATGGGCTGTTATTCACAATCCCCTAACCTCTTTTTGTTCTCTTTTCCTTCTCGTCATAATGCAAATATGGAACCTGAAGAACAGGCCCAGTAGGCAAAGACAATCAAGACTACACGAAAATCTTATCAACTACAGTGGATTGTTGGAGAAGAGGAGGCATCTCCTTAGAAAAGAACTGGAGGAATTAACCCACTGCGTCCCTTTGACGTATATATACGTCCACACGTTTTGTCACTGTCAGTCCCATTGACATATATAAACGTGCATCAATTGCAAGGTCCCTAATTTGCACAATTTTCAATTTTTGCGTGTGATTTTTTATATGTATACACGGGACACCTTCCTCTACAAGATGCCAGGCAGGGACAGTGCCTTACACCACATAACCTCCCCCCCCCTGCATGCCATTGTCTTGGCAATTCACCTGTTACAAGTGACCTGGCCAGTAAAGACATGTCGTGCCACGGTACGAAATTCAGGGCCAGAGTGATTCCCCAATCGATGACAATGTGGAGAACAAAGTTTACGTAGCATTAGAGGAAGAAACAGTCAGAAATGATGATCAGGTAATGTCGCCAAAAAAGGTCAGGTATGTTGATGTGTTTGGTGATTGAAACAATGCTTATATTGCCTATATTACTGTGTGAAAACCAATATACTCTTGTACTACATATAAATTTGTACCAAATAAATTAATAAATACCGTTTATAAGTGGTGTGGAATAGTTACCCTCCCATAGAACTCATTTTCTTTGGAGCCAGCCTGACAGAAAACCCAGTAAGGTAATGGGTACCCCTACCTGTATCAAGTATTTTAAACCTCAGGTACGCGATTTCTCTATGAATTTTCGATGTTTCTCACCAAATGCGGAGGTTTCAGCCAAAAATTTTTTTTTCCAAAATTGGTCGGGGTTGGGGGGAGGCAGTCGGGACGGGGTGGTTTAAGAACTGTCAGCCAGCTTGACCGCAAATACCAAGCATTGATCAAAGCAAAAGAAAAAGAACTTGAGAGCCTCAAGGAGGACTATGCCTCAATCAGGGAAAAGATGTCACTCTGTTGGCTTGAGGCGAGGAAAGAATTCCTATGAAAGGGAAAGCAGGGATGCAATGTTCCTCACCTGGAAGGCAACCAGAGCATGCCCCAGCCACAGCTGCCCCATCTTGGGATGTAGTACGAAAGCCTCTAATATCAGGCGCCACCTGGCTCAAATCCATAAGAACCTGGGGAAAGAAGACCGGGAGAAGATACTGCGGGCACATAAGAATTTGACTGAGGAGGCAGGCAGGCCACAGATTCAGAAGGAGAAGGGCAAAGAAGGCCGCTACCCATGGCGGCCATGCCCTTTTTGTGACATACATCTCTCTTGCCTGGATGTGCATTTGAAAAACATCCATAAATTACCATCAAACCATCCCATGTACATTGCATCATTGATGCCAACACCCAAGGTTCAACTTCAGAAAATAAAGACCGACAAAGGGATGGAAACAGTATCTTCTGGCGACTCCTTCAAAGACTTATTAAAACATTTCACATACGACCAGGAGATGTATTGCCACAAAATCACAGCAGCCAAGAACGTTCGTCTGGCTCGTGCGTTACTGAAGGGCCAATTTGAGCTTGATGAAACACCAATGAGCACAGTGACGGGAGCTGTTGTTTAAGACCGTTGAAAACGCCATTAGCCTCAGGGGATAAATTGCACAACGCGAAAATGACACCACTGCAAATTACAGAAGAATGGTTATGGATGCAGTCACCTAACTACTTGAATTTATGGAAAGGACAAGCCTGAAGTGGTTTAAGGTTCCTGCCATTGCCATGGATGACATAAAGAGGAAGGTCCATCTATCTATCTATCTATTGCCAGTCGCCTCAATCCCGTTTGGGGTGGCCACAAACAAAACGTCCACATCACCCTGTCCCCTGCAATTTCACTGCCCTGCTCCCAACTCACACCCCCCTCTCTCATATACCTCTCCACCCCATCCCTTCATCTCATCCTCAGCCTCCCCCTCCCTCTTCCCCCCTCCACCTCACTCACATACACTCTCTTCGTCAGTCTTTCACCCTCCGTCCTCTCCACATGGCCTAACCACCTCAGTGTGTTCCTCATAACGCTTCCTATCACATCCACATCCACACCACAACCCTCCTTTATATCCTCATTCGTCAGCCTGTCTCTCCATGTGACTCCACAGGTTCCTCTTAAATAACTCATTTCCACTGCTCTCACTGTTGACTTGTGTCTTTCCAACAACGTCCAAGCTTCACTTCCATACGTTAGAGTTGGTATCACAATACTGTCATGTAGTAACTTTTTCACTTTCATGCTCACTTCCCTGTTTCTTATCACTGCTTTCAAAGAACCAACAACCTTTTTTCCCTGCTGTACCCTTTCAAGAACTTCACCCTCCAAACCTCCATCTTTACCCATCACACTACCCAAGTTCTTAAACGTACTCACATTTTCCAATTCCTCACCATCCAATCTCACTGTACATTCACTGACTTCACCTCTCTCAAAGACCATCACTTTACTCTTCCCTACATTCACCTTTAGATTCCGTTTCTTACACACTCTCCCAAACTCATCCACCAAGCCTTGCAGCTCCCCTTCGTCTTCACTCAACAACACAGTATCATCTGCAAACAACAGTACAGGGAGTTTCCAAACACTATCCTCTCTCACCAGGGCCACTCCAGCATCCACTACCCTACCTTGTACCTCTTTTATTACCCCATCCATGTACAGATTGAACAACCATGGAGACATGACACATCCCTGTTTCAACCCAACCTTCAAAGAGAAATATTCACTTAGTTCACCATCCACACACACTGCAGCCTTAGCACCATCATACATACTCTTCACAGCATTCAACAACTTCCCATCTACTCCATATATTCTTAATACTTTCCACAATCCTTGTCTATCCTCCCTGTCATATGCTTTCTCCAAATCCATGAAAGCCGCATACAAGTTCTTTCCCTTCTCTAGAAACTTTTCCACTAAAGATCTAAGAATGAATATCTGATCTACACAACCTCTTCCCTTCCTAAAGCCTTCCTGTTCTTCTCCAACTAATTCCTCTGTTCTTTCTCTAACTTTGTCAATAAGTATCCTACCATACACTTTTCCTATTATACTAAGAAGACAAATGCCCCTATGATTACCACACACTTCTTTTTCCCCTTTTCCTTTGTACAAGGGAATAATTATACCTGACTTCTCATCCTCTGGGACTCTACCTTCCTCCCAGGCCAGTCTACACATCGTCCACATCCATTCTACCACAATCTCTCCCCCATGCTTCAGCATTTCACCACACACGCCACCAATTCCTGGGGCTTTCCCTGATTTAACTTTCTTCATTGCTTGAACAACTTCTATCCTACTGATTTCTTCCTGTCTTCTCACCTCCCTCCATATCCCAACCATTCCCCAGCCACTTATACTCGCATTACTTCCATCCTCTATGTTCAACAATTCCTTGTGTTCTCTCCATCTGCTCACTTTTTCTCCCTTCTCCACTAATAATCTACCATTTTTATCTTTCACTCCCCTGCTAACTTCACTTCCACCCTGTCTTACTCTATTCACCTCTTTCCAGATCATTTTCTTACAGTCCCTTCACTTTACACTCAAATTCCTTCCAAATTCCTCATCCACTCTCTTCTTACTCTCTCTTACTAATCTTTTCACCTCTCTCTTTCTTTCTACATATAACTCTTTCTTCCGCCTCTCAACTTCTTCCACGCCCCTATTTCTCATCCATTCATTGTATGCTTTCTTCTTTTATGCCACAGCCTGTCTCACCTCTTCAGTCCACCACTCTGTTCCTTGCACCCCCCTCCGTCTTCTCTTCCTCCCACACACCACATCACATGCTGCACATACTTCTTCTGTAAATATCCTGCACACACCTTCCACGTCTCCCATCTGGTCCAATTCATATTTGCCCAATCGTTCCTTCACTTCTCTTTTATACTCTGCCTTTTTCTCATCCTCTTGTAACCTTTCCACTCTCCTTGCAACTACTCCTTCCTCTCGCCTTTTTCTCTCACTCTCAGAAATATGTAAATTGCTTTTTCCAAATATATATGTATTTTATTACCCAATGCGCATTTGCCTATTATACTTTCTTCACGACGCGTGATGAAGGACGAGCCAGGCGAGAGAATGCAAAGACGGATCTGGTACCAACAGAGTCTTGTCGAGCCAGACCAATTTAAGGAGCTGGTTACCTCCACATATGGAGGTAATATCTATAGACAAGCCAGGGAGGTCAAAGATAACAATGAGCCACCTATGCTCATTTCTGAGTATACCTCCCTATGGGACTGCCTGATAGCAAAGTTTATGGTCACTTGCCTTCGAAGGTCACAAGAATTCATTGGAAAGGTAACAAGAGGAAGGTGCTTAGAGCAAAAAGTGAGTGTAATATATATATATATATATATATATATATATATATATATATATGTATTTATATATATATATATATATATATGTATTTATATATATATATATATATATATATATATTTTCTCTCTCACTCTCAGAAATATGTAAATTGCTTTTTCCCAATATATATATATATATATATATATATATATATATATATATATATATATATATATACCCAATACACATTTGCCATATACTTTCTTCAGGACGCGTGATGAAGGACGAGCCAGGCGAGAGAATGCAAAGACGGATCTGGTACCAACAGAGTCTTGTCGAGCCAGACCAATTTAAGAAGATGATTACCTCCACATATGGAGATAATATCTATAGACAAGCCAGGGAGATCAAAGATAACAATGAGCCACGTCTGCTCATTTCTGAGTATACCTCCCTATGTGACTGCCTGATAGCAAAATTTATGGTCACTTGCCTTCGAAGGTCACAAGAATTCATTGAGTTCACGTCGGGAGAGTTCAAAGAGATGGAGGTCATTGGAGAGGTAACAAGGATCACAGTGGCAAGGCACAAAACTGGGGAGAAGGATGAGAAAGATTTGGTTTGTTCAAAGCAAAAGATTTTACAAGTCTTCTATGCCACTGGTGTTATACTACACAGTAACTTTCAAGATGAGGGAAAGAAACATGATATACAGTTTTACTTGAATCTAATTTCCCATATAGTGGTTCAAGTCAAGCTTCTTTAACTATTTCAGAACCTTGCTACCTCCTCCTAAACAAGCAAGAGGCCAAAGAACTTGAGGCCTTTGTGACAGTATCGTCCCCTGGCAACGAAATGTAGGGAGAACACTTACTTTGTGTTTCCAACCAGAGCAGCTGAGGGCAAGTCATGTTGCTCTAGCATGACGTACCAGAATGTGGGACGCATAGTAACCAGGGTTGCCAGAAAAGCAGGACTGGAGGGAAGGCTGGGCTCGAGACTCATTCGGAGGAGCATCATCACAGCACTCAGAAGAACAAGTGATACCCCACAAGAGAGGGAGGCAGTTGCCAGATTTGTTGGCCATAGCCTTCAGGTCGAAGATCGGTACTATGACTTTGCCAACAGGCTAGAAAAGGATGAGATGGTAGTGGGGCAGATCAAGACCATGTTTGAGGGATCCTCCGATGAGGAGTGAGTATGAGTTATTAGTGTGTTTATTTGAAAGCATGGTATGGATATTAATTTGGGATACAAAATATAAGGAATGTACCAGGGGTATTTTTGCTTATAGAATAATTCGTTTATTAACCTAGCCCTACATTTGTGCAAATCATCAATTTCTTTGGAGAAATGGTGTGTAAACATGTAATTTGAGAAGTATTTTTCAAACCACCCGCATCTCTCTTGTGGCAACCAACACAGAGAGACACGTCAGCCATCCCTAACGGAGGAAGGAGACCACAGTATGGAGTTGGAGGAGGGTCCATCTCCCGCCATAGGTAATGACGTTGAGCATTTACACCAAACCACTTGTGAAATGTTTCCTATGTTTTCCCATACTTTCATATCAAACAATTCTTTGATATAAAGGCGATTTGTGTGCAAACGTTGATTTTGAGAAATATTTTTCAAACCACCCTCATCTCACTTGTGACAACCAACAGAGAGAGACACCTCAGCCACCCCTAAGGGAGGAAGGAGACCAAAGTATGGAGTTGGAGGCGGGTCCATCATCCGCTGTAACTAGTGACGCTGAGCATGCACAGGGAGTGTTTAATTTACAACAAACCACTTATGAAATGTTTGCTTTGTTTTTCCGTGCCTTCAAAATCAAACAATTCTCTGATGTAAAAACAAATGGTGTGTAAACATTGATTTTTAGAAATATTTTCAAACCACCCTCATCTCACTTGTGACAACCAACACAGAGAGGCCCTAAGGGAGGAAGGAGACCAGAGTATGCGTTGGAGGCGGGTCCATCTCCCGCCATAGGTACTGACGTTGAGCATGCAGAGTGAGTGTTTAATTTACACCAAACCACCTATGAAATGTTTCCTATGTTTTTCCATACTTTCAAAATCAATTCTCTGATATAAAACCGAATGGCTGATATAAAACCGAATGGTGTGTAAACAATGATTTTGAGAAATATTTTTCAAACTACCCTCATCTCATTTGTGAAACCAACACAGAGAGATACCTCAGCCGTCCCTAAGGGAGGAAGGAGACCAGAACATGGAGCTGCAGGCAGGTCCATCTCCCGCTGGAGTTACTGACGCTGAGCATGCAGAGTGAGTGTTTAATTTACAAAAAACTACTTGAGAAATGTTTCCTTTGTTTTTCTCTACCTTCAAAGTCAAACAATTCTCTGATATAAAACATGTATTAAAACAAATTAGTCTCAACATTTCTAGTAATGGAACTGCGATTCATATATTTATCCAGTCTCACTTCATCATACTCTTTTTATTACCTCAGACCTCTGCCTGAGACTGTTTTTATTATTATGAAACTTTACTGTTACCTGCCAGAATTTTCCTTTACATATAATTTCACTTTTAATTTTCAGCACTTCATCTGTAACATCCGATTTCACAATGACATCAGAATTAACAATATTCTCAAAGGAAAGGTATGGTATGCTTGTTTCTCAAAGGTTTTCAAGAAAATTCATAATATTCTGGGATATATATCCATATCTATTTCTATATCTATCTATCCATTTGTCTGTATATTTATATGTTGTTTGTTTATACTTTCCTTCAGAGATCCGACCATCTCTTCTGACATAACATACATGTCGGCAATATCAGAAGACCTTCCTGAGACTTTCAAGATCCCAGAACTGCCGGAGACCAAAGTCTCCTCGAGCAAACTCTACAGTGACATAAACAAAATAAGACGACAGTTTGGAACAGAGTGGTCCAGTAGAAAAAGCTGAAAGAGAAACTTGTAGAAATAGAAAAAGATTGTGAAAACATCAGTGTCAATGAGTTGAAAAAAAATATATATATGTACATGAGGCAAGTGGCAAAAAAAACTCAGGCAAAAATAAGACAGATGGTAAAAAGTAAATCAAGTTACTAACCACGAAAGACTCTAAAGTGGATTAGGCCTCCTGGGGAAACCACCCTAAAAAAAACGAACCAAGATTGCTACCTCCAGGGTGGTTTGGAAATGCATTCAAACACACACACACACACACACACACACACACACACACACACACACACACACACACACACACACACACACACACTTTCAGATACTTTAAAATTGAAATGATGCCTGTTTCCAAGTCCAATCATGAACCCCCTTAAGAGTAGTGAGTTTTATTCTTTCAGGTCTATTTCTTGGTTACATCTCATGAAGAGCAGGCCAAGATATGTGAGCTAAGTGTAGACCGGTCAAGTGGACTACACTTTGCTCCTTAAGACTGGTTCTAGATAACGTCAGCTGTCTGTAGTCCGACCAGAGTAAACTGAGCCGGCTCAGCCTGTCTAAATTTAGCTCACTTCCACTTCACAAGCATTTCTAGCCATTCTAGCCTTGAAATGATGCCTGTGTTGAAGTCCATTCATGTACCTGCTTAAGAGGAGTGAGTTTTTTTTCTTTTAGCCCATATTCCTAATTTCTGGTAATGGCAACCAGCCTAAGATATGTGAGCTAGGTTTACTGTGGAGCAGACTACACTTTGCTCCCTAAGACTGGTTTTAGGTAAGTCAGCTGTGTGTAGTCCGACCGGACTAAACTGAGCCAGCTCAGCCTCGGTCTAAACTTAGCTCAGCTCTGTTTCAGAGGCATTTGCAGTCATTCTAGCCTTGAAATGATGCCTGTGTTGAAGTCCAGTCATGAACCCCCTGAAGAAGAGTGAGTTTTATTCTTTCAGGTCCAGTTCTGAATTACATCTAATGAAGAGCTGCCCAAGATATGTGAACTAAGTGTAGACCGGTCGGCCGGACTACACTTTGTTCCCTAAGACTGGTGTTTGGTAAGGTAAGCAGTGTGTAGAAAGACCAGACTAAACTGAGCCGGCACAGCCTAGGTCTATACATAGCTCACTTGCTTTTCAGAGATATTTCTAGCCATTCTAGCATTGAAATGACGCCTGTTTCGAAATCCAGTCTTGAACACCCTTAAGAGGAGTGATTTTTATTCCTTCAGGTCTAGTTCTTAGGTACATCTCATGAAGAGCAGCCTAAAGATATCTAAGCTAAGTGTAGACTGGTTGGCCAGACTGGTTTTTGTTAAGGCGAGCTGTTGAATCGTTTTGGGTAACATGAGCTAGGATTAGTCTTACAGGCATAAACTGAGCCATTCTGGGTCTAAGTTCAGCCTGCTCACTTGCAGAGTACAACACAGCTCACTTTGGTAAAGGCTAGGTAGACTACACCTAGCTCATGTTACCTAAATGGTGCTTCGGACTGCTTAGTTTCTTTGGTTAGTGTTTTGAGACTACTTAGTTTTGGTCTTGAACTCTTTTAGGTAACCACTGAGCAAGTGAGACTCAAACTGAGCAACTTAGGGAGAAAGTGAGCAGATCTCAGTTTTGGTGACTGCTCAGTTCAGGGTACGGACTACACAGTTCAGACCTGTGTTACCAAAAACTTTCGGACTACCGATAAGTGAGCTGGCCAATGTTACCTAAAAAGTGAGAGGGCCGAGATTCTTATCTCTGCAGACTGCTTAGTTTTCACCTGCGTGTAGGGAGTCATTTGGCAAAATTTTTCGCTCTTCACTGTGAAGCTCAGGATGGGTTTAGGAAGCTAAAAATTGCATTGCCAGTTGCACTAGACGTTTTTCTTCAATTTGGTAAGGAAAAAAAAAATCGATTTTCGAAATTTGAAAAAATGGTCCCTTGGCCGTCCACTGTGTCCCGACGATTTCCGGACCAACGGCCACTGAGGGGTTTCAATCCCTCACCCAGTCCAGGGCCTTGACCGATGTTGATGAAAAACACTAGGCTTCCAGGGTTTATGGATATCTACATTCTGATTTTTATTTTTTCAGAACGATTGGCAAAAACTGTCCTTTAGCGAGCAGACACACAAACAGAAAGACAAACATACGGAACTGACCAACATGCTTGCCGAATCTTTCGATTCCGGCAAGCAATGAATAGGAAAGAGAGTTTACCCTTTTACGGTTTTGCACTTTGTAATCAGAGAGAGAGAGAGAGAGAGAGAGAGAGTGGGTAGACCGGTGGATATGTTTGCTCTGGGATTACTAATAAGAAAACAAGAAGGGTTAGGAATAATGTCAATCAAATACTCAAGAAGTCACTGAAGCAAATCAAACACACTGATAAGATCCAATAAATTTCCCTCAGGTGCACAGCACACACAATCGAAATGACATCCAGGTGCCCAGTTGTACTGCTGCGTGAACAGGAACGAGGGGGGAAGCAGTATTTGTCCAACACTCTGACCGGACCAAGAATCGATGGTGAGATCTTCCAATCGCTGGCTGGATATGCTCTCACCAAACCACCAGCTTCTCTTATCACCCCTGGAATTTTGCTGTATTTTGTGTTGGTGCAAATATCTGGACAGACTAATCATATGCAGTGAGGTCGCTGAACAGCCTGTTTGTGTTCCGAAGATTATGCAGCGTACAGAGCCCTTTCTGTCTCAGTCTTCCCAAATGAATCCACATTCCTGCATCATCACGAGCAAAAAAAGTTTACACGAGAGATTTAAATGTTACATTTAATCAACAGACTTTGTTCCTCATACGTTGTGGCAGAATAAAGATACCATAATATCATTTGGCTTTCAGCTTTCTACACACACACACACACACACACACGGCATCGTCGGATGTAGACGTCCGTTACCGGCGCTCCATACCAGCTCAACACGGCCAGAGGCATTACCTAAAAATGTATCTTTGAATGAGTCAAGCTCTGTACCAGGTTAGACTAAATGATTTTTCATTATTAAAAGGAAAAGAAATAATAAGTTTAAATAAGACTGGTTCAAACAACAAAGAACCACGATGCGTTGAGTCAGCTGGGTTTGTTTATACTACAGCAAAACGGGGAAAGCGTGCATACTTTGTAAGTAAATACTCTGTTCATTTAGTATTACAAAATGGATCCATACTTCAGTAAAACAAATTTGGAAAAGAAAAGGGATAAAAGTAAAAAGCAAAATGATGATTTCTACCAAGAACTGGTTGAAGTGGAGACTCACAATAGACTGGTTGAACGTGTACACAAACTAGAAATGGCTTTCCAAAATGAAATTGATGAAATAAAGAAGCAAATGCACTTGCAAAAGGAAGAGATAGAAAAACTGGGAAGGGAGGCCAATAAGAAAGACACAACCTTCAATGAACTAACAGTGGAATTGAATACGCTTAGGAAGAAAGTGAGTGAAATGGGAAGTACAGTAGTTAACCACGAGAGTGTTATGGAAGAGTTAAAAAATGACACAGAGACAATTAGACAAGCAAGCAGTCTTATGGACCAGAGCAGTGATATTGAGGAGAAGATAACACAGGTGAATGAAGCTGTGCAAAGCTACAAAAATGATGTAGAAACCACGTATGCTGAAATGGTGAAAGTAAAGAAAGACTTAGAAACAAGGGTGGAGGGAAAAAACATTAAAAAGGAAGTGAAAAGAATAATCCAAAACAATCCAAAGTTAGTCAGAGATTCAGTAGAAATAAATAAATCAATAGTAATCACTAGTATAGAAGAGGAAGAAATTAAAAACAAGATCACAAGAGACAAAAAGGAGATGGCAAATGTAATGAGCTTACTGAAAGAAGTATCAGAGGAAATCTGTAGTAAAGACATAGAGGAACACAAAAGATTAGGGAAATACGAGAAAAGCAAGACAAGACCTCTAAAGGTGACTTTCCAGAGTGTAAACACTGTGGAAGAGATACTAAAAAATGCAAAGAATCTTATGGAAAAAGAGGAGTTCAAAAATGTATGGATAAAAAGATGCCTAACACAAGAGGAACTGGAATTACTGAAAGAGAAAAGGGAGGAAGCAAAAACAAAAAATGAGGGAAGATCAGAAGAGGACAAGAAGAAATTTTTGTTACAAAGTAATAGGATTGCAGGTACGAAAGTGGTACACAAACAGGATGGAAGAAAGAGGAGGAAGTTAGTAGAACCATGTCATGACAAGTATATAAACAAGATGATAAAGTTGATGTACTCAAATGTGGATGGAATGGTATCTAAATTACTAGAGATGAATGATTATGTCAGAGAAAATGAACCACAAATAATATGCCTAACTGAGACAAAATTAACACCAAGGATATCCAATGACATACTAAACTTAGAGGAATACAATATATGGAGAAGAGACAGAAATCTAAAAAAAGGAGGAGGAATTATAATATTAAGAAAAATCTAAAAGTCAAGGAAATAAACCTAGATATACCATCACTAGTAGAACTGATTGCAGTAGAGATCGACACATCTGAAGGTAAAGTAATTGTAGCCAATTTGTATATGCCACCCAGATCAAACACATGGGAAAGAGACGAATATGAGGACCTGGCAGAGAGTACAATTCAGAGTATAAGATCATTGCTACATAAAATGGAAGAGAAATCGGAAAGAATTATACTAACTGGGGACTTCAATACAAATATAAATTGGAATACTCTAGATATAAATAGCCAAGAAAGCTGTTGGGACCAAAAGCTCCTGGATCTCGTACAAGAGTTTTTCTTAACGCAACATGTGAGGGAAACCACTAGAAAAAGAGGACTTGATGTACCTTCAGTGCTAGATCTAATATTTACTAGGCAAGAAAATGACATTGACAGTTTAATATATCACCCTCCACTCGGCAAAAGCGATCATGCAGTACTAAATTATAACTTCAGGATAGCATATGACATAGTAAACACCAATGACAGTTACAAAAAGAGCCTAAACTATAAAAAGGGAAATTATCAAGACCTAAAGAAGTATTTCTTAGAAGTTGATTGGGAAAATGAGCTTAGAGGACAAGATTTAAATGCTGTATATAAAATTTTTTGTGAATTTTATGAAATAGGAGTCCAGAAGTACATCCCACAGCACAAAGAAGCAGATAAGAAAATACAGAAATGGTTCAATATTGAATGTAAAAAATCAAAAGAAAGAAGAGATTTGTTGTGGAATAGATACAGAAGACACAATAGTGAAAGGGCGTATAATAATTACAAACAGGCAAGAAACGACTATACTGTACAAGAATAAGGAGGGAAGCCCAAAAACAGTTTGAGGAGGATATAATAAATAAAAGTAGTGATCAACCAGAGCTGTTTTACAGCTATATCAGAAGCAAAACCAAAGTTAAAGATACAATACAATCCATCACGGACGAAGGAATCACTTATACACAAGAGAAAGATATCTGTGAAGCACTAAATAAGAATTTCCAATTAGTTTTTACAGAAGAAAATAATTTTGAGAGGGAATATGTGGAACACGCATGTCCACACATACTACCAGATATACAAATAGCAGAAAAAGTAATACAAGAGGAGTTAAGTAGATTAGACAGAGGAAAAGCAAGTGGTCCTGATGAAATTTCATGTTGGGTGTTACGAGAATGTGCAAAGGAGTTAAGTAAACCATTATTTTTAATATTCAAGAAATCCTTGAGTCAAGGGAAACTACCTGATATTTGGAAAAAAAGCAAATATAGTCCCACTATTCAAGAAAGGAAATAGACAAAATCCTCTCAACTACCGACCAGTATCACTGACCAGTGTTGTAAGCAAGGTATTAGAAAAACTTATAAGAAAAGCTTGGGTAAATCATCTAGAAGAACACAGTATGATAACAGAAAGACAGTTTGGTTTCAGAAAAGGACAATCATGTGTTACTAATCTGTTGAGCTACTATGACAGAGTAACAAACACAATACAGGAAAGGGAAGGATGGGTGGACAGTATCTATTTAGATTTCAAGAAAGCTTTTGACACAGTACCACACCAAAGACTTTTATGGAAACTGTACCATCAAGGAGGAATTCGAGGCAAACTCTTTTGTTGGATGCAAGACTTTCTCATAAAAAGAGAAATGAGGGCGAAAGACGCCAGGGTTTGAATCCAAGACCTGACCAGTGTGTCTGTAACTCGTCAAACGCTGCCAAGGGCGCAGGATGGTCTCCTATGGCTTAAATGATCTACTCTACGGTAACCATGCATCGTGTTCTTTCCAAGCCCCAGGCCCAACGGGGCCTGGGTAGTACGGAACTGGCCGTTACCCTTTTTGCTTATATTTACCGGTGCCGGAATGTAGTGCCTTCACGTGACCGAGCGCTTTTGCAAACATCCGTCAAAGGCAACATTGGCCTGCTGTACCCAGGATTCACGTCCAGATAAGTCTGAGGTTGCACCGACTACTATTACCACCATCATTCGCCGATCTCTTAGCTTATCTTAGCCATCCAATATTTTCTCACTTCGTTTTTCACTTCTCACGAGTTTTCCCCATCAAGCTGTATATCATGGATTCAGAGTCGGTTGCTTCTCGAAATGCACTCAGGCCAGATAAATCGAGGTAAGGAGTGGGAGTGGTGGAGGGGTTGTGAGTGTGGTGTTAAAGATTGTTTGAAAAGGGAGGCTGGCGTGGTGGAATACAGAGGAAGGGTGGCAGTGGACTCTGAAGGTGAGTGAGAAGTGAACCAATACAACCCAGCAGAGGCCATGTCCACCATTCCACACACCAACACCCCGTCACAGTGATTCAAGTTTATCCTTTTTCTGCGCCCTTGTACCAGACTGGTTAAGTTTAATCGAGTTGACCATGATTTTAGCTTGGACTATTGAGCCATACAGCATTGGCCTAAGGGACTTTGTATTACATCTTGGGTAAATATATATTTTGCGTTTTATGTAATACTTTTCTTGTATGTTATTCGTATCTTTATGTTGGCAACATAGTACACATCACTGACGTACTAAAGGATACCTATGTGTACTATGCAAAATGAAGGACTAAGGTAAGTGTTGCTATACTTCCTGCAACAACGAAGATACGGCGCAACGCAAGCTTCATCACTATACCATGTAGCAATGTTTGAAGTCTTGGCACGAGCATAACAATACCAGGAAATTTTAATTGACGTCCCTTCATAACAGCAGGGCGCAGTAACACAAGTTCTCTCAGAGAATCTGGTAGTGACGAAGCGCCTCTGGCCATATGAATCCAGTATAACCTTGGATGTCTGGCAGTTGCACAGAAATGAGCATAAACTTGGATGTCTGGCAGTTAGACAGAAATCATCACCAACGCAACAAGCTTGACTGACGTGTAAAGTATCCAAGCATTTACCCAGAATACGACATGGAACCGTCAGTTTGCAATTCAAGAACCAGGATCGTATTCAAAGTAGTTTGGGGATTTCATAACAACACTTTCTTAGCCTTTATTCTGCACATACACCACATTATCCTCTTATTTGTTACTATTGCGAACTATATCATCATTAAAACATTATAAATTGGTAAATAAGAAAAGGCTAAGGCGCAGTATGAAGTAGATACACATCACTAAGAAAAGTATACTACAAAGGCACTTATGTCATCCAAAGAACGGTTCCTTGTCCAAAGGTCCCGCGTAACAGCTTTTACCTAGAACATGTTATTATCGGAGAAACATATTACTTCAGTTGTTAATACGGTGTCAGTGCAGCTAATTTCGGTAATGTGGTACCAGCATTTTTTTTTTTTTTTCCCTAATACAATTCCCTTACTGTGGGGAGGGACCTGAAAGGTAAGGTGAGACGTGTGTGTGTGTGTGTTCTTACCTAATTGTTCTTACCTAATTGTATCTTTACAGGAATGAGTCAAGCTCGTACTGTCCCATGTCTTAAACCATATTTATCGTACAGATCCTTAAATTTGTGAATTGTTTTGGCACACACTATTTCATTCGGTAGTGCATTCCATTGATCAATTGCTCTGTTTGGGAAACTGAATTTCCTTACGTCTTTATCACCTCTCTTCTTATGCAGTTTTTTGCAGTGTCCTCTTGCTGATGCTTCTCCATATGTTAAGTAATCATTTATGTCTATTTTCTCCTTTCCTGATGTGCACTTATATAGCATTATCATGTCACCTCTTTTCCTTCTCTCCTGTAGTGTTGGTAGATTCAGTTTATTTAGTCTTTCTTCGTAGCTTAGGTCCCTGAAGCTTGGTATCCATCTTGTAGCGGCCCTTCGAACTTTTTCAATCTTGTCTATATGCTTTTTGAGATGAGGACTCCAGACTACTGATGCATATTCCAGGGTTGGTCTAATGAATGATGTTATTATCCTTCTTAGCATGTCTTCATTTATGTATGTGAATGCTATTCTCATATTTGCAAGCAGTGTATACATGTTCCGTACCTTCTCGCTGATGTGGTCAGCCGGAGATAGTCTGTTATTGATAATCACACCTGAGTCTTTCTCTCTTTCTGATGTGTATAGGGTTTTATTTCCTAACTTATAATCCCAATCAGGTCTTTTTCCACTTTTACCAAACTTGATTACATGACACTTGTCCACATTGAATTCCATTTGCCATGTACTACTCCATTCATGAAGTTTATTTAATTCTTGTAGCTCTTTACAAGAGTTTGTGTTAGTAATTCTCCTTTGTATTTTTGCATCATCTGCAAACATATTCAGATAGCTCTCATTTCCAGTGTTACTGTTTATATCATTTATATACACTAAAAACATGATTGGTGCCAGCACTGAACCCTGTGGTACTCCACTAGTCACTTCTTTCCATGATGAGTAGTTTCCTCTTAGTACTGTCCTCATTTCTCTTTTTATGAGAAAGTCTTGCATCAAACAAAACAGTTTGCCTCGAATTCCTCCTTGATGGTACAGTTTCCATAAAAGTCTTTGGTGTGGTACTGTGTCAAAAGCTTTCTTGAAATCTAAATAGATACTGTCCACCCATCCTTCCCTTTCCTGTATTGTGTTTGTTACTCTGTCATAGTAGCTCAACAGATTAGTAACACATGATTTTCCATTTCTGAAACCAAACTGTCTTTCTGTTATCATACTGTGTTCTTCTAGATGATTTACCCAAGCTTTTCTTATAAGTTTTTCTAATACCTTGCTTACAACACTGGTCACTGATACTGGTCGGTAGTTGAGTGGATTTTGTCTATTTCCTTTCTTGAATAAGGGGACAATATTTGCTTTTTTCCAAATATCAGGTAGTTTACCTTGACTCAAGGAGTTCTTGAAAATTAAAAATAATGGTTTACTTAACTCCTTTGCACATTCTCGTAATACCCAACATGAAATTTCATCAGGACCACTTGCTTTTCCTCTGTCTAATCTACTTAACTCCTCTTGTATTACTTTTTCTGCTATTTATATATCTGGTAGTATGTGTGGACATGCGTGTTCCACATAGTCCCTCTCAAAATTTTTTTTCTTCTGTAAAAACTAATTGGAAATTCTTATTTAGTGCTTCACAAATATCTTTCTCTTGTGTACAAGTGATTCCTTCGTCCGTAATAGATTGTATTATATCTTTTACTTTGGTTTTGCTTCTGATATAGCTGTAAAATAGCTTTGGTTGATCACTACTTTTATTTATTATATCCTCCTCAAACTGTTTTTAGGCTTCCCTCCTTATTCTTGTACAGTATAGTCGTTTCTTGCCTGTTTGTAATTATTATACGCCCTTTCACTATTGTGTCTTCTGTATCTATTCCACAACAAATCTCTTCTTTCTTTTGATTTTTTACATTCAGTATTGAACCATTTCTGTATTTTCTTATCTGCTTCTTTGTGCTGTGGGATGTACTTCTGGACTCCTATTTCATAAAATTCACAAAAAATTTAATATACAGCATTGAAATCTTGTCCTCTAAGCTCATTTTCCCAATCAACTTCTAAGAAATATTTCTTTAGGTCTTGATAATTTCCCTTTTTATAGTTTAGGCTCTTTTTGTAACTGTCATTGCTGTTTACTATGTCATATGCTATCCTGAAGTTATAATTTAGTACTGCATGATCGCTTTTGCCGAGTGGAGGGTGATATATTAAACTGTCAATATCATTTTCTTGTGTAGTAAATATTAGATCTAGCACTGAAGGTACATCAAGTCCTCTTTTTCTGGTGGTTTCCCTCACATGTTGCGTTAAGAAAAACTCTTGTACGAGATCCAGGAGCTTTTGGTCCCAACAGCTTTCTTGGCTATTTATATCTAGAGTATTCCAATTTACATTTGTATTGAAGTCCCCAGTTAGTATAATTCTTTCCGATTTCTCTTCCATTTTATGTAGCAATGATCTTATACTCTGAATTGTACTCTTTGCCAGGTCCTCATATTCATCTCTTTCCCATGTGTTTGATCTGGGTGGCATGTACAAATTGGCTACGATTACTTTACCTTCAGATGTGTCGACCTCCACTGCAATCAGTTCTACTTGTGATGGTATATCTAGTTTTATTTCCTTGACTTTTAGATTTTTCTTAGTTAATATTAAAATTCCTCCTCCTTTTTTTTAAATTTTTGTCTCTTCTCCATATATTGTATTCCTCTAAGTTTAGTATGTCATTGGATATCCTTGGTGTTAATTTTGTTTCAGTTAGGCATATTATTTGTGGTTCATTTTCTCTTACGTAATTATTCATGTCTAGTAATTTAGATACCATTCCATCCACATTTGAGTACATCAACTTTATCATCTTGTTTATATACTTGTCATGACATGGTTCTACTACCGTCCTCCTTTTCTTCCATCCTGTTTGTGTACCACTTTCGTACCTGGAATCCTATTACTTTGTAAAAAAAATTTCTTCTTCTCCTCTTTTGATCTTCCCTCATTTTTTGTTTTTGCTTCCTCCCTTTTCTCTTTCAGTAATTCCAGTTCCTCTTGTGTTAGGCATCTTTTTATCCATACATTTTTGAACTCCTCTTTTTCCATAAGATTCTTTGCATTTTTTAGCATCTCTTCCACAGTGTTTACACTCTGGAAAGTCACTTTTAGAGGTCTTGTCTTGCTTTTCTCGTATTTCCCTAACCTTTTGTGTTCCTCTATGTCTTTACAACAGATTTCCTCTGATACTTCTTTCAGTAAGCTCATTACATTTGCCATCTCCTTTTTGTCTCTTGTGATCTTGTTTTTAATTTCTTCCTCTTCTATACCAGTGATTACTATTGATTTGTTTATCTCTACTGAATCTCTGACTAACTTTGGATTGTTTTGGATTATTCTTTTCACTTCCTTTTTAATGCTTTTTTCCTCCACCCTTGTTTCTAAGTCTTTCTTTACTTTCACCATTTCAGCATACGTGGTTTCTACATCATTTTTGTAGCTTTGCACAGCTTCATTCACCTGTGTTATCTTCTCCTCAATATCACTGCTCTGGTCCATAAGACTGCTTGCTTGTCTAATTGTCTCTGTGTCATTTTTGAACTCTTCCATAACACTCTCGTGATTGACTACTGTACTTGCCATTTCACTCACTTTCTTCCTAAGCGTACTCAGTTCCACTGTTAGTTCACTGATGGTTGTGTCTTTCTTATTGGCCTCCCTTCCCAGTTTTTCTATCCCTTGCTTTTGCAAGTGCATTTGCTTCTTTATTTCATCAATTTCATTTTTGAAAGCCATTTCTAGTTTGTGTACACGTTCAACCAGTCTATTGTGAGTCTCCACTTCAACCAGTTCTTGGTAGAAATCATCATTTTGCTTTTTACTTTTATCCCTTTTCTTTTCCAAATTTGTTTTACTGAAGTATGTATCCATTCTATAATACTAAATGAACAGAGTATGTACTTACTGAGTATGTACACTTTCTCCATGTTGCTGTAGTCTAAACAAACCCAGCTGACTCAGCGCATTTCCTCGTGGTTCTTTGTTCTGTTTGAACCAGTCTTGTTTAAACTTATTTTTTTTTTTTTCCTTTTGATAATGAAAAATCATTAAGTCTAACCTGGTACAGAGCTTGACTCATTCAAAGATACTAATTTAGGTAATGCCACTGTCCGTGTTGGTCCGGTACGGAGCACCGATGTCGCACGTCTGCCTCCTTTGCCTGCCTGTGTGTGTGTGTGTGTGTGTGTGTGTGTGTGTGTGTGTTGTAGTAGTAGTAGTAGTAGTAGTAGTAGTAGTGGTGGTGGTAGCAGTAGTAGTAGTAGTAGTAATAGTAGTAGTAGTAGTAGTGGTGGTAGTAGTAGTAGTAGTAGTAGTAGTAGTAGTAGTAGTAGTAGTGTAGTTGTAGCTGTTGTTGATCAACGCCAGTCTCTCTGGGTGCATAGATCCATCAACCACAGGCAAGCAGCCGGCCCTGCAGGGTCGTTCTTTGCAATGAACCGATGTTTCCTTGCGACTGACAGCTGTTGTGTCTATATACGCAACGACTTATCTTGCTCTCGTGTTCCTGAACTCGATTCTTCTGAATTCTTTACACTCTGGCTTCGGCTTTCCTGTCATTCTCTGACTAAATATATCTGTGCTGTTTACTTATCCCCTAATTCTACTATCAAAAATTCTTTGACTATCTTACTTCTACGATGGAACACATTCTATCCATTTCTCCTTTCTCTGAAATCTCCATTCTAGGAGATTTCAATGTTCACCACCACCTTTGGCTCTCCTCTCCTTTCACGGATCCACCTGGTGAACAAACCTACATCTTTTCTATCCTTAATGACTTAGAGCAGCTTTTACAGCACCCTACCTGTATCCCTGACCGCCTTGGAGAGAGCTCCAACATACTTGACCTCTTCCTCACAACTAATCCTTCTGCTTACTCTGTTAATCTTTTCTCTCCATTGGGCTCCTCCGATCACAACCTTATTACCTTAACCTGTCCTATCACTCCGGTGCGGCCTGTGGACCCTCCAGGGAAATGTCGTCTGTGGCATTTTGGAGCCGCGGACTGGGAGGCCCTCAGGCAGTACTACTTTGATTTTCCCTGGAATGATTATTGCTTCCATGGCCCTGAGCCATCTGAGTGTGCTTTGCGCATTACGGAGGTTATTCTCTTGGGCATGGAAGCATACATTCCTTTCTCATACCCTTTGACTAACGCAAGAAAGCCTTGGTTTAATCACGCTTGTTCTAATGCTGTCCGCAACAAGGAGAGGGCCTACAAAAGATACCGGAGCCAACCCACCCCTGAATAACATCATCTTTACGTTTCTGCCCGGAATCGTGCTAAGTCTGTTCTTCGCTCTACTAAAAATAATTTCATCCATACTAAATGCTCTCAACTCTCCAACTCGAATTCTTCCCGCTCCTTTTGGCACCTTGCCAAAAATCTTTCTAACAACTTTACCTCATCATCCTTCCCTCCTCTTTTCTACTCTGATGGTTCTGTAGCTATTTCTTCTACTGATAAAGCAGATCTCTTCGCACAGACTTTCTTCTCCAATTCCACCTTAGACGATTCCGGTGCTGTTCCTCCATCACTTCCCCCCTCTGACTTCCTCATGGCTGACATTAAAATTTCTTCAGTTGATGTATTTTCTGCCATCACTGGCCTCAGTACTAACAAGGCATATGGGCCTGATGGGATCCTTCCTGTTGTTCTCAAGAACTGTGCTTCTGTGCTTACACCCTGCCTAGGCAAACTCTTTCGCCATTGTCTGTCAACTTGTACCTTTCCTTCTTGCTGGAAGTTTGCTCTCATTCAGCCAGTCCCAAAGAAGGGTGACCAATCCCAACCCTCCAACTATCGTCCAATTGCTTTAACGTCCTGTATTTCAAAAGTTTTCAAGTCAATTCTCAATAGAAAAATTTTAAGGCATCTTTCCTATCACAACCTTCTTTCCGATCGTCAGTATGGGTTCCGTCAGGGACGCTCCACTGGCGATCTTCTCACCTACCTTTCAGACTCCTGGTCATCCTCCTTTCTGGACTTTGGCGAAAGCTTTGCCATTGCACTTGACATCTCAAAGGCTTTCGATCGAGTCTGGCATAAATCTTTAATTTCCAAACTGCCCTCCTACGGTTTCTATCCTTCCATCTGTGCCTTCATCGCTAGCTTCCTTTCTGGTCGTTCTATAGCCGCTGTTGTAGACGGCCATCGTTCTTCTCCTAGATCTATCAACAGTTGTGTTCCTCAGGGCTCTGTCCTATCACCAACTCTCTTCCTTTTATTCATCAGTGATCTTCTAAAGTGTACATCTAACCCTATCCACTCATACGCTGATGACTCCACCCTTCACCTTTCCATTCGGTTCCCGCAACGCCCATCTCAACAGTTACTCCAGCAAACAAGGGATGAGGCTATGGCACACCTAATGTCTGACTTGGCTCGTATCTCTGACTGGGGTAAAAATAATATGGTTGTTCTTAATGCATCTAAGACTCACTTCTTACACCTATCAACCTGACAAAATCTTCCACAGGTATACCCACTAATGTTTAATAATATTCAGCTTAATCCTGCATCATCCTTGAACATGCTTGAGGTTTCATTTACTTGGGACTTATCTTGGAAAGATCATATTACATCTCTTGTAAAATCTGCTTCCAAGTGATTGGGTGTGCTAAGCCGACTCCTCTCTTTCTTTACCCCTGGACAATTGTTGACTCTATACAGGGGTTTTATCTGCCCCTGTGTGGAGTACAACTTTCATGTGTGGGAAGGTTCCCCACATACAGCTCTTCTCAATAGGGTGGAGTCAAAGGCTTTTTGTCTCATTAACTCTCCTCCTCTTACTGACTCCCTTCAACCTCTGTCTCTTCGCCGCACTGTTGCATCTTTATCTCTTTTCTATCGCTACTTTAATGGTCACTGCTCCTCTGAACTGTCTGCTTGCATTCCTCCACCTCTACGACGGGCGCGTAGAACCCGTCTGGCAGCAAACTCTCATCCCTTTTCTGTCCAACTCTCTAATGCAAGAGTTAACCGTTACTCCCAGTCTTTCATTTATGCAACAGGTCAGCTCTGGAACTGTCTCCCTCTGTCTGTAGTTCCTGCTGCCTATGATCTCCAGTCTTTCAAACGCAGTGTGTCCAGGCATCTCAAAATGATCGGATCTTGAATTTGGCTCTCTATTGTATTTTGTTTTTCTCTTGGAGGGAACTGTTACTGCCGGCTCATGGCCTTTGGTTCCTTCTTTCTCGCATAAAAAAAAATCTCGCCACAGCGAGGCGCGGGGAAAAGGGTGGAGGTTTGGTTCGTGGATGGACGGAGCATTTGCGTCTCCACGCCCAGTTACCAGGGGCACCATAGCAGGCTCCTCATTACCCGGTTATTTGGTTAAATGATTACCACCTAGCGTTGTGAATTATTTCTTGGCTTACAGGAAACCATTAAGCTTGTCACTCCTGGTAAAGTCACCTGAAGTTGAAAGAGGAGTAATTAAAAGAGGCAGGATGGCAAGGAGTACAAAAGAGGACGACAGAAACAGAATAAGAGTGACAGAGGTGAGGAAGAAGTAGATAGTCCTTCATCATGTGGCTGATGATTGCCACCATCTACCACCAAGCTGTAGCAGTAGCAATGTTTATGTGTAGAAATGCATGAAAAGTGTCTACAAATACATAAATTGAAAGGCACAAAGATAAACAGCTAGGTAGGGAGATAGACATAATTTGGAGCGCGCGCGCGCGTGCGTGCGTGTGTGTGTGTGTGTGTGTGTGTGTGTGTGTGTGTGTGTAGGTTCTAGCACACTCAACTCCACCGTACATCTGGCAGCCGCAGTGTATTTCACTCAACACAATGGAACGCGTCAGCAACATTTAATCTTAATCTCTGCCTGTTGAAGTTTTAAGAGTTTTCTTCCCACCTCCTCTGTCTCCCTATTGTGTGCAGGCCCTGGCCTCATCACTTATATTTTATTTTTTTCAGAACTTAACATTTCATGTCATGACGCAATCTTTATCGCCCGCCTAGTAAGGCGAGAATGTAATCGCCTGTATGTGTGTGTGTGTGTGTGTGTGTGTGTGTGTGTGTTCCTAAAATATCTTAAAATCAAGTGGGCAAATTGTATCCAAAGTCTGTAGGCAGCATCGGAAGATATATGACTTGTCTGTTAATAATTTTGGCGAAGCTGTGATGACATGGTTCCAATTGCTATAGGATTTTGCAAGAAAAAAAATATCTCCTAACTTTTTCTTTAAGCCTGCATTATTCACCATTTTCAATATCTCAACGAAAAGAATGCCTGCAGAAATGGTAACTATTAGAAATTCTTCAAAGGTCTGTTATACTTTACCAATATAATACCTTTACTTCAGGCTTCTGAATGCTAGTATGATATTTAATTTGGTATTAGTAAACAGCAAAATCCTAAGATTTTTTTTTTTTTCATCGATTTTGGCGAAACTGCGATGATATTCCTCTGACTGCCAGAGGAAAATTGATCTAGTTTTTTATTGATGGCGGGCGATACGCATTCGTGGGCAAATGCTTTGGCTTTTACTATCTTTGTAAACACTTTACTTTCAGAATAGTATGTAATTAGATAATTGCATTAGGACTGTGATCAGAAAGCAAATTGTATGCATTATATGTCCCCCAGTTTATTCATTTAAATTATGATAATTATCCCACTTCCCATTCCTCTATAGAAATTAATATTTTTTTTATTTGGAATTATTTATCTCTGTGGTGATTATATATATATATATATATATATATATATATATATATATATATATATATATATATATATATATATATATATATATATATATATATATATATATATATGAGCCGTTTGAGTATCCACTGCAGGACCGGCCTATCCCGACCGAAGTCAGGACGTTACAGCCAATGTATCTCTACCAAGTGGCTTAGGCTGTCTAGTAGAGATTGTATGTAGGGTGAGAAGTGCTTGTGAGTGTAACTGTAGTGTTGGAGTGGCTTTGGATGAATGTGTAGTCTGTGAACCAAGTGTAATCGGCCCGCGCAAGCCGACTGGGTGCAAGCATAGTTTATAGTATGCGACACTGGTTCAACCGCAGCACCCCTTGTGTCCGCCAATGCAGTACGTGGCCGGATGAACACTCCCAAAGTTTATTACCCTGGCGGGGCGCGAACCCTGGTTCACCCGTGTACGAAACATACACTCTACCATTGTACCATAGAGGCTCCTATTTACTGTATTACCATAGAGGCTCCTATTTACTGTATATATATATATATATATATATATATATATATATATATATATATATATATATATATATATATATATATATAAAGTTCGTAGCATGAGAAATGAACATATCCTGAAAAATGCTTGCTGCCTGTAAAACGAAAGACAAAATAATTAGCAAAATAGAAAAGGTGAGGAGATTGAATATGGGAGCCGAAAGTGGAAAGGAAAATATAATACCGATAGAATGGAGAAGGAAAAGTGTGTGAGTAAAATTGAAATGGAAAATATTATGAAAAGGTTATCAGAATGAACGTCTAAAGAAACGTAAAAAGGGGGAAAATATAAAGTATAAGTATAATGTTTGTCGAGAAAGTCAAAGCAATTAGAACTGAAAGGAGATGAAATCGAACTGAAGAATGGAAGGCAAAACGGCTGATAAATGAATATTTTTAAGAACAAATAGTACACAGTGAAAGTAAATGAAATTGCACTGGAGCAGAGTGGATGAAGTAAGGAATAACAAATTTAAATAACCCCAAAAGAACAACAAAGTAACAACTATAAAGGATAGGTCATACCAACTGTCAGTAATATAAAATCCGACAAAACAGCAGAAGATAGAAATGACTAATGAAAAGTTAGGGAAAACAATATCATGAAAAAGTAAAACATATAAAAATAATAATGTGACAGAGAGAGGGGCGAGGGTGGGATCGGTAGCATCGTAAAAAAACAATGCATTGGGAATAAAAAAGATATAAGAATGTGAAGAAAGATTTTATACATGTGAGGAGAGAGAGAGAGAGAGAGAGAGAGAGAGAGAGAGAGAGAGAGAGAGAGAGAGAGAGAGAGGACAGCACCTAGGTACAGTGAGTCAGATTATCGAAATAAATTAAAAGGTAAGTGGAGTTTATAGATGAATCGTGGTTCATTCATAATTACAATATACCATTTATCACAGCACCCTTTTCTGATATTGTGTGCCTGTCGCTTTTAGATAATGAACTATATTATACAGTATTACCTTCATTTGCCTATCCATTGACCAGTCTAATCTGTCTGTTGCCTGACATCATATCCAAACATCTCCCTTGGATCGCAACAAAAACGGCCGTATTCTTGGTGGAACAGTAGACTTCACATTCCCCCTTTCTTTGCTGTTTATTTAGCTTACTACATAGTCATAATCTTCCTTATGTTATTTCGGTGGTTTATATATCGACATGGTTTGTGTTAGTCATATTGGATAGGATATACAAGTACATGCGTAGCTGGCAAACTAAGTCGCTAAAGAAGATGTGTTACGACATTTCCAAAATGACCTACAATACGGCAAAATCCTCACACCACCCCAACTCGACTCTACGCCCACCATTCCATAGTAGGCTACTTGTGCCTAATTTAACTCCTTCATTCTAAAAGCGTTGTTAACTCTTTCAGTTCGATGACAATCTTTAACATTGTGTTTTTGCTATCACAAGACGATTTTGTTAAACGTTGGACAGACATGTAGCAGAGAATGGGTTAATGAAGGTTATTCTTACTGCTCCAGTTCGAAAAGTATCTCCAGTGCACAATGGAATCGTATGGTATAGGCAATAACTGAACATCAACAACATCACTGGAGTGAAGGGGTTGACATTTCATTCTTGCTGCCACCAGAAAATACGTGCTGGGTATCATTGTGGTGATGCGAAATACCGTGTGAGGTAAAAGCCAATGTGTGGTACTGTGTGTGATGGTGCGAGGCCTACCAGGTGACCCAACTTTGTATTTTTTTCTTCAGGTACACTTAAGCCCGTGTTCCATATTCAAGTTCATCTTCGAGAACGGCCCCAATCACCACGATCTTACCCTCGGGGTATTATCTTGGTGAAATGCCACGATCATACCTCAAACAGTAGACCTAAACGGCCATTTCACGACAGTCACGTTAGTGCTAAGACACACAAAGACAATGATACGGGATCCCACGACACTCTACGGAAGCTTCACGTTATCCTGACGACACGCTACGGTCATCCCACAGTTAAAAAATAAAGGTCACTTTGACTCCACGTCACGCCGAAGTCAGCGCTACGACACGCTACGACAAGCCACGACAAGATACGACATGCTACGGAACCAGTCATATCGGAACGAGTTAAGCGAGAAATGACTTGGCACCATCGTACCTTCGCTCAGGAACAGATGAGACAATTCGGCTAATCAAACCATAAAATAATCAGAAAAGCCGTGTTTTGACATTAAACTAACCTATACCTAACCAGCTTAGGCCTTACCTAACCTTAACTTAGCATAATACCTTTGGGGGGATGAGGAAGGTGCAACGTTGCCGAGTATTTTCTCGAGGCACTCGATCTGATGTTGCCAACATGACTGGATCCTAGAATTAATAGTGTACACACACACACACACACACACACACACACACACACACACACACACACACACACGCACGCGCGCGCGCCCGGGGGGGGGGCGACGGGGGGCACATGCACCGATTGCAGGAACCATCAACACAACAGTCGGTTAAGTGGTACCTGTCCGCTGTTCAAGGGAAGGACTACATGTACAGGGTGGTCGGGAAATTGCCTTCTGTTTTGTTTGTTGCCAGGACTGCTTACTCTGTTGGTGTGAGAAGCTCTGGTAGATATTTTGGATGCTTCGTAAAATGGTCTACTGTCTGAAAGGATGCGAGTTCAGTCCCAGACTGGTCCAGCGAACAGCTTGATGACTTCAGTTTTCACTGAACTTACACAAGACCCATCTGGATGTTACAGAAATACACTTGCAAACATTACATGACTACAAAATAAGATAGCTTTTGCATGAATTTACCTGTGACAATGGGTATTACCGCCGAACTGGTAACATGTGAATGTATGTGCATGTAGGAGGATCGCTAGGCCTCATGGAACTGGCTGCCAAATCTATGCTTACAGTAGGACACAATAACATAAAAACTATAGAACACTGATATTATTCACACTTGTAAGTGCCCACGAATTTTAATACCAGTAAAGCGCATTTTGTGCGCGCGTGGTGAGCACCCGAGCATTTGTACATAAGCCTATCATCACAGTTTCATCTTGATGTAAACTTTCAACATTCCTAGTGAGGTAGTTGATCAATAGAAGAATGATTGAGCTAAAATATTTACTTTGTCATGTTTTTATTTTCTTGCACACACACACAAACACACACACAGAGGGATTCAATTTAGGCGGACGTGTGACACCGGCGCTCCGTACCAAATCATCACGGCCAGTGGCATTACCTAAATAGTATCTTTGTATGAGTCAAGCTCAGTACCAGGTTATACTAAATGATTGTTCATTATTAAAAGGAAAAAAATAATAAGTTTAAACAAGACTTGTACAGACAGGAAATAGATCCAAGACGAAAGAATACGCTGAGTCATCTCTGAGGTTTGTTTAGACTTCAACAACAGGGAGATTGTAAGTACATGTTTTGCACTTTAAGTATTGCAAAATGGATACATACTTCAGTAAAACAAATTTGGAAAAGAAAAGGGATAAAGGTAAAAAGCAAAATGATGATTTCTACCAAGAACTGGTTGAAGTAGAGACCCACAATAGACTGGTTGAACGTGTAAACAAACTAGAAATGGCTTTCAAAAATGAAATTGATGAAATAAAGAAGCAGATGCACTTGCAAAAGGAAGAAATAGAAAAACTAGGAAGGGAGGCCAATAAGAATGACATAACCATCAGTGAACTAACAGTGGAATTGAGTACACTTAGGAAGAAAATGAGTGAAATGGCAAGTACAGCAGTCAATCATGACAGTGTTATGGAAGAGTTCAAAAATGACAGAGACAATTAGGGAAGTTAGCAGTCTTATTGACCAGAGCAGTGATATTGAGGAGAAGATAACACAAGTGAATGAAGCTGTGCAAAGCTACAAAAATGATGTAGAAACCACGTATGCTGAAATGGTGAAAGTAAAGAAAGACTTAGAAACAAGGGTGGAGGAAAAAAGCATTAAAAAGGAGGTGAAAAGAATAATCCAAAACAATCCAAAGTTAGTCAGAGATTCAGTAGAGATAAACAAATCAATAGTAATCACTGGTATAGAAGAGGAAGAAGTTAAAAACAAGATCACAAGAGACAAAAAGGAGATGGCAAATGTAATGAGCTTACTGAAAGAAGTATCAGAGGAAATCTGTTGTAAAGACATAGAGGAACACAAAAGGTTAGGGAAATACGAGAAAAGCAAGACAAGACCTCTAAAGGTGACTTTCCAGAGTGTAAACACTGTGGAAGAGATACTAAAAAATGCAAAGAATCTTAAGGAAAAAGAGGAGTTTAAAAATGTATGGATAAAAAGATGCCTAACACAAGAGGAACTGGAATTACTGAAAGAGAAAAGGGAGGAAGCAAAAACAAAAAATGAGGGAAGATCAGAAGGGGAGAAGAAGAATTTTTTTTTTTTACAAAGTAATAGGATTGCAGATACGAAAGTGGTACACAAACAGGATGGAAGAAAAAGGAGGAAGGTAGTAGAACCATGTCATGACAAGTATATAAACAAGATGATAAAGTTGATGTACTCAAATGTGGATGGAATGGTATCTAAATTACGAGAGATGAATGATTATGTCAGAGAAGATGAACCACAAATAATATGCCTAACTGAAACAAAATTAATACCAAGGATATCAAATGACATACTAAACTTATAGGAATACAATATATGGAGAAGAGACAGATATTCTAAAAAAGGAGGAGGAATTATAATATTAACTAAGAAAAATCTAAAAGTCAAGGAAATAAAACTAGATATACCATCACAAGTAAAACTGATTGCAGTAGAGATCGACACATCTGAAGGTAAAGTAATTGTAGCCAATTTGTACATGCCACCCAGATCAAACACATGGGAAAGAGACGAATATGAGGACCTGGCAGAGAGTTCAATTCAGAGTGTAAGATCATTGCTACATAAAATGGAAGAGATATCGGAAAGAATTATACTAACTGGGGACTTCAATACAAATATAAATTGGAATACTCTAGATATAAATAGCCAAGGAAGCTGTTGGGACCAAAAGCTCCTGGATCTCGTACAAGAGTTTTTCTTAACGCAACATGTGAGGGAAACCACCAGAAAAAGAGGACTTGATGTACCTTCAGTGCTAGATCTAATATTTACAAGGCAAGAAAATGATATTGACAGTTTAATATATCACCCTCCACTCGGCAAAAGCGATCATGCAGTACTAAATTATAACTTCAGGATAGCATATGACATAGTAAACAGCAATGACAGTTAGAAAAAGAGCCTAAACTATAAAAAGGGAAATTATCAAGACCTAAAGAAGTATTTCTTAGAAGTTGATTGGGAAAATGAGCTTAGAGGACAAGATTTAAATGCTGTATATAAAAAAATTTGTGAATTTTATGAAATAGGAGTCCAGAAGTACATCCCAGCACAAAGAAGCAGATAAGAAAATACAGAAATGGTTCAATACAGAATGTAAAAAATCAAAAGAAAGAAGAGATTTGTTGTGGAATAGATACAGAAGACACAATAGTGAAAGGGCGTATAATAATTACAAACAGGCAAGAAACGACTATACAAGAATAAGAAGGGAAGCCCAAAAACAGTTTGAGGAGGATATAATAAATAAAAGTAGTGATCAACCAAAGCTGTTTTACAGCTATATCAGAAGCAAAACTAAAGTAAAAGATATAATACAATGCATTACGGACGAGGGAATCACTTATACACAAGAGAAAGATATTTGTGAAGCACTAAATAAGAATTTCCAATTAGTTTTTACAGAAGAAAAAAATTTTGAGAGGGACTATGTGGAACACGCATGTCCACACATACTACCAGATATACAAATAGCAGAAAAAGTAATACAGGAGGAGTTAAGAAGATTAGACAGAGGAAAAGCAAGTGGTCCTGATGAAATTTCATGTTGGGTATTACGAGAATGTGCAAAGGAGTTAAGTAAACCATTATTTTTAATTTTCAAGAAATCCTTGAGTCAAGGTAAACTACCTGATATTTGGAAAAAAGCAAATATTGTCCCCTTATTCAAGAAAGGAAATAGACAAAATCCACTCAACTACCGACCAGTATCACTGACCAGTGTTGTAAGCAAGGTATTAGAAAAACTTATAAGAAAAGCTTGGGTAAATCATCTAGAAGAACACAGTATGATAACAGAAAGACAGTTTGGTTTCAGAAAAGGAAAATTATGTGTTACTAATCTGTTGAGCTACTATGACAGAGTAACAAACACAATACAGGAAAGGGAAGGATGGATGGACAGTATCTATTTAGATTTCAAGAAAGCTTTTGACACAGTACCACACCAAAGACTTTTATGGAAACTGTACCATCAAGGTGGAATTCGAGGCAAACTGTTTTATTGGATGCAAGACTTTCTCATAAAAAGAGAAATGAGGACAGTACTAAGAGGAAACTACTCATCATGGAAAGAAGTGACTAGTGGAGTACCACAGGGTTCAGTTCTGGCACCAATCATGTTTTTAGTGTATATAAATGATATAAACAGTAACACTGGAAATGAGAGCTATCTGAATATTTTTGCAGATGATGCAAAAATACAAAGGAGAATTACTTGCACAGACTCTTGTAAAGAGCTACAAGAAGAATTAAATAAACTTCATGAATGGAGTAGTACATGGCAAATGGAATTCAATGTGGACAAGTGTCATGTAATCAAGTTTGGTAAAAGTGGAAAAAGACCTGATTGGGATTATAAGTTAGGAAATAAAACCCTATACACATCAGAAAGAGAGAAAGACCTAGGTGTGATTATCAATAACAGACTATCTCCGGCTGACCACATCAGCGAGAAGGTACGGAACATGTATACACTGCTTGCAAATATGAGAATAGCATTCACATACATAAATGAAGACATGCTAAGAAGGATAATAACATCATTCATTAGACCAACCCTGGAATATGCATCAGTAGTCTGGAGTCCTCATCTCAAAAAGCACATAGACAAGATTGAAAAAGTTCGAAGGGCCGCTACAAGATGGATACCAAGCTTAAGGGACCTAAGCTACGAAGAAAGACTAAATAAACTGAATCTACCAACACTACAGGAGAGAAGGAAAAGAGGTGACATGATAATGATATATAAATGCATATCAGGAAAGGAGAAAATAGACATAAATGATTACTTAACATATGGAGAAGCATCAGCAAGAGGACACTGCAAAAAATTGCATAAGAAGAGAGGTGATAAAGACGTAAGGAAATTCAGTTTCCCAAACAGAGCAATTGATCAATGGAATGCACTACCGAATGAAATAGTGTGTGCCAAAACAATTCACAAATTTAAGGATATGTACGATAAATATGGTTTAAGACACGGGACAGTACGAGCTTGACTCATTCCTGTAAAGATACAATTAGGTAAGAACATTTAGGTAAGAACACACACACACACACACACACACACACTCAGGAACATTTTTTTTTTTTAATGCGAGGAAGAAGGAACCAAAGGCCATGAGCCGGCAGTAACAGTTCCCTCCAAGAGAAAAGCAAAATACAATAGAGAGCCAAATTCAAGATCCGATCATTTTGAGATGCCTGGTCACACTGCGTTTGAAAGACTGGAGATCATAGGAAGCAGGAAATACAGACAGAGGGAGACAGTTCCAGAGCTGACCTGTTGCATAAATGAAAGACTGGGAGTAACGGTTAACTCTTGCATTAGAGAGTTGGACAGAAAAGGGATGAGAGTTTGCTGCCAGACGGGTGCTACGGAATGCAAGCAGACAGTTCAGAGGAGCAGTGACCATTAAAGTAGCGATAGAAAAGAGATAAAGATGCAACAGAGCGGCGAAGAGACAGAGGTTGAAGGGAGTCAGTAAGGGGAGGAGAGTTAATGAGACGAAAAGCCTTTGACTCCACCCTATTGAGAAGAGCTGTATGTGGGGAACCTCCCCACACATGAGAGTTGTACTCCACACAAGGGCGGATAAAACCCCTGTATAGAGTCAACAATTGTCCAGGGGTAAAGAAAGAGCGGAGTCGGCTTAGCACACCCAATCTCTTGGAAGCAGATTTTACAAGAGATGTAATATGATTTTTCCAAGATAAGTCCCGAGTAAATGAAACCCCAAGCATGTTCAAGGATGATGCAGGATTAAGCTGAATATTATTAAACATTAGTGGGTATACCTGTGGAGGATTTTGTCGGGTTGATAGGTGTAAGAACTGAGTCTTAGATGCATTAAAGACAACCATATTATTTTTACCCCAGTCAGAGATACGAGCCAAGTCAGACATTAGGTGTGCCATAGCCTCATCCCTTGTTTTTTGAAGTAACTGTTGAGATGGGCGTTGCGGGAAGCGAATGGAAAGGTGAAGGGTGGAGTCATCACCGTATGAGTGGATAGGGTTAGATGTTCAGCTTAGATCATTGATGAATAAAAGGAAGAGAGCTGGTGATAGGACAGAGCCCTGAGGAACACCACTGTTGATAGATCTAGGAGAAGAACGATGGTCGTCTACAACAGCGGCTATAGAACGACCAGAAAGGAAACTAGCCATGAAGGCACAGATAGAAGGATAGAAACCGTAGGAGGGCAGTTTGGAAATTAAAGATTTATGCCAGACTCGATCGAAAGCCTTTGAGATGTCAAGTGCAATGGCAAAGCTTTCGCCAAAGTCCCGACAGGAGAATGACCAGGAGTCTGAAAGGTAGGTGAGAAGATCGCCAGTGGAGCGTCCCTGACGGAACCCATACTGACGATCGGAAAGAAGGTTGTGATAGGAAAGATGCCTTAAAATTTTTCTATTAAGAATTGACTCGAAAACTTTTGAAATACAGGACGTTAAAGCAATTGGACGATAGTTGGATGGTTGGGAGTGGTCACCCTTCTTTGGAACTGGCTGAATGAGAGCAAACTTCCAGCAAGAAGGAAAGGTACAAGTTGACAGACAAAGGCGAAAGAGTTTGCCTAGGCAGGGTGTAAGCACAGAAGCACAGTTCTTGAGAACAACAGGAGGGACCCCATCAGGCCCATATGCCTTGTTAGTACTGAGGCCAGTGATGGCAGAAAATACATCAACTGAAGAAATTTTAATGTCAGCCATGAGGAAGTCAGAGGGGGGAAGTGATGGAGGAACTGCACCGGAATCGTCTAAGGTGGAATTGGAGGAGAAAGTCTGTGCGAAGAGATCTGTTTTATCAGTAGAAGAAATAGCTACAGAACCATCAGAGTAGAAAAGAGGAGGGAAGGATGATGAGGTAAAGTTGTTAGAAAGATTTTTGGCAAGGTGCCAGAATGAGCGGGAAGAATTCGAGTTGGAGAGTTGAGAGCATTTAGTATGGATGAAATTATTTTTAGTAGAGCGAAGAACAGACTTAGCACGATTCCGGGCAGAAACGTAAAGACGATGTGATTCAGGGGTGGGTTGGCTCCGGTACCTTTTGTAGGCCTTCTCCTTGTTGCGGACAGCATTAGAACAAGCATGATTAAACCAAGGCTTTCTTGTGTTAGTCAAAGGATATGAGAAAGGAATGTATGCTTCCATGCCCGAGAGAATAACCTCTGTAATGCGCAAGGCACACTCAGATGGCTCACGGCCATGGAAGCAATAATCATTCCAGGGAAAATCAAAGAAGTACTGCCTGAGAGCCTCCCAGTCCGTGGCTCCAAAATGCCACAGACGACGCTTCCCTGGAGGGTCCACAGGCCATACCGGAGTGATAGGACAGGTTAAGGTAATAAGGTTGTGATCGGAGGAGCCCAACGGAGAGAAAAGATTAACAGAGTAAGCAGAAGGATTAGTTGTGAGGAAGAGGTCAAGTATGTTGGAGCTCTCTCCAAGGCGGTCAGGGATACGGGTAGGGTGCTGTACAAGCTGCTCTAGGTCATTAAGGATAGAAAAGATGTAGGCTTGTTCACCAGGTGGATCCGTGAAAGGAGAGGAGAGCCAAAGGTGGTGGTGAACATTGAAATCTCCAAGAATGGAGATTTCAGAGAAAGGAGAAATGGACAGAATGTGTTCCATCGTAGAAGTAAGATAGTCGAAGAATTTTTGATAGTAGAATTAGGGGATAAGTAAACAGCACAGATATATTTAGTCAGAGAATGACAGGAAAGCCGAAGCCAGAGTGTGGAGAATTCAGAAGAATCAAGTTCAGGAACACGAGAGCAAGATAAGTCGTTGCGTATGTATACACAACAGCCACCTTTGGCTTTGAAATGAGTATAGAGAAAGTAGGAGGATACAGAAAAGGGTTTGCTGTCAGTTGCCTCAGACAGCTGAGTCTCCGTTAGAAAAAGAAGGTGAGGTTTAGAGGAGGAGAGGTGGTGCTCAACAGAGCGAAAGTTAGATGAAAGGCAGCGAATGTTGCAGAAATGAAGAAGAGAGTCAGACAGTGGTTCCAGGCACCTCGAGTCGTCACCGGGAGAGGGGCAGATGGCGGGGGCATTTATGGTCCCCCTCCCCTGGGGACTCCGAGGCTTGGTGAATCGACGCCATTATGGTGAATTTTGAATAGGAAGTGTAGTGTATACTGTGCATGTAGTTTGGTGAAGATAGTTAGAGAAATTTGTACTGGAGAGCATGCTGGTCTACTCTCTGTGTAATTGAGACACTGAAAAAGTTCAGCAAAGGGGGATGGTCAGGAACTAGTCCTGAGGGCTGATGAAACGGGAGCTCCAGCACTCCCTGTCATCAGCTTTCCATCCACCTCGGGAGTACTGCCCTGCTCGACTGGTGCACACGCGCATCAAATCAACACATAAATTATGAAAAAATAACTCATACTTCGCATGTGTCACTCTCATAGTGCTTAGTCTGGAGCATGGCAACTGAAGCCCTCGGCACATTCCCTTGGAAAGCTGGGATTCCAAGGGGTTTCTTTGGTCTCATGAGTAGATACTGTATATAGCTAAAAACAAAATTTATTGAATGTAGCCTATCTCCTACCTGCTGAAAGAAGCTCTTCTCTATCTCACACAGCAAAGTTATTAGCTTCTGAAATCATCGTGGTTGGGCCGTGTCATGTCAGGCTGGGCCGTGTTGGGCACACTGAGCTCTAATGTATGGAGAGGCTTTCCCATGGGTAGCACCGCGTAGTTTGTGTTCCTGCCGCCAGGGACTCGGGGCAGCGCTGATGTTGTTTATGCACTGCACTTAACGCCCGCGCCTTTTGAAATCAGCCAATGAATTCGGAAAATATAGTGCCACGGTCCACGGCGCAGATAAAATATAAAGCCATGGCCCACTGCTCAGCTTGTGTAAGCAACAGCGAAACAAACAGCAGGCTAAGAACAGTTTTCCAATTGTAGTACCATGGTCGAGGTGACGAGTGTGGGTGTTTCAATATGGCGGCCAAAGTCACACGCTCGCTGCGGATATAGCCTCTTCATACTAACAGAGCTCAGCGGTCGGGCAGCTTATTTCTCAGCTGGACTTAAACATCACTTCGCTACGCTTGCTCTCTTCGCTCGCTGCACTCGCTCGCTCGTAACTTAAGGAACAAGTACGAAGTTACTAGTTGCAGGAGCTTAAGCGCCTTTCAGTTAATAACCTTTGTGTGATGTGGCGTGGTTTGGTGTTGGTGATTTTTGTAAGGTGTGGTGTGTATGGTGCGCCATCACTATCGTCTATTTGATTGACCTGTACAGCTGAGATGTATGCGGTAAGTAGGGTGTGTTTGATACGCGGCTGCTGATTGGCCGCCGATGATGTCACTAAAGTAAATGCATTCGTGTATTGTAGTGCAACATGCGGACGTAGTGTATACCGCGGATGGATATTGTAGCGCAACATGCGGACGCAGGTGTACACCGTACGTTGATGTAGTGCAACATTCGGACGTAGATGTTCACCGTGGGTGGATAATTTATTTCAAACGTCACTCATCGTTTTATGAAACTTTATAATCAACTTTAATTTTCTTTGATAACAGTATACTTTTAAAGCTACTTTTGACCTCTTTAGCTTCGGAAATTATTCCATATTTAATCTGGCAGCTTGTACTGAAGGCAGTTAAAAATATATAAATATATATGTGTTAAAATAAGAAGAGGTGTAGATTTAAATAATCGGCGGCCAATCATCAAACACACGCTACTCGGCCCATGCCTCTCAGCTGCACAGGTCAATCAAATAGTAGAGTTAAGGGAGTGAAACATTTCACCACAGAAAATCGATAGTGAGAGGCGGACGGACAGGCATCTCGAAATGAACGGATCTAGAATTTGGCTCCCTTTTGTATTGTTTTTGCTTTTTTTTTTTTTTTGAAGGAATGGTTTGCAGGCTTCTGGCCTTTGGTTCCTTGTTCCTTGCATAAAGAAAAGCTGTTCCTAGAGATGCTTCCGCATCATAAAAATGTGAAGCATTACAAAACAGAGTATATCATAAAAAGATAAAATGTAGAACGTGGCCCTTGAGCCAGAGCAAAATTATGGAAATAAACTGAAGTGCATTAAACACATATCGTATTGTCAGTATATATACCGGTGCAAAAACTTGCCCATGAACACTGGCGCACCCTCCTTTACTCGGGGCCAAAGCAGTAGTGTTGGGTTTCTATGTACAGAACACAGGCAGCTGGTGAATATGAAGGAGAGTGTGGGGGTGTGGGAGGGTGAACGTGTATATTTGGATGTATGAGGAGGAGAGTGTACGTGTGGGTGTTGGAAGAGGAGAGTGTGTGGGGGGTGGGAGGGAGAGAGCGTACAGTATGTATGGCTGTTGGAGGGGAAGTGTGTCTAAGCGTGAGGAGGGGGAAAGTGTATGTGTGGGTGTGGGGAGAGGGGAATGTACTGCGGGGTTCTTGGGAGAGGGAGAGTGTATGTGTGGGTGTGGGAAGGGGAGAGTGCATGTGTGAATGTGTGAGGGGGAGAGTAGCTGTGTGCGTGCTGGAAGGGGAGTATGTACAGTATATGTGGTTGTAAGAGAGGGGAGGAGTATGGAAGTACTGAGAGTCCATGGGAGTGTTGTGTGTGTGTGTGTGTGTGTGTGTGTGTGTGTGTGTGTGTGTGTGTGTGTGTGTGTGTGTGTGTGTGTGTGTGTGCAAGAAAATATGTGAGATGTAGGGAGAAAATCATGTGCGAAATTTTTTTCTATTTGGAATGTGAGATGTGTGTGCTAGTGTGTAGGTGAAGGTGTGTGTGTGTGTGTGTGTGTGTGTGTGTGTGTGTGTGTGTGTGTGTGTGTGTGGAAGTTTAACCGGATGTGTGCGTGCAAGATGAAATTGTGGAAAGACATAATTGTGGGAGTGGGGGGAGCATCCAGCAAATATCACGTTCTCTACTATTTACATGAACCTGGTGCTTGTATCGATAGAAAAACGGCAATGCATATGTACAGAAGAATCCGTATACGACGTTGGTCATACTGAAAATAATGCCGTAGATATTCCTCAGTCTCATTTCTGTTCCAGTTAACTACACGAAAGTAACTGACCATGGAGACTTTATAAATTATTATCAAATTTCCGACGAAAGAGATCATGAAAATTTTACACTTTTTACTGCCAGACTGTTTTGTTTAGAGTGGGTTTTTGCCGCCTAAGCGTTGAAACCCTTCTTTCCTAAAACCTGAATGATTATGGTAGGTGGGGGCGCTCACCATCCACTCGCTCAATGTAGTGCTGCTCTCGGGTGTCTGCCCTGTCCCCTCCTCCATCCTTCTTTCCTTCCATCTTCTATCTTTCTTTACTTCATTCTTTCCTCGTCCTTCTGCCTACGGGTGACTTTACACTCCCTCTTCTGCCTTTCTTTCCTTCATTCTTTCCTCTTCCTTCTGCCTGTGGGTGACTCTACACTGAGTGACAAGCCAAATGGTTTCCTGTACACCAGGAAACCATTTACTACGCTGGGTGGTAACCATATAACCAAATTTTGGCACCTGGTGGTTTAGTGGGTAATTATTGTGCTCCAATCGGATTGAGCCGGTGAAGGTTTATATCCAAGGGGTGGCTGGGGTTTATTGCTCACGTAATGCCACTCAGGGATGAGTGAGGTTGGTCACTCTCATATTAAATGTCAGGACCAACTGCCTAGCCCCGGGCTCCTACGCTCCTCATGGGGCAAGGTAGGATTGGATGATGGATGGATGGATGGATGAATGAATTACTCTGTGACCTATGCCATTGGGTGCAGTTCATAATTTCTCCAGGCTTTGCATTTTCTTTCCCTATTTATAAATCCACATCAATGAAAATTCTGTTTCGATGAGTTAATAATAATGACGACGACGATGAGGGTGACGACGATGACAACAAAGTTGTTGATTCCAGTATAACTGATTAACCAAGGCAATAGTGTATGTTGTATTGCAACAACCAGCTGTTTCGCGCAATTACTGTAGACAACCGTCCTCATTTACGCAGAGACCATAGAAACATAACAGTAATACTCAGTTTTTTTTTTTCTTGTTTATTGATTAGCAGTGATTTCATAATACAACTCCATCCATTTTACTGTGGTATTATTTAGAGTATGCCCTGGTGGGTGATGTTCCCACCAGCTCGTTTTGGAGTGGTTTAAAGTGGCTTTGGAGTTTCGCAACACATCTTTCCTTATTAGTTCTTTGGTACCTTACACATTACTCTATTATCTGTGTCAATAATACAAGCTCTGTCAGCACTAAAACTATATAAATATATTGCAAGAAAATGTTAAGGTGTAAAAAAGTGAAATTAGTATCGATGGAAAAACAAAAAAGTGTTACTAAGCCTGCTATACAATGGTGTTGTTGACACACCACTCTCCTGGCTGACTTAACAAACTGATCGATCTTCCTCTCTTTACTGTGATTCTAGGAGAGTTCACTGTGGAATTTTTACAAACACTTATTCACTTCTCTGTAAAGTACTGTGAACATCTGTGTCTAATGATCAATATATATCTATATATATATCTATATATCTATATATATATATATATATTTATATATATATATATATATATATATATATATATATATATTTGTGTGTGTGTGTGTGTGTGTGTGTGTGTGTGTGTGTGTGTGTGTGAGAATTAGAAGTAAAAGCTGAATGCCAGCAAAATCTGTCCTTGCAAAGGAAGGTTTGCAAAATAAAGCCAAAACAAGTTCCGTCCATTTTGCGATTCTCAGACTTACTGCGTTTAACCGACTGGAGGCCATAGGCAGTGGCGAAGACAGACAGTGGGAAACAATTCCAGAGCTGAACAGTTGTGGAACTGTGATAGAAGGGAGTCTAGGAGCCTGAGAAGTATTAGTCTGCTCAGTGTGTGAGGAAAAGAATATAACTAAAATGTGGTCAACAGGGTGAGAGAGTTTGGAGGGAGGCAGCAAAGTACAATGAAAATACAACAATGGAAGATGGTTTATAAATGAGAATTCATCCTTGAGAAAATGGTTCACCGTTACATAATGAGGAATATTATACTGAATGCATGATTGCTGATCAGAAAGGCATACTGTAGGACACAATGGTAAGAGCAGAGAGACATATTTTCAGTGAGATATGAATTTGAAAAGAGGATGTGTGCTGTCTCGTTTGCTGTTCGGTGTGCATGTGGACGAAGCAATTAGGGAACTGTGGAAGGTGATGGTAAGGAGAAACAGAAATTTAGGGAAGCAATTATTTCCTAATGCTATGCTGCCTTGGAATCAGTGAAAGTTGGAAACACAGAACGTATGGATACAAATAAGAAATGTAGAAATGAAAAAAAATGATAGAATAATAAATGGAAAACCAAAAGTGAGATGGAATGAGAAAGGCAATGATGGTGGGAGATGGTGGAGATGCAGTATCAATGGTGGGTCATTTACGTGATAAGTTCCGATCTTTCCTCAGTTCCAAATGAGGCCTGGAAATTGTCATGAGAAATTTAATTTTCCGTATTATATATGTATGTGCATATATGTATATAACTGTAACTATAACTATGTATATATATATATATATATATATATATATATATATATATATATATATATATATATATATATATTTATATTTATATATATATTTATATATAGATATATAGTGAGAGAGAGAGAGAGAGAGAGTGTGTAATATATATATATATATATATATATATATATATATTTATATATATATATATATATATATATATATATATAGTAAGAGAGAGAGAGAGAGAGAGAGAGAGAGAGAGAGAGAGAGAGTGTAATATATATTTTTATATTTATATATATATATATATATATATATATATATATATATAGTGAGAGAGAGAGAGAGAGAGAGAGAGAGAGAGTGTAATATATATATATAATATATATATATATATATATATATGCATGTATATATATATATATATATATATATATATATATATATATATATATATATATATATATATATATATATATATATATATATATATATATATATATATATATCAGTTATGCTATGGTCTTATATACTATATAATCGATTACGATTACAGTACTATTTCAAAGGTCTGTCATTGATTTCGATTACAAAGTACATTATCGGAGGGAAGCTGTGCATTATTATCTTACCAAGCAAAGTTTTATTGGGTGAAATGTGACTACGAATGTTATGGATAATAAGAAGTAAAAGTTAGTAGGCCTATGCTACAAACCTGTGAAAGCAGCAAATGACATGGAAGAACATATACCTCACTCATTATCTACCTCCACGCCTGGCGGTCTCTTCATACCAGCTTCTGACAACAGCTCTTTTCATTCTAAAATATATTGACAAGGTGGTAATTTGTTTTCATAAATCGGTAAATTCTCTTTAACTAGAAAGAAAAGAGAACTTCCCTTGATATCTTGAAAATAATGCCCAAAACTAGAAGACTATAGCTACATTTAATATAATGGTGTGGTAGAAAGAAAGGGCAATTTCTTAAAACCTACAGTATCTCATTGGCAAGCTGCCAAGTCCAGCAGCACTACTGAACGTGATCAGTTCTCAGTCGCATTCTCATGTCGCTTGGTAACATCTGACCAGTGCAACACTTGGATTAACTCGTTCACTTTCCTTAGGTGTTCTTGTAGTCCTGCCCCTGCTCTAGAGACCCGTATACATCTTCTCAGGAAGAGATTTTGACTAGTGTTTTGAGTAAGGGATACCGCCAGCTTCAAAACAGTGTTAGGTGGAATTGCTAGAATCATGCATAAGTGAGAAAATGGTGGTTTTCAAATTGGCCGCCACCGGGGCCTTTCAGGACTACAAAGGCTTATAATTTCTTAATAGAAAAGTTGTATGTGGAAGACTCATATGGGGTTTTTAGGTACAACCGACACAATGGTGCTTATAGGAAATAAATATGACCTTGCATAGTACCCAAAATCCAAGATGACCGCCATTTGGACCCTCCCGAAACAAGAAATTCATGTATCTTTTGAAAGAAACATCGTGGCTACCTAATTTTTATGTTAATTTTGAAGTTTTCAGGCACTGCCGACAGGATAGTACCTTTACTGGTTCGATAACACCACATTTGATAACCAAAATTTAGAATGGCCACAAATAAGGAATGAAAACATAAGAGTTGAAAAGTATTTATTCAAGAACATTTCCTATTCATACCGGTATCACATTATGTAAAGCTCATTTCGTGGACATATGACTTAATCATGACTGAACGATGGCATTTTCACTTATTTTGACAAGCCGACTCTTGCTTATGACAAAAACTTACACAACTGACACCCGACTTGCTGCACAAACATAGCACTGAGCCACACTTTCCCGTGCACTTACAAAAGACTATCATTCTTTGTGGGAATGGATTCAGGTATTTTTCAGGCAGTAGGGTACCATTGTCTTTCACCCATCCTTATTTGGTAGGGTCTGTGGCAGGGTGGGTAACATCAAAAAGGCATAGAACTTTACTGACAGAGTAAAATGCTCTCCTGATGTGGCCATGAATTGCACTTGAAGTTGGTGGCAGGGCTTCCAGTGACTTTGGTGTCGGAGCTCGCAGCTGGACTTCCACTCGGAGCTGGTCGAACTTTCGCGATTCGGTTTTGCTCTTCACTCAGCCCACACCTGAACGAGATACTCCTCGGTTTTCATCAAGATCTCGTCAGTGAGAGTGTCAGACTCTGCAAAACCAGCCAAGTAATGCTCTGGATCACATGATAGACGTGTGTTTGGTACCTATCTTACTCAGTGCGTTATCTCCAGTCAGTATATGCGCCTTCATGATGACTTTAGACATTCCTTCTCCCAGCTTATCTGCAAGAGTGTGTAGTGGTATACTATGCCATCGCTCACCCGTGCCGAACTCTACCCACAATTCTTGGAAGCCTCTCTTATGAATATGTTGAACATAATGAACTAGACGAGCTACTGTGTCTATGTCAATGGAGACTACTAGCAGCCGGCTACTTCCTCGATCCACTTCAAATGCACAGTGCATCACTATGCGATCATCGGCTTCTACATCACATGTCAATGCCTCAATAGGTTCTGTAGTTTCAGAAGCTGGTTGAGCGACGGCCTTCCAGAGTGTAGAAACTCTGCTGGCACAACACCAACATCTGTAATGCATCCATCAAGTACAACATCCAACTTCACCAGCCCAGGAGTCGAGGCATGATCACGAACGACACGCTGTAGCAAAGTTTTGTTGACCAATGAGTTTCAGAACTTCTTCATTTGTTGGGGTACTGGGACACCTGCATTAAGCTCAGCGAGGTCAATGGATTCAATTCCACCAGTGCGATGTAGCCTTTCTTCTCCCTTAACAGATGACTGAGTAGCTGTTAAACATGATATGGAGGCTGGACCTGGAACAGACAGAGAGGCCTGATGATAACACACAATGGATTGCACTTCTTAATGTTCCAAATGAAACCAAATTTGGAAAGGATCGTATTTTTGACATGAAGTCCAGTTAACGTATGCATCTCCAGCAGGAGAGCAGGACTTATTGCCTGTTAAGCTCTTCTCCAGTTCTGCAATGAGTGAACTTTTGTCGGGCTTCGTAGGAGGATCTTCAAATAAAGATGAAACAGGCAGGATATCATGAGCACAGATAGATTCACGTTCCATGCCTCGCTCTTTCACAATTTCGATGTCGCACTGAGCCGCTGCTATCATTCTCTGTGTAACAGCAGCTGTTGCACTTTCATCAGTGGATGGTCTGCTGTCAAATTGAGGCAATTTCCTCTTCAATATAGTGGTGGAGAGTTTTTTTTTTTTTTTTTTTTGTCTTTCTAACAAACCTCTCTCTCCGGAAGTCTCTTATCAGTTGATCGCCATTCACCTGCATTTGGAGCAGCCGGACTGCCACCTCATCCAATGCCAGTTGCTTGGTGATTAGATTGTGAAGTTCGATGGCAGGAGCCTTGATGATGTGCAGATTATCCCTGTCTCACACAAAGTCCAAGAACTTTGAGACATTTTCACTCAGCTGATGAGCTTTGCTTCCAGTAAGTTCATGATGAGCCCTCGACAATTCACTACGTTTCATCGACGTGTCATTTACAATACCCCTAAAGTTATTTGAGATGAGGAGAATTTCGTGGAAAATGAGTTGCCACTCGACCATTGCCCTCAGACTTCTTGTTTGGCCAACAATGCCACCAGCACTTTTTGATGCCCTGTGAATGGATTGTTCTAGTTTCATATCCGGTGTAATGGCACTGAAGTAATCATCAACTTGATCATTCACGACAAACTGACCATGCATGAATCGCTGAAAAACATCCGGATGAGTTGCTTCTAAGGCTTTCGTGGATTCAAGGTAGAACATGCCACAGCGAAAGTAATTGATGCAGTCACTCTCTTGGAAGACTGGCAGAGAAGCTTCCACGGCAGCTGTGTGTAGAGGGAAATTCTCTTCTCGATCTGAGGCAACAGCATGGTTGATGGTAGCAGCCATCCGTTGAAACACTTGCAAGTACTGTAACTCCTATAACAGGAATAGGTATTATGTTATTCGACCACTGCATCAGGTCCAAGCAATCTCAACATTATGTGAACTTCATCACTCATCAAAGCTGTTACTTCACGGACATGCTTCCTGCCTATTACACCCCCATAGAGTTTTTCGGAGGTCTTGCCTTTTTGTTGGCAAATGATGCACCTGTCTGATTGAAAGGCTGGAGCTGGCAGGGAAATACATAAGTTAATTCCTGTATCTTCGTCCATACTGTAGGCTTAACCACAGAATTCCCAAGAAGTACGATTCCGTTGCCTTAGAAGACAGAGATGTGGACGTTAGTGACTATACCATTTACAAGTCAGTTTGGAGAAAATGAACGTCAGTTCGGAGAAACAGAATCTAAATTTGAAACAAATGATAGTCAATTTGGAGAAATTGAACGTCGATTTGAAACTACAGAATCTCAGTTTGGAGAAAGTAAATCTTGATTTGGAAACCTGGAAACTGAATTTGGCGCATCAGGTTTCCAAATCGAGATTCACTTTTTCCAAATTGAGATCATTCTGTTAATCCAAATCGACGTCACTTTTTCCAAACTGATTTTCACTTGTTCCAAATTGAAGGTCAGTTGTTCCAAATTCAGATACTGTTGCTGTAAATTGATGTTCATTTTCTCCAAATTGACTTGTAAATGGTAAAGAATAGAGTACCTAGTATAATTATGGAACAAATATAAGGACTTTCAAGGTCTTCTTAACATCACGCTGCCAAGCAGATATTTACAAAAACAGAAATAGTAATATCCAGAGAGGACTGCTTTATTCCAGTTATATCGAAAATTACTGTAGACAACTTTCTTGTTTGCAACGGATTTTGGAGGCGCTTCATCTTGAATTTCGGGTATTAAGCGTGGTGATATCCATCAATAAAGTACTATCGTTTCGGCAGAGCCTGGAAACCTCATAATTAATAAAAAAATTATCCTGTCACGATGTTTCTTTCATAAGATACATGAATTTCTTGTTTGGGGAGGGTCTGAATGGTGGCCATCTTTGAGTTTGGGTACTATGCAAGTTCATATTTATTTCCTATAAGCACCATCATGTCGGCCGTACCTGAAAACCCCATAAAAGTCTTCCAGGTACAACATTTCTACTAGAAATTGTAAGCCTTTATAATCCTGAAAGGCCCCGGTGGTGGCCATTTTGAAAACCACTATTTTCTCACTTATGCTATGATTCAAGCAATTCCATCTAACACTGTTTTGAAGCTGGCGGTATCCCTTATTCAAATAACCAGTCCATTTCTCTTCCTAAGAAGATGTATATGGATCTCTAGAGCAGGGACTGGATTATTGATAGTGTACCGATACCTATAATCTATACAGCAGTGTCACACTAAAGCCCATGTCACACATATGCGACTCAAGGCCTGACCGTGGCAGGACTCAAGGTCATGTCCTAGTTGGCTCCCACGCCTCCCGATTGGCCCCGAATCTAATCTGCTCATGACTGCCTCACGACTGGTCGTGACGTCCTCAAGAACGCGACCAGATCACAAGGCGACCACAAGGCGACTGCAAGGCGACTACGAGGCGACAGAGCAACAAATCTTCAGGTTTGAAATTTTAACGGATTTTTGTCAGCCACGACCGCCCAAAAATGCAACACGACTACATAACGCGTTCGGGGAATGCATGATGACCCCCCCCAAACCTCCCCGACCCCCCGCCGACCCCCCCACGATGGCAAGCACGGGCCTCTCACGCTTTATACGCCGCTCGTTCGCCAGCACGCAGTTGCCATGTGTGACCGGTGTTGCCAGATTGCCGACCGCACCCGGTTTCCCGCCAAGACTCTTGGCGCACTCTTTGCGTGGTCTGGGATCGGTCCTAGCCCAGTCGTTGTGTGGTCTGGTTGTGGTCTGCTTGCAGTTGTCACGTGGTCGTGAGCCATGATTCCGAATCGCCGACTGGACTGTCAAAATGCGTTGCATGGTCAGCTCGGGGTCTGGTTGCGGTCTGATCGTGGTCTGGTTGTGGTCAGCGACTCGTTACGCAGTCATAACGTTTTTCTTGTCGGTGACTGCACGCTGACACACAATGAACGTATCATGATGGATCCAATTTTTTTTTTTTTTTTATGTCTCTGACTCTGGGCAAAGGCTTCAGATCCTATATCTCGGGGACAGTAGCCTATCCCAAGGCCCAGTAGTCCTCCTACATGTCACCACTTCGGCGCTGACACCCACCATCCATATTGAATACATGCTAGGGCTGTCTCATACAGGACTGGTGTATTGGTATTAGCGGGGGTATTTTTACGACATGTCGGCAGGTCTTTTGGTAGATCAGGAAAGTCTGCTTTTATGAAATTCAAGTCCTTAAGCTGTTCCCTGCCCCAGCCGGGATTTGAACCTGGGTCCATCAGGACTGCAGGCCGCCTCTCAACTGATTCAGCTACTGGAGCTTCAGGACTGACCTACGACACACCCAACTACGCTGTAACTGTGACCCGACTTTTGGCAAGTCTTGAGGCGGCCACGATTTTTTAAAGCGCGCGTTAAAAATTCGTGAGGCTCGAGGAGTCGTCCCAGTGGCTCACGACCGCCTTCCAGAGTCCGGGCTTCGTCGGGGAATCAAGGGACGACCGATGACAAAAGCCATTATGACCTTGAGTTGCGCCGTGGTCGGGCCTTGAGTCACGTATGTGTGACAGCGGCTTAAAATGTTAGTATAATTCTAGTCCCTCACCCAACCCATGTTTTTCCCCAAATTTGCTATTTTCTCTTCAAAGCATAACCCTGAGCTTTACAACTAGCAAGTAATAAGAATGGAATCATGATTACGATTACATTTTAAGGGGAATCGATTACGACTACGTTTACAGAACAATATTAATCATGATAAACAACCAATTATTATACTTCCTAATTACAATTACATCATCTCTGACACACACACACACACACACACACACACACACACACACACACACACACACACACACACACACACACAATTTATAAACTGTATACCTATATCCATCAGTCTATCTATCTATCTATACGTATATATATACAATATATATATATCTATATCTATATATATATCTATATCTATCTATCTATCTATCTATCTATATCTACATATATCTATATCTATATCTATCTATCTATCTATATATATGGAGCCCCTGTGGTACAGTGGTAAAGTGTGCGTTGTCGTACATTGAAGAACGAGGGTTCACGCTCCGCCAGGGTAATAAACTTTGGGAGCGTTCTTCTGGCCACGTACTGCATTGGCGAACATCAGGGGTGCTGTGGTTGAACCAGTGTCGCATACTATATAGTATGCTTGCACCCAGTCGGCTTGCGCGGCCCGATTACACTTGGTTCACAGATTACACACACATCCAAAGCCACTCCAACACTACAGTACACATACAAGCACTTCTCACCCTACTGTACATACAATCTCTACAAGACAGCCTAAGCCACTTGGTAGAGATACATTGGCTTCGGTTGGGATAGGCCGGTCCTGCAGTGGACACTCAAACGGGCGATGAGATTATATATATATATATATATATATATATATATATATATATATATATATATATATATATATATATATATATATATATATATATATATATATATTACGCGTCCGACTTTGGGCAAAGGCTTCAAGACCCCCCAAGTCCCAGTAGTCCTCCTACATCTCCACTTGTCACCACTTCGGCTCTAACACCCACCGTCCATATTGAATACATGCTAGGGCTGTCTCATACAGGACTGGTATACTGGCATTAATGGGGGTACTTTCATGACATGTCGGCGGGTCATCTGGTAGATCAGAAAAATCTACTTTTTATGAAATTCAAATCCTTAAACTGTTCCCTGCCCCAGCCGGGATTCGAACCTGGGTCCATTAGGACTGCAGGCCGACTCTCAACCTATCCTGGCACCGCCTGCCCAAACACACACACACACACACACACACACACACACACACACACACACACACACACACACACACACACACATAGTTTGTGCTTACTAATAACAGTTGACTTAGCATGAGTAGAAAATGACTCACGCTTCCCTGCCGTTTGAAGTGGAAGGGTAGGGTTATGCATCATAATCTGTATAGCAATTAGCACGTTAGTGAAAGATAATGACACGACACAAGGTAGTGACAGAAGCACACAGTGTGTGTGTGTGTGTGTGTGTGTGTGTGTGTGTGATATCAATGTCTCATGTTATTTTGAGCAATGTTTTGTGTTAAGAATGCTTCACGTCCATAGCATGGGCTAGTGCGCTTAGGCCTACGTTTATGGTAACGTTAACCATAAACAGCCAATACATATGTTACCAATGTAGATTGTTTGTAGTCTGATGTGTATAAAGGTACGGGTATATAGATATATTCAACTAACACATCCTCTCAGCAGAGAAATTATTTCATTTTGCGTTGCACCCAGTCCCAGCATACACATGCGCCTCGCAACTCCCTCCCTTCCTCCCGTTCTCAAGGAATGTTTCGAATCCAGCTCGCAGTTAAAAGCTCAGGGTTGACATTACAAGGAATTCAAGGACTGGTGGCGCTAACGAACAACCGTAGAAGTGGAACCAACAGTACAGTCTGAGACAAAAATTCTCCTGCTGTTACACTGCACTTTACACTAAGGAATGTCTGCTACGTTCATCGTTGATGTATCGTATAAAAAAGCATGAGATATAGTAAGAGGTATATACCAAGATCCTCCCAGCATGAGGATATTAGCCAAGAGAGGACACTGACAGGTTGATGAAGGAAATATTAGGCGAAATAGTATACCAGCCGTAAACACATACATACATATGTAATGAACTGTACACCATACATAGTATGTAAAATCGTACATCTTAATAAAAAAAAAACGCAAAAAACGCATCTAAACATACATATCAGCCTACCATATATGTCCGTAAGTAATGCCGAAATCAAAAGGATAAATACATACCCTGGAATCATCATCCATATAACCAAGTAGTTTATTGTCTCTCTCTCTCATATATATATATATATATATATATATATATATATAGATATATATATATATATATATATATGAGAGAGAGAGAGAGAGAGAGAGAGAGTTGCATAAATACTTACCATAAAATTGTATATAGGAAGGTATTGGGCACTTGCAGTCGATGGTGGTCTGCTGGGCGAGGTTCTTCACTTTTTGTATAAATTATGTAAATACATTATACCATCTTGCTTAAGTTATTCTAATTAGGGCCGACAGCTGACGTATATGGAAATGTTCCTGACTCGTCTGGTTCCCTTTCATGTATTGATGTCCCCTGTATTAGGTTGTGCCTCGACTGACAGTCACCAGGTGATGAATGCTGTACGTAATGTAGAAAGGCATTACATATCTGCAGTCGATGGTGTTCTTTTGGTCGAGGCTTTTTTACCATTAGTGTAGGTCTTGTTATTTGTCTCTTAGGACTTAGTATAGGTTAGCGATTTGGCTGTTAGGTGGTTAGTTTTAGGGTCTTTAGATTAGGCATTTTTGTTTATAAGTAATATAAGGTTAAAAATATAAAAAATTACCAAAAAAATTATAAAAATAAAAATACAAAAAAATAATAAAATAAAAATTATATATATATATATATATATATATATATATATATATATATATATATATATATATATATATATATATATATACAATATGTACGTGTGCATGAAAGTGTGTACAGTATGTTCATATGCATGGATGTGTGTATGTATGTATGTATGTATGTATGTATGTATGTATATATATATATATATATATATATATATATATATATATATATGTTCTTATATATATATGTATATATATGTCAATGTATATATATATATATATAATTTTGCCTTAATGACCAGGGGCTCCGGCCTCCATGGTCGATAGGCAACAACAACAAAAAAAAAGTATTCATATAAACTTGCATACATAAATTCAGCTACACACACACACACACACACACACACACACACACACACACACACACACACACACACATGATCCCATTTTTCCTATTACTGGAATATTCTATTCAAGTTTTAAAAGTAATTTACTGTAATTGTTTTGATCGCTACAGCGGCTGATCACTGTTGTGCAAAAGCTTCTCCATACTTGACTGGTTGCTTAGTAGGTGGGTGAGAGCTTCATTAAAATATTTCCGTTGGTCGTCCACTGGTCTGGCTACTTCTCTCTGTTCCATGACGGGGCGCTTTGAAGTTTGGTCAACAGTATGAATGCCTTCACCCAGAGTCCCACTGTTCCTCATTATGTAACAGTAAATATTGTCCAGGCTCAAATCACAACAAACACTTTGACCAGGCCACGGTTTGTGCCAAGTTCTTATTGCACTCTTACTGGCGACTGAATGATGATTTAACACTAAACTTAACAATTAGTGAAGATATAACCAGGAGTTATTAAGACAAACCTGCACAAGAAGCAAAGAGACTAATGATTCAGGGACCCACGTCATACACTTTTTTAACCACTTCACTTCAGTGACCTTTTTCATTTCATTCTTGCTACTTTCGGGCGACTTCGATCAGCACTGGTGTGACTTTTTCTATCTGGATGTTGATGATGATGATGATGATGATGATGATGATGATGATGATGATGATGATTAATATTATTTTGATAATGAATGGAGGAAGGAAAAACAAAGGAAACAAAATAAGTTCTTGTGTCTAAAGGCATCCTCCATTCATAAAATACTTATAACAATTGGATTTAAATTCGAGTGGATTAATTGTATGTGGGAAGCAACTCCCAGGAAGTGAATTCCAGAGAGTAGTAGTTCTGGGGATAAATGAATTTTGAAAAGCAGAGGTTCTGCATTGCGGGGGAGAGAGTGTGAGTTCATGGGCACTCCCAGCTACCCGAGTATTTCGGGAGAATATGTGAAGGTGAGGCACAATTGAAGCCAGTTCGTCAGAGCACTTACGGTAAAAATATCGATAAAATAATGCTAAAGAAGCAACATCTCTATGTACTGATAATGGAGGAAGGTCCCGCATAATGGCAGGATTATTGATTAATCTAATGGCTTTATTTTGAATTTTGTCCAACTGCCTCAATGCAACCGCTCCACATCCACTCCACGGTGGTGAACAGTATTCGATCTGAGAACGCACATGACTTTTGTATATTGTGGCCATCTGCTCGTCAGTGAAGAACTCACGAACTCCGTACATAAGTCCCAGTTTTATGGAAGCATTTATAGCAAGGGATTTAACATAAGCTGTCCAGCTTAGGTTGGGGTTTAGAGTAACACCTAGGATATCAACTATAGTAGATATGGGAATATTGACATCATTTAAAATTATGTGAGAGTCTGAGGCATTCTTTCTGTTGGAGAAATTAATGTATTTAGTTTTCTGAGCATTAAATGAGACTAGATTTTTTTGTCTCCATTGACTGATTCTAGAAAGGTCCTGGTTCAAAGAAATTGCTGTGTTTATTTGGGAATTTATAATATCAAATTGTGTAAGGGAGGTGCTAAATGTGAAAGAACTATGAAGGGTCGAGTCATCAGCATAGGAGTGTATTGGGTTGTGCATGACATATAAGAGGTCGTTAATATGAATGAGAAAGAGGGTTGGAGCCAAAACTGATCCCTGAGGTATGCCAGCGTTTATGGAATGAAACTGAGAATAAATTCCATCTACCATGACCCGTATTTTTCTATTATGAAGGTAAGAAGAAATTAGAGGAACCAATGATGCAAGGCCATAGTGTGACATCTTAGACAGGTTTTATGAAAGGTTAGGATTACGGCAGCCGTAATACACATACACTCACGGACTTAGATTACGGCACTTACAGAGCTTTTATACATACAGTGAATGCAAGAGTTGTTAGGTTAAGTTAGGTTAGGTTAATACCGCTACAATTTAGCCTAAACTGCGAAAATTTAGTGGGTTTGGTGGTTCGGTTAGGTTAGAAATAAGTTAGGTTAGGTGAGGTTAGGTTAACACCGCTACAGTTCAGCTTATACCGCTAGAATTTACCTGCTGTAATCCTAACCACAGCCTTTATTAAACTGTTAAATAGGGGAGATTTTTCTAAGTTGATTGTAATGGTCCAGAGGTAACAAAAAACAATAAAGTACGTCACCGGATTCAAGGGGTTCAGCTGCATATAACAGTTTGTTCATGATTACTTCTTCGTCTGTACGTCCTGCTACCGAACACTTCATAACCAGAGTAAATTGACTGTTAAGTTTTAAAATGTTATGCTGCTACAGACATGTTACCTGACTGGGAGCATTGGATAATTTTTCTTCTTACCCAGAACGACCCAAAGTCTTTGAACACCAAATGTTTCATGTATGCACATTTTCACACATTGTGCAGTTGTGGATCACTTCACAACGATAAACGACGTGACAGTAAGTGATGGCTTCGAAACGCAATGATGCCAATTTCGGAGGCAAACATATGGTCCGGAATAATCTGTAATAATTTCATAATTTTTCGATAGAAAAGTGGAACGACCTTACTAAAACAGTGTACATTAATAGTGCAGAACAACTAAACTTACACCTCATGCACAGTATAATGCAGCCATGGAAAAAGTTTTCGACACCTTTACTTTCTGAGGCAATGGGAGGTGTTACATGAACATTGTTCTGTGTGATATCAGTATGAAACGACAAAGATTATGAAACAGAACGATAACGCTCTTTTGTTTGGGACGGAATGATAAACATGTGATGCTGGACACAATGTTGGCAGATGCTTGTCGACGAACCTTTTCTCATGGCTGTACACAAGCCTGAGCATCCATTTCACTATAGCTCCTACAAAAACACTCCTCCTCACACCACCTGAACGCGACTCAAACAAGCAGCAGACATACAACGAAGAAGGAGGGATTAAGAATAATGCATATACAGTAGACTACACCAAGGTCATTAAGACGGACCATGTATCTTTGCTGTCACAATCTTTCCCTTGAGTATGACACAAAAACTGAATCTACATCCAGATCCCCAGTTGTATTGTGGGTTGAACAGGATGCAGGGAAAAGACTCTACCTAAAAGTCTGACAGGCCCGGAATCGAACTCGGCTTGCTTCAGTTGCGGACTGGAAATGCTAACTTCCTCACCAAAAATCTCTCTAAGTTGATTCAAATTCGCTGACTTTTGACTAAATCCCTCTCGTAACACGTGTTCTGTTTTGCGGAAGTAACAAGAACCATGATTCGCCAGTGTACCAGTCCTTCTTGCAGTAACATGTCATGTTTACCAGTGAGATGATCATAAGTTTGCATGTGCATTCGGTCCTGAGTAACCTGATCTGTTGGTATCAAGAAAAACATATACAAAACGTTATTGGCAACAAAGTACCGTTATTGTGCAGCGTCACTTTAACCTTATTGTTATCAGCACGACTGTGATGGCGTTTACTCGTATGAACGAGGAGTAACAGTGGCCATATTCACTAAAAGGCTTGCGAACCATTTCCTCCCGTTACTCAGATTTTGATTTACAGGATGAACAGGGGACACAGGGAGTTTTGAACTCTCTTGTAATTCAAATAATTCTCCCTTTGTAACTAATGTGTTTTGCACAAAGAAAAACCACTTCGAAATTATTCTAATTTTTTACCCATTACCTCCCCCAAAATATCTGAGTTACAAAGCCGAACCCATCATAAAAATATTATCCATTCCTTTATTGACCCATCGGGAACGTGGGGACCCGAGGTTAATCTACTTGGTCCTGACGTATTTGGTGAGCGACAAATCGCCCTTCCTTAAGGGATATTAAGTGAGCATAAAGCTCTAATCATCCCTCGATTGTAAAGCCGTATGCGACACATCCAGTCTGAGCACTTAACTTACAAGACCACCAGGCGTCCATCTGATCGTAAATATGCCTGAGAATCCAGGTCAAGCACCACACGCCATTGGTTCTGAACACTAAATGCGCAACATCATAATAGCTGTGATAATCTGGCTCATAATCGCTGTGATAATCTGGCTGACTATGTGACACAGGGGAGCTGTACTGACTATTTTTGTCGATCAACATCACTCTAGTATAAACTCTTGATTTACTGATCACATTTTTTCGTCACCCCTGGCAACTGCATTCCTCTTCATGACGTTTGTACAATATTAATGGCTGTATCAATAAAACTGAGTGATATGATGTAAGCCTGATTTTTGATAATCCGTTAATTATGATCTATGCTATAGTCTGACAAATCTAAACGTAGGGTTTTGGTGGAGTCACCCCCTCCCTGCACTGTTGCCACGTTTCCGAGCTGACCTCTCCATCAGCGATGACCTTGACACTGTTTCCCTCTTGTGATCTCCGTTTTTCTAATACCCCCTATACCCCTGCCACCAACACCCCCTATACCCCTACCCCGAACAGCACCCCCATCAACAACACCCGCTATACCTCCACCACCAACACCTCCTATAAATATAGACCCCCACCATCAACACCTGTATAATAATTAGCCGTTGATAATTGCTATACTTTTATTGAGAGCATACATTCTACCCTATTGCTCAAACTCCCTAATCTTACAATCCCATCTGTCTTAATCCTTCCCACTGCCTTCGTTCCTAAATCCCTTAATTGATCTATTTTTAACCTAAGTGTCCCCACACCTTTTAAACCATTCACCTCTCTGTCACTATTCTCCACCATATGTATCAACTTGTATTATATTGTGTATAGAACTTTCATACTGTATGCTGTACTACTGTATAATGTATAAGAATACCCACTGTTTAGTGGAAATAAAGTTTTATTATTATTATTATTATTATTATTTCTCTCTCTCTCTCTCTCTCTCTCTCTCTCTCTCTCTCTCTCTCTCTCGCTAGATTTTGTTATGTGTCATCCATGGTTTTTTACTTCCATTTTTATGTATGGATTATAATTTTGACTTTATTTCCGCACCACCCTTGAGGTAAAAGTCACGGCGCGTTTTTTTTTATAGAGGTTTCCCCAATAGGCCTAAATCCTGTAGGGGGTTGGTGACCTCCCATAGCGTACACACAAACACGTGTCGCGTGAGTGCTGCCACCCCAGAGCTGTTTGATATATTTATTTTAATTATGAAAGGATCGCCTCTTCCCACTTTTATCCCTTCAAATTTTCTTGCAATTATACTTGCTAAATTAGTTAGCAATGTTAGAAGTGTTGGGGAAGTAAATAATAATTAGAATATTTTTAGAGCAACACTGCCAAATTTTTTGCCACGTTTCTCTATTATCGTATAATATAGTATGCAGAATAGTTTTATTCTTCCTTGATACATGTCAGCACTTTCATTACAGTTATATTAGTATGAGTTATGTTTATGTATCATTCCTACTACACAAACCACAGGCGTTATACATCGTAGGGTTAGGACACATGGCAATAGTGTAGGGAGGGGGTGACTCCACCCAAACCCTATGTTTAGATTTGTCAGACTATAGCCCATAATATTTCAAGGTCATTCATGGGACACCTGTAATTGTTTGATGTGATGAGCCTGCATCCCATATTACTGAATGTAGCCAGCCACGATAGAGAAAAGTTGTATACGTTTTATAATCACCACATGGTATACAAATTGGGACTTACCAATATTTTTTTTTTTTTTTTTTTTTTTTTTTTTAAAGATCCATCCCTCAGCCTTCCGGTTCATGACATCTCCTTCACTGCAGCTCTGCATACATTCCCAGTCAAGGCCAGAATATTTCATTTTTCATATGAATTTCTGAGTAATGTACTGCTATAGGATTTACTGATATTTTAAATGTCTGTCTAATATAAATTATTTATTTAAACATAAACTTTTGCGGCAATGGGGCAACTTGCAGTCACAAAGATGAACTTCTGAAGTGCAACAGAAATGACATTATCGTTATAGATAATACTCTCGGAAACACAGATGAGACAATGGCACTTACCTTATAAATTACTTTATGAGGGAGGTCTTTACTAAACTTTATGAAATTATTTGGAGGCAGCAAATAAAAACAAATAATTGTTCGAATATCATCGCACACTTGATGTTGAGTATCAGATGCTGGACGGCCGTACTGTGACAGGTAAAGATGGCGATGATTTGAGGTAATCCATCTGATAGTGTCTTAGGCTATCTGAATTTTATAAACAGCTTGACTACGGTACTGTAAAGCACAATCAGGAAAGGGAGGGGAATTTTACCACAGAGACGGAATTTTGGTAGTCACAAGACTAAAACTGTTTTAATAAACCTCGTCCGTGTTATGAAAATAATTAGATACTACTTGATACATTCCAAAATTCACGATTTGGTCCAGTGAAACACATTCATACAGTCCAGAAATTAATAATAATAAAAGTAGGAAACAGAACAAAACAACATCCAGAATTCATAATGTTTTACTGCAAAAATAAACTCGTATATAAAATTCGTAGAAATGACTAGTAACACATATAGCAACGGGGGAGGGAGGCATATGACACCATAGTAATGGAGGAGGGGGAAGGGTTACAAGGAGCAGAAAGTGAGTGACCGGAGGATATGCGACGAAAGAGAGAGAGAGGAGAGCATGGATACGGTATAAAATGAGGATGACGAGGATGAAGGACTAAGAGAGGGGAAAGGGAATATGAAGAAGGGGAGACGAAGGTGAGGAAGAGAGGGGATACAGAGTGATGGAGGGGAGGACAAAAGGGGGAGAGGGGAGAGGAGGCTGGACGAGATGGGAAGAAGGGACGAGGGAAGAAAGTAGAGCAGTACAGGATGAGGGAGAATATGAAGGTGGGAGGGCGGGAGTACTGGAGAATGCGCAAGGGAAGGACAGGACGCCGGGAGGAGGAAATACTGGGTCAGTGCAAGGTAAGGTAAGGGGAGTACTGAACAATGAAGGGAGTATTTTGGGGTGATAGTGAATAACGTGCAATTCAAGGGGGAAAAAGGGGGAGGCAGGAGGGTACAGTGAAGGGGAAAAGATCGTGAGGCATGATAAGGGAGGAGAAAGGGAAAGGGGAATGTTGGGTGAAGGAAGGGAACGGGGGTATTGGATGTGAAGGAGAGGAGATTAGTGGGCAAAGTGGGGGAGAAAGGGTAGGGGGTAATGTTGGTAGGAGAGGTGTTAAAACAGGGTGAAAGAGATAGTGAATCTCGTATTCTGGGTGACTGTGATTTGTAACAACCCTTTCTACAACTATTTATTAGTCACATTACACCACATCTCTCAGTTTATAACAGATACCAGCTCGATGTTAAAATGATGTAACTAACATGCAACCAAATATTAACGTGTAAAGTGCTATGTTAATCACTGGTAAAGGGATGCTACTAAGTCTTCTACCCCTAAGAGAATATGGCTGAGTCCTATCCTCAGTAACTGCACAATCACTATAGTAGGACTCGCGCGCGCTCGCGGCCGTGGCGCGGCTCGCACCTGTGTACAGTGTTGCCACGTTTTCTATACCGTTATCTCTCTCTCTCTCTCTCTCTCTCTCTCTCTCTCTCCTGGCGGGAAATGTGAGCCACCTTGAGTACTTTTGATTCTTTTATAAGTTATTTATAATTGTGCTTTCATTTGTTAATTTGGTTTTGTCATATTTAGTAGTAGATGGAGTGTCAAAGTTACTGTCTGCTGAGAGGTTTGTTACGTTACTGATTCATACACCCCGACGTAGTGGTCCAGGGGGGAGGGGAAGTGTGAAGGGGGATTTGACCTGAGACACCCAGGAGGGATTAAGAAGGGAGGAGAGGGGAAGGGGGGGCTGGATTCACCTACCACGTGGTCAGTATTAGAAGAGAGAGAGAGAGAGAGAGAGAGAGAGAGAGAGAGAGAGAGAGAGAGAGAGAAATTACGTGTATAGATATATGTGCATCAATAGGAACAATGTATATCAGTGTGTGCAGTATGTACAAAGGAACAAATGAATACAAAGGCAGTGACAGACCTCTCTCTCTCTCTCCCCCCTCCCCCCCTCTCTCTCTCTCTCTCTCTCTCTCCTGGCGGGAAATGTGAGCCACCCTGAGTACTTTTGATTCTTTTATAAGTTATTTATAATTGTGCTTTCATTTGTTAATTTGGTTTTGTTATATTAAGTGATGCCGACAATGCATTCAATGCATGCCTCTCTCTCTCTCTCTCCCTCTCCCTCTCTCTCTCTCTCTCTCTCTCTCTCTCTCTCTCTTGGGACATTGAATCTCCTCATTCTCCCTTGGGACATTTATTTTAGGCCAGATGGATGTGTAAGTATTGCCACTCACAAGAATTACATGAATTATTTCTTTTACTTTGGATATTGGCATATTTCTTCTTTTTTCAGGCTCATTATCTTATATCCATAACTGTGATATTATTACCCACCCAAAAACTACGCTAAAAACCAATAAAAGTGACTACAATATCTTTTAGCAACACTGTACAATATGTGTGCCATGTTTCTGTGTTACTGTATAAATATTTTATGCATAATAAGATTACTGTTGATTCATCCATCAAAATACACAAGTGTAAGTTTTATTCATCTGAATTTATCGAATTTGTGATGCCTTGTACATAAATAGCTTCCGTTTCACATCGCAAGTTGGGGAAACGTGGCACCATTGCCCACAGGTGCTGGCCACACCCCCGCCGCAAACAGGCGGGAATCCGACTATAGTGTGTGGATGGGATATTTTTAGTAGGATGAGGCAGATTACTGCAAGGATGTGGCTGAGATTAGTATTACAATGGTGTGGTTGAACTCTTAGTTTGAAAATATTGCTAAGGTGGCTGGGGATAATACTCTAGGGTTTGGATGGGAGTTATACTAAAAGGTAAAGTTGGGATATTATTAGCGGGTGACTGGGAATAATACTAATGAGTCTGGGAATTACTTAGGTGTATAGGAGTTGTAATAAAGAGTGTATCTGAGAATTTTGCAAGGGAATGAGGGAGAATATCACGAGCGGAACTAGCACTTGAGACTTTACAATAAGATGTAGTTGGGAATTCCTAATGACGGCTGAGAAAATTTTTATAGGCTGAGGCTGGGAATATCACTAGGGTACGGTTGAGGGGATAAATTACAATGTTAAAATCTCTCTCAGTAATTATTATGACAGGGAATAACAAGAACAGAAACAAACATCATTCGTTCACTTATTAAATGGCCCTCTTTCAGTACCTGGTAGACACAAACACACAACATGCTCACAAATACCATGCTATTCATAAACAAATAGTAAGAAATGTAGAGTTCACTGTTTGAATGATATGCACACTGAACTCGTCCCATCGCTATTCACACAGTACCGCGTACTCGAATGTTCACGATGCACAGCACATTACAGTTTATTAAATAGATCACTTTTCAAGTTTATATATATATATATATATATATATATATATGTATATACGCGACTGTTACAACCAGTAACAAAATTATTACTATTTTCGACGATGACTGAGTACAGGGAATAGGTGTTGATTTGACATTGCCCGTTATTTAAATGTAAGAATTATACCCGCGCGCGTGTGTGTGTGTGTGTGTGTGTGTGTGTGTGTGTGTGTGTGTGAGAGAAGATACAAAATCCTCCGCCAGAACTAGACCCTCTTTTGATCTGAATACGGTATCTTTGCTGAGCCGAAACTGTTGTTAATCCACATCAGTTTCAGAATAGGGGTACATTTTCCCCATAAATACATTACACTCTTGTCACTGTTATGAAAGTCCAAATTTAGCTAAAACTTGTCGACGCACCCCAATTTCAGTATGTGCGAATGGTTCATCCATCACAGTAGATACGTTACCATTTTATCACTGATACAACTGCTAGTGCGTATTTCTGCATGGTGGCTGGCCAGGGCACTCAACATGCACTTTATTATCATCATAACGTGGAAGGCTACTAAAGGCGAGGAATCCGTCGGAGGAGGTAGCCTGTGCATATGGCTCATATGTGTGCTCCGAGTCGGCATCACAAGGCTCCCGTAGAGGTCTCCCCTAACCATATTATCATATTGGCCTGGAGTATGTCCCGGGCGCCGTCCCTTGCTGCCATGGCTGCCCCAGGTCAAGTTCTGGTGGTGGTGAGGTTGGCGGAGGAGGCAGGATGGTAGCCCAGTTGACCTGCACCCCAACAGACTGATCATTTACGTGGCAGCAGGACGTGTGTGGTGGTGATGGGGCCAGTAGGGCCGTGGTGGCGTATGGTTCGGTAGTGTGATTGGGCCGCAGCACCCTTGGCTCTGCGTATTCATTAACCATCTGACCTGGCTTGAGTAGTCGTGAGGAGGATAAGCTGGAATCCTTATCACTGTCAGACGGCCGCCATACCTTGTAGTCACTGTACATATTGATGGAAGGGTCCTGGTACAGTGGAGGTGCATGAGGTGGGCTGGCTGGTGGTGCCTTGTGCCGTACCTTCCACAAATACCACGCTATACCAAGCACCAGTAACAGCACCAGCGGAATCAGCAAGTACGCCAACCATACTGCCTGTGGTGAGGCGTGAAGCACCTCCCCGGCCGCCGCTGCCCTAGCCAACCCCTGTCCCTCCACCACTACAGGAGCGCTTAAAGGTCCTGCTCCAGCACTTGTCAGCGCCGCCACACGCACAGTATAAATGTGTCCGGGAATTAAATCACGAGTTTCCAGGTAAGGTGTATTAACTGTCTTGGTAACCTGACTACCGTTGTGGCTGAGTGTGACCATGTATCCTATCACCTCCCCCTGCGCCTCCTTATTACTAACCCTCGACCACTCGATCAGCACTGGACCATCCTCTTGCCTTGTTACTACCACATTACTTGGCGCAGTCAGTGGCACTGGAAAGACAGGAGTGAACATTTGGTTTAAATTAAGGTTAGGTTGTAACAGTAATACTCTAAGTACTATCTATTTTTCAGTCTATCACTATCAGTTTATCTATCTATCCCAATCAGTTTGTTTATATATATCTGTCTATATGTTTCTCAATCTATCTATCTGAGTCCTTACTTGTACCTATCTCTTTAACATTTATATTAAATGCTTCTGTACATATGATTCTGACTGAACCAAGGACACATCGTTTAGTCTATGACCACTGGCATATAGCCCAAACACAGATTTTCCAGTGCTTGGTGTAAGCATTTCTATACTTAGCCTCAAACAACATTAGTAGATGATGTTATCATACAATATCTAACAGCCCACGTGTCTTTGATATACAAATTACTGCCAAGGATGCATTATTTAGTTTTATTCCTACTACCTCCAAAATATTTTATTCAACTTAGGAAGCATCCTTCTATTGAAAAGGGTCAGTGAGGGCTACGCCTACCCCCTCCAATTCTACAAGCCTTTCCCAAACCGAAAACAGTCGTCAAAACGTTGCCATCATCATCACTGCGATTTTTTTCCTAGCTAAGGACAGAGTAATGCAGGATCCAGAAGCAAGAAGACAGGAAGCAGAGAACTGGTAGCAAACCAGAGAAAATAATCATACTGATTTTTCTTTCCTGAAATGCGGAAGCTGGAAGAAACCTAGGGTTATATTAGGCTACACTAGGCACTGGAAACTTTAAACTGTTAGCACCTTTTTCTTAGTGATTTGTTGTTCAAATTACACCCTGATACTCTCCATTATTTAATTTACATAATATTAGTGTCGATACTGTTTAATTTAGAAACGTAATAAGAGGATGAAAATGTGTAATGTGCAAAACTTACCGTCCTCGGGTGTGGTGAGGTGGTACGAGTTGGATGGCGTGACCTCGATGGTGTGCCAGAAGGGTACGACGAAGAAGGTGTAGGGCGTGTTGGGATGAAGGTTGTGGAGGTGATAGGTGGATGAGGTGCCCAGGACGGTAGTCACCTTGACACTGCCACCCTCCGCCAACCAGTACACTAGCACCCCATCAACCAAGTCCTCCATTGGCTCCAGGAAGCTCCAGTTCAGTCTAACACTGTTTGCTGCTGTGGCCGTGGCCTTGGTTAGAGTTACCAGAGGACGTGCCAGACGATGCTGGACCTGACGCACCTGAGGGAGGCACAGAGTGGTTCATATAATAGGCTGGTCAGTTCTTAAGTGTTGCAGGTATGCCTCAGTCGCGTTACAGGTCTATACCATGCATCATTTTCTACTTTCCATAACCTTTTTCATGCTTTATACTATCATTTTTTTATGTCCAGTGATTAGAAGATTTATAAGTAATGTCATGATGCAGCCAAAATATCTTCATGCCTCATAAAAACAGACTGGGCCGTCCCTAGCAACACATACGACTGGGGATGGCAATTTACCGACCACCCGGTATTTATGAAGGGGTCTAACCGTTCTTTACCTACAGAGGTCTCGTAAGATATATATTATTACTTTTTTTTTGTTTTAGCATTTTCGTCACTAATAATCACTTATAAGGATGTGCTCAGTATTTATATGAGCAAAAACATTCTCTTATACAAGGAATCTTTTCACAACATAACTTAGAATTTATACACACCGTACCTGGTCTGCAGTGAGCGTGGGGTGTGGGCTGACTCTGGTAGTGACAGGATCAGACCAAGGGCTGGGGAACGATGCTCCATGACTGTTGACAGCCCGCACCAGAAAAGTGTAGGTGTTGCCTAGGGACAGATGACTGACAACACATGATTCTTCTGTGATGACAGCATCAGCCACCCGCCACTCAGACCATCCCTGGCGCCAGTACTCCACAGCATACCACTGGTGGCCAGTCTTGCTGCCCTGGGAGTTGGGCAGCCAACTTAGATGCACTGCAGTTTGGTTCCAACCCAGTATACGGGGCTTGCTGGGTGGTGGTGGCAATACTGGTAAATCCTTTGGCTCTGTGTCCTCCACTACATTAAGCACCGCCTCCTGCTGTATACTGCCTGTTGCTGCCGTTACATGACAGCTGTATATCCCAGCGTCTTCAAGCCGCACGTCTTTGATGATGAGGGCACCATTCTCCAGCTGTGAGAACCGTGACTGGTGAGGGAGCTGGCTCAGCTGATGTGATGGCAGGTGCGTGGCGGACCGGTACCACCAGGTGACACTTGCTTCTGCTGCTTCACTCACCACCTCACACGAGAACCTGGCCACTCCTCCGGGAGCCACTGTCAGGTCCTTAGGTCCCACACCCACTACTGGTGGAGGCAGTGCTGTTACCACCACCACTTCTGTTTGCACACTTACTGCTCCACCACTGTTAATGCCCCAACAATAGTAAACACCGGTGTCCTGTGTGGTTGGGTGATGCAGCTGGAGAATACTGCCATCATCTGACACTGAAGCATGGCCAATGCTGTGACCAGGGGGCAAAACAGCCGCCCTGTCGGGAGTGGGGAGGCGCCACAGCACGAGGGGTTGAGGCTGACCCTCCACACGGCACCTCAGTTGTGCCTCATTGCCATGGATCACCTGAAGATGCTGAGGCCGCTGGATCAGCACTGGAGCATCTAGCACAATAAGCGTAGCCCTGGCAGTGGCCACACCCGCCTCACTCTCCGCCTTACACTCATACACACCTGAGTCCGCCACCGTCACTCGCTGCAGAACTAATCGGTGGCCCTCGATAGTGGCTCCTCCCACTGGCATCCCTCCATCCACCCGCCTCCAAGTGACTGTCGGGATGGGAAAGCCCCTCACCCGGCAACTCAACTCCACACCAGCACCTGACACCACTGACGTGTTGGATGGCTGCTCCTCAAACCACGGCGGTGCTGGGGGAATTAATATTTTCTTGACAGTACATTTGTGTATCAAAGTTATTATACTATCATATCCTCTTAATGACAATGCAGCATGAACTATATGGCAAATCAGTAACGATGCAAACAAGGGGCCCTTTTCTTATGAAATTAGGATTATTTTTAAAAAAATATCTGGTAATATCAGTTGGCCTAAAAGGGACAATCTCAGCATGCAGTTCACTGGGTTCACATACAGATGAGCCTGGGGAGCTAACAACAACGGTCTAACAATCCATTTATGCATTTAACACATTTATATTCTGTACCACTAATTAAACATAATAATAGCACGGTGCTTGAGAGAGTCACTTTTGCATGGTGGCACTGACATTACTGAGCAGCTCTGCTGTCTGGTTATACAAACGTTCTCCACTTCCTTCGCTCTCCCCTAGAAGGAAAATAGTGGACTGAAACAGAAAGGGAATGAAGCTGCAGTTCACGTTCTGATGAGCCTTGGGTTACTGCTGCTACTAATCCAACTGCAACTACTACTACTACCACTACTTCTAGTAATAATAATAATAATAATAATAATAATAATAATAATAATAATAATGGACGTGCTGCTTCTCACCCTGCCCTAGGGTGGGAAAGGAGGTCCAGATGATGATGATGATGGTATAAATGGAAATAACAACAACAACAACAACAACAACAATAATAATAATAATAATAATAATAATAATAATAATAATAATTACATGAACATGATAAATTTGTCCAAGGACAATTTTGATAAAGAAAAACTTCCAACAGCCATTGTCTACTTGAAACCGAGCTATAAAAGGACGTGAGATGAAAGTCACTGATTTGGTGCATGTGACCTTAGGACAACACAGTTTGAGTCCACTAAGTCTGGTGGCTCTAGCTTTAAATGTCCATGGAGAATTAGGTGACATCTGGAAAATCAGGAAAAGTCCTTTTTTTTTTTTTTTTTTTTTTTTTACTCCAGGCGAGGTCAGTGGCACTGATCTTGTGTATGTCACCTTAGGTCATCAGAGCCTAGAAGTCCACTAAGTTTGGTGGCTCTAGCTTAAATCCTTCAGGGAAAATTGTGATATCCAGAATATCTGGGAAAGTCCCAGTTTTTATCCCCAGGCATTTTCAGGGAATAATCAACCAACTGGAATCATACTCCGTTCCGGCATGCGTCCGCCTCAAGGCTATTTTGTAGTAAAATTTCAGCTTCCTAACTTAGGTGATTCTTGAGATACCGTGGCTGACTCTCTTTTTTCTAATGCAGATAATATCCAAAGATCTAGTTGACTGATTGCTACCATGTTTGGGCAAAAGAAGTGGACAGTTGTCCGACTGAGCTGACGAAGTGTGAAGGCTCTACACCAAATAGCCTTTGAAATATCACAGTTTTTAAATAATAATAATAATAATAATAATAATAATAATAATAATGACAAAAACAAGAAGATTTCTCACCTGGATGTGGGCAGTTTTATGGTAATAATACTAATACTAATAATAATAATAAGAAGAAGAAAATCTCACAGGAATGTGGAAGTTTTAATAATTACGAGCAAGCAAGCGTAGCAAGGCAATGTTTACTCTATATTCAGCTGAGAAATGAGAGCCCCTACACAACCCGGCCCGGCCTGACACGACATGGCCCCACCGAGATGGTTTTCAGTGGCTGATAATTTTTTTACTGTGTGAAATAGAGAAGAAATTCTTTCAGCAGGTATGGTAGTAGATACATTCAATAAATGTTTTTAATTATACATTTACTTATGAGACTAAAGATATCCCATGGAACCCGAGCTTTCCAAGGGAATGTACCGAGGGCTTCAGTTGACATGCTCCACTATGAAATCGATTTAAAGCACTATGAAAGTGACACGTGCGAAGTATGAGTTGTTTTTCACATTCATATGTTGAGTGCACGTGTGTGTGTGTGTGTGTGTGTGTGTGTGTGTGTGTGTGTGTGTGTGTGTGTGTGTGTGTGTGTGTGTGTGTGTGTGTGTGTGTGTGTGTGTGTGTGTGTGTGAGAGAGAGAGAGAGAGAGAGAGAGAGAGAGAGAGAGAGAGAGAGAGAGTGTAAATATTTTAACTCAATTATTCTTCTCCTTGCTCAACTACCCCACCAAAAATGTTGAATGTTTATACCAAGATGAAATTATGATGACAGGAGTATATACAAAAGTTCGCTCGCTCGCCACTCGCTCACAAAGCTCACTTTACTAGTAATAATAATGCCAACAACAACAACAACGACAAAAATAATAATAATAATAATAATAATAATAATAATAATAATAATAATAACAGTGCCATATAAGCCATAAAATATTTTGGCATAGTAATTCCAAACACATTGGTAAAAAAATGTTAGGGAGCCAACTAACCCACAGTAATATGAACCACTGGCAATCATAAACACACTCTGCCATCAGCCCACTGAAACCCATGATGCATTTTTTTTTCTTACTGTATAACCACAAGGTGAGTGTACACAACTTAAGCCATCTTGTGTCGAAGGGGTTAATGAAGGCTGCACCTAATCCCACTAGTTTGAAAAGTCTTCCCATAGCGGATGAAAACAGCCCAGACACAACAAGAACATAAAAAATAAATTGTTTTCGTAATTAGGGATTTCATTTATTCATGAGGGCTAGGTGAGATGGAGATTCCTCACGACAGCCAGCAGAGTTGCAGTGAAGACACATATTGGGGATTTTGAAATATGACATACCTATTTTTGGTCTAGCACATATTACCTTTTAATTATGGTGGAAGAGTAATCATTAGCACATAAACATATAGCTTACTCATGACGGTGAGGTCAGATGGCTGTGCCTGACGGGCGCCAGCAGCATTGTGGGCACGACATAAGTACTGGGCTGAGTCCTGCTCAACGGCCCAGGTGATGATCAGGTCACCATCCTGGCTGACACTGATGCGGCTGGAGTTGGTGACCTGGTGTCCGTCCCTGAGCCAGGTCACATCGGGGGGTGGAGTGCCCTTGGGAGGCCGGCAGGGCAAGGTGATGGATTCCCCTACCAGCACTTTTATAGAGGAGTCTGCCTGCTGCTGGAAGTCATAGGCCAATGTGGCCACAATGAGTGTGGCATTTTTTGAACGTGTGGTGCCATAGCTGTTTGAGGCCACACACCAATATGTTCCCGCATCACCGTCCCTTCTGGTGGCTGTGACCCGCAGGAAGAACAGTGACCCAGAGGGCAAAAGCACCCGGTGTGAACGCTGATCTTGTGATGACGTGACCACTTCCTCTCCATCCCGGAACCATTGGATTCTGGAGCTGCCTGAGGCGGCGCAGTTCAGAGTGGCGGGGTCATTGCGCCGTGCCACCACGTTGCTCGGGTGTTCCTTGATCACTGGAGGCGCACCTGTATAGGAGACATCATTACTGTCATCATGACTTTCTCTTTCTACTGAAGGATAGGATAAGGTATGACCATCAAAGTAAGGAAAAATGGAAGCACGTATTGTTCAGGAAGATTTTTTACTACCATGAGACCACTAGTATAAGGCCTATATAAAATCTAACAATATGTTCACTGCCTACTTAAGGTCTGCAATTATCGTCTGTGAGATTTGGTAAAGGAACGTGGGTGTCTCCATTATAGTTTTGATACGATCAAGGAAAAAAAAAAGTTTTCTCCCAACACTCCAAATGTAGGAACGAAAGAAATTATAACAAGCATCTTCTGAACCCATGCTTTGCATTTTCGTATGAAAGCTGATAGATGCTGAGAATATGACAAGAATAGAACTGAGGAAGGCTCTCTCCGTCGTTTCGTTTCGTCGTTTCATTTTTAAAGGCTCCAACATGCTTGTATGCATCGGTCTTGGTCACCTAATGGCGACTTTCCACGCTGCACAATCCATTGCAGCCTCCCTGTTCAGTCCTTTAACCCTGAGGTCACACTTAATGACCTCGTCCCATGTCTTTCTCGGTCTACCCCTCATAACCCTACCCCCAATATTAACACTTCTCACCTTCCTCACCCAATTACCATCCCCCATCCTCTCCACACGTCCAAACCATCTCAATTTACCTCTCCTCATCACAACACCAATACACTTCAGTCCCGTCCTACCTCTCACCTCTTCCATCGTAAACCCAGCCCCCCCAGACCTTGCACGCAGGGACGCACTACACATCCACCTAATCCTAGTCATTTCTGTACGTCTGAGCCGGCAAATATCCTCCTCCTTTACTGCCCAGGTCTCACTACCATACAGCATTACACTCCTAACACATGCTGCATACAAAGACCCCTTAGCACGTAGGGAGAGCCCTCTCAATGTCAGAAGAGGCAAGAGCTCCCTGAACTTCTTCCAACCACTTCTCACCCTAGCCACAGAGCTAGCTCCAGCCCCACCTCCAGCACACAACATGTCTCCCAAATAACAAACCTCTTCCACACACTCAAGAGATTCACCAGCAAGTTCAATCCTTTCATGCCTGACAATCTCCACCTGCTCCCCCGACACATAGTACACATAAAATCAGCATTATCTCGCAGTCTACCTCTGATACCACTACATCTCTTGTGCACCCATTTATCACAAACACCGCACAAGATAGAATTACTTCCCATGCCCTTGTGGCAAACTGCTCATGGCCACTCTCCCTCGTCTTTGACAGTACTGCCACTAACCCTAGATATCATCACCTTCGTTTTATCTGCATTTACCCTTTAGCCCTTGTGCCCCATACCATTTCTCCACTTCCTAAACCTTTCCTCCGCCTCCCTTTCGTTCTCTGCAATCAACACCAAATCATCAGCATACAACATCTCCCACGGGAGTCCGTTTCTGAAGTCACGTGAGAGGGCTTCAAGTACCATGATAAACAACATGGGACTCAAAACTGACCCCTGGTGCACACCAACGTTCACGGAAAACTCATCACTCAAATCTCCATTCACTCTTACCAGGGTGCGAGCACCCACATACATAGCCATAACCACCCTAACCAGCCACTCCTCCAAGCCAAGCTTTCTCATTGCCCACTTCACCACCTCTCTAGGGACTCTGTCATACACCAAAATCTAAAAACAGAGAAAACATATTTGTAATACGTTTATTTTATGCTGACAAAACCTCCAACAACTTTCGCTTCATCTAAGGGTTAAGACTGTGCCAACCAGTCAGACTGAATGGTAAGTTTGACTAGTACCCAAAAGCACTCATTCCTCCCATGTAACTAATGTTCATCAAATTTCATACAGCCTCGACTTACTACTAAAGCAGTGAGCAACCCACTTCCGTCATGTGAAAACAAACCTACTTGTGGAACACCACAACCCCCAGTCTTGAATATACTGTACCTTTGCTGAGATGCTTCCTTCACTCCGAGGAGGTATTTTTGAAATTTATTCTTGTGAGTTTCAATTTTTTCAACTCTCATTTTAAACAGGTTAATGAAGGCGGTTTCTAACCTCAGCAGTTTGAAAGATCTCTCCACAGAGCATTATAATGGTCAAAAACAGGAAAAATATAACAAAAAGTATATCATCACACTAAAGAGGTTACTGCACGTATAGGTTAACATAGGGTTGATTGTGACTATTTTCATGAGTCGTTCAGTTTAGTGCTATTTTTCACTTAAACATGCACTCTACTATGACTGTGAAAGTTTCTTATACGGAAGAAGTTTCTCCAGTTATCCCAGCCTCACTCCAGCCTCCCCCATTGTCCCTAAAATCCCTTATGTCAGGCTTCTTTCATTCCATCTTCTCCCATCATCCGTAATATCCATTCTGTTTAGCTTCTTTCACCCCATCTTCTCCCATTACCTCTTAAATCCCTCATGTCAGCTCTCTTTCTCCCATTTCTGTTTAACAATCCATAAAATCTCTTTCGCCAGCCTTCATTTATGTCATCGTCTCTTGTAACCGATATAATCTATTATGGCAGCAATCTTTCTCTTTATAGTCTCTTCCATTGCTTCTCATTCGCCCCATCTACATCCCTAAAATTCTTTGTATTATGCTAACCTCCTTTTTCTCACGTATTACGTTTCACTCATTTTATCCACATTCCACATTCCTAATAATATCATCATCCATACATCTTTTTCCACCTAAGGATGGGATGAGATAGGGTCCATAGATTAGGACAATATCTAGTGGAAGGAAAACTATTAGAAATTCGCCCAGCTGAATGGTTCACGCTTTCATTCACTCATCACTGAAGCCCATGGAATCCTAACTTCAACCCTACAAGCATAAACATCCTTATTCACGTGCTTCGCGTTACCTATAATATCTAAAAACCCTCTTTGAACCTAAAATCTGTCACAGGCCCCCTTGTTTAGCGCAGCCACATCCAGACATGGGGTAAGAGTAATATGTAATAGTAACAGACTATTACAAGCTTTTCAGAGTAATAGTAATAGTAAGATTAAAAATCATGGCTGTAACAGTAATAGTAATAGAAGGCAAAGTTATAGATAATAGCATATTATTTTCCTGTTACAGACACTTATTTAAATAATGCAGCATTGTATATAAAAAAAAAAAAACACTTGAACTAAGCAGAAGTTTAATTTGTTACATAGGAATTTGTGTTTCCAAGAACTTGAAAGTTAAATGTGGCAAATTATTCTTTCAATATAATGAACTACGGTACCTCACTGGCCAATGGCTATATACGGTCCTTGAAATTGTACTGATCTACTTGAAACAATTATCAATTCTGGTTACCCTTTGTCATTTAAAATAACATTCTCAACTTAGACCTTAGTTATCTTTTGACTGCTCTACATGATGCAGGTACACCACAGGAGACCGTGCAGAATGGAGAGTGAACTACTAGCCATCAAATGACCAAGACATTCTTGTGCTTTACGAGGGACAGCCTCCCAGCAATAATGAAAATGATAACCATTTTCAATTACTACCGTTATTGCTAATAATATATTAATAGTAATAGATGACCAAGTATTAGTAATAGTAATATAATAGATAACCACTAAAGTAATAGTAATAGTTATAGAAACCCAGTAATAGACCCCATATCTGGCCACATCCCTACAATCCCTTACATAACCCTCCTTCACCCCAAAGTCTCTCACCTTGTCCCTCACTCATTCTGTTCTGTCTCACCAAAGGAAGTTACTGTTACCCGTTGCCTACCCACTCCATCTTGTCTAGCCACCTCACAGCACTAACCTCTGTTATTCCACACCCATTGACTTCATATAGCCCCATCTCCCTCAACACACACACACACACACACACACACACACACACACACACACACACACATACACATGGAAACATATAATATATTAGTAGCGAAAGTGAATAAACTGGAGAAAACTTTTCAAATGGAAATAGATGAAACTAAGGAGGAGCTATGCATGAAGAGGGAAGAAAATGAAAAAAGTAGTAATTGAATTAAAAAAGACAACAGTATATGAGCTGTCAGTTTACGTAGTTTCACTTAGAAGGAAGACTAGTGAAATGGCGAGTATGATACAGAGACAATTAGGCAAGCAAGCAGTCTGATAGACCGAAGCAGTGATACTGAAGAGAAGATAACCCAGGTGAATGAAGTCATGAGAAATTGCAAAGATGAAGTACAAACTACGTATGCTAAAATGGTAAAAGTAAGGCAAGACTTAGAAATAAATGTCAAAGAAAAAATAATTAGAAAGGAAGTGAAATAAATCATTAAAAACAACCCAAGACTGGTCAAAGAATCAGCAGATATTGACAGAATTTCTAATAATCACAGATATAAATGAAGAAGAAATAAAAAACAAAATCTTGAGAGACAAAAAGGAGATGGTAAATATAATGAACATATTGAGGAGATATCTGATAAAGAAATAGAGGAACACAAAAATCTAGGGAAATATGAGAGAAATGAGTGGGGGCCCCTGAAAGTAACTTTCCAAAGTGTGAACACTGTAGAGGAAATATTAAAAAATGCTAATAAACTCATAGGAAAAGAGGAATTTAAAAGAGTATTGATAAAAAGATGCTTAACTCAGAGGAATGGGGATCACTAAAGGAAAAGAGGGAAGAAGCAGAAACAAAGAATGTGGAAAGATCAGAGGAAGAATGGAGCATTTTTTTTTTTTTTTTTTTACAAAGTAGAGGGAGTACAAGTAAGAAAATGGTACATAAACAACAGGGCCTAAGAAAAAGGAAGGATGTAGACTCAAATGTCAAATATGTAAACAACATGACTAAGCTGATGTACTCAAATGTAGACGGAATGGCATCCAAATTACTAGAGATATAAGACTATACCAAAGAAAGGGAACCTCATATTGTTTTCCTAACTGAAACAAAATTAATCCCAAGGATATCAAACGACCCCCTAAGCTTTGAGGATTACAGTATATGGAGAAGAGACAGAAATCTGAAAAAAAGGATGAGTTCTGGTATCAACAGAGAAAAATCTACAAGTCAAAGAGATACAACTAGATATACCATCACAAGTAGAACTGATTGCATTAGAGACTGACGCATCTGAAAGGAAAATAATTGTGGCAAATTTATACATGCCACCCAAAACAAACACCTGGGGATGAGGCGAATCTGAAGACCTGGCAGAAAGTACAACTCAGAGTTTATGAGCCCTTCTACAAAGAATGGAAGAGAAATATGTAAGAATTATATTATCTGGAGATTTCATTACAAATATAAATTAGAGTAGCTACTCTAGATGTAAGATGCCATGAAAGCTGTAGGGATCAAAATGCTCCTAGCTCTTGTACAGTTTTTCTTAATGTAACAAATAAAGGAAAACTCCAGAAAAAGGGGACTTGATGATCCATCATTACTACAGCTAATATTTACCAGGCAAGATAATGATATTGACAACATAATGTATCACCCTCCAATCGGCAAATGCAACCATGTCGTATTAAATCCCAACTTCAGGACTGCATATGATATAGTTAGCAGTAATAAAAGTTACAATAAGAGCCAAAACTACGAAAAGGGCAACTACCATGACCTAAAGAAGTACTTCATAGATACAGATTGGGAAAAGGAACTTAGAGGACAAGACATAAGTGTAATACATAAAAAATTCTGTGAATAATATGAAGCAGGAGTCCAAAATTTTATCCCTCAGCACAAAGAAACAGATATAAGGATAAAGAAGTGGTTTCACACAGAATGTAAAAGCTCAAAAGAGAAGAGAGACTTGCTGTGGAATAGATACAGATGACACAATAGTGAGAGGGCATATAACAACTATAAACAATCAAAGAAATGATTATACAATTGTAAGGAAGAAACTCAAAGGCAGTTTGAGGAAGACATTATAAATAAAGTAATGATCAACCGAAGCTTTCTCAGATACATCCAAAGCAAATCCAAAGTTAAGGATAAAATACAGTCCATCATGGATGAGGGGATAACCTATATCCATGAAAAAGATATTTGCAAAATTCTTAACACAAGTTTCCAATCAGTTATTACAGAAAAAAATAATTTTGAGAGAGATGATAAGGACCATGCATGCCTCCAAATATTACCAGATGTACGATTATCGGAACGAGGTATAGGAAGAGTTGAGACAAAGGAAAGCAAATGGTCCTGACAAAATTTCGGGTTGGGTGCTACATGAATGTACAGAAGAGTTAAGCAGACCAATATATTTAATATTCAAGGAATCCTTAAGTCAAGGTAAACTACCAAATATTTGAAATAAAGCGAACATTGTTCCCCTGTTCAAGAAAAGAAACAGACAGAATCCACTCAGTTATAAGCCAGTATCCCTGACCAGTGTTGTAAGCATGGTACGGTACTGGAAAATTTAATGTTAAAAAATGGGGTAAACCATTTGGAAAAATACTATATGATAACACAAAGACAGTTCTGTTTTAGAAAAGGAAAATAATGTGTTACAAATCTATTAAGCTTATATGATAGAGTTGCAGAAACACTACAGAAATGAGAGATATTGGTGGACATAATTTATTTAGATTTTAAAAAAGCATTTGACAGAGCACCACACCAAAGACTTTAATGGAAACTGTGTCATCAAGGAGGAATCCAAGGTAATCTGTTCTGCTGGATGCAGGATTTTTTCAGAAAAGGGGAAATGAGAATAGTACTATGGGAATTACTCATCATGGAGGGAAGTGAGTAACAGAGTTCTACAGGGCTCAGTCCTGGCATCACTTAAGTTTTTAGTATACTGTATATAAATGATACAGACACAAACACTGGAAATGGAAGCTATCTATTTGCTGATAATGCAAAAATACAAAAGAGAATAATTACAAACCCATACTTTTGCAGAGAGCTACAAGAAGATTTAAATAAGCATCATGAATGGAGCAATAGATGGCAAATGGAATTCACTGAGGACAAATGCCATGTAATTAGATTGGAATAATAAGCTAGGAAGTTCAACCCCACACATACCAGAAAAGGAGAAGGACCTAGGAGTTATTATCAGTAACCAACTATCCCTGGCTGACCGCATAAATGAAATGGTACGAAACATGCACACACTGTTTGGTATATAATATGAGACTAGCATTCACATATAAATGAAGACATGCTGAGAAAGATAATAACGTCATTCATCAGGCCAACCCTGGAATATACATCAGTGGTCTGGAATCCTCATCCAAAAAACACAGATAAGACTGAAAAAGTACAAAGGGCTGCAACAAGATGGGTACCAAGCTTAAAGGATCTAAGCTATGAAGAAAGATTAGAAAACCTGAACCCACGAACATTACAAGAGAGAAGGAAAAGAGACGTGGTTACACTATGAAAATGCTTCTCAGGGAAAGAGAAAATAGACATCAATGAGTATTTAACCTACGGGGATGCATCAGCACGAGGACACTGCAAAAAAATGCATAAAAAGAGAGGTGACAATGACGTACAGAAATTGTTTCCCAAATAGGGCAATTGATCAGTGGAATGCATTACCAAATGAAATAGTGTGTGCCAAAACTATTCGTAAATCTAAGGATATGTATGATAAAAATGGTTTAGTACACGGAACAGTACGAGCTTGACTTATTCCTGTAAAGATCTATCTATCTATCTATCTATCTATATACCTAGTATAGGCTGCTTCCCCCAAGGAAAGAGAGGTAGCTGAGACCGGACGACACACTCCCAATTTACTCATCCACTCAAACATTCATTCGCATCTTAGCCCCAAGGGGAGAAGGGACAGATCCTCACTGCACCACACCACACGAGGGTCAACTGCGCAGTGCAATCAGTGACATCCGTAGCAGGGCCCGACAGCAGAGCTGGTTTACCCATGCCAGATCATAATAGACCCATCCCCTTATCTGCACTTGACCTGATCAGCTGATCAGACCAAATGCGGGAGAATATCCCCTCAGGGCGGCGTCATCATTTATTCATTCACAATTTCTCTCCGTTTATTTCTATCACGCACAGCCACTCTTCCTTGCTCAACAGACATCCCTCTCGCATCCAATGCTCATTTCACACTATCCATCCATATTCGTGGTCTTTCTCTCAACCTTACACCCCTCACATCAGATCTAGTTATCTTTTGCATCAGTCGCTCATTATCCATTCTCTCCATATGCCCAAACCATTGCAACACCCTCTGCTCAACTCTATCAGCCATCTCCCGAACAACTCCAGTTCTCCTTCGCACTTCATTTCTCACTCGATCTATATGCATCACTCCACACATACTCCTCAGACACCTCATCTCCATTACATTCAAACTTTTCCTCTCTACTACACCCATATTCCATGCTTCAGCCCCATATAACGCAGTCAGTACCACAACACCCTCATACAGCCTTCTCTTTACATCCATTCTAAGCGAACGACATCTAAACACTTTTTTCATTCCTCCCAGCACCTTACCTACTTCATTCATTCTAAACTTCACGTCTGCATCTATTCTTCCATCCACAGCAACATGTGACCCTAAATATTTAAAACTACCTCCTCAAGCAACTCACCATTCAAAACTATATTCATCCTCCTACTATCTACTGACCTCGTATACTTCATCACTTTACTCTTATTCTCATTTACTTTCAATTTCCTCCTTTCACACACCCTTCCAAACCCCTCTACCAACTGTCTCAATCTCTCCTCTGAATCTGCCACCAGTGCAGTATCACCTGCAAACAGCAGCTGCTTCAGATTCCACTCTCTTCCATCATCATTCACCAGACTCAGACCTCCACCTAAAACGCTTGCATTCACCTCCCTTACAACACCATCCATATAAATATTAAACAACTAAGGCAACATCACACATCCCTGCTGCAGCCCCACTCTCACTGGAAACCAATCACTCGCAGTATTTCCCACTCTTACACACGCTCTACTACTTACATAAAAATTTTTCACCCCTTTTAGTAACCTACCATCAAGTCCATACAATCTTAAAACAGTCCACAAAACCTCCCTATCAATTCTATCATACACTTTCTCTAAACCCATGAACGCCCAAAACACATCCTTGCCTTTCACTAAATACTTTTCACACACCTGTCTCACAGCAAACACCTGGTCCACACATCCCCTCGCTCTCCTAAAGCCACACAGCTCATCACCAATCACTCCCTCTGTACCCTCTCTAACTCTCTTGATTAACACTCTCCCATACACCTTACCTACAACACTCAACAGACTTATACCCCTAAAGCTAGAACATTCATACTTATCACCCTTGCCTTTATACAAAGGGACCACACAAGCACTTGCCCAGTCAACTGGGACAATACCTTTCACAAAGCACACATTCAACAATTTTACTAACCAGTCAACAATAGTCACTCCACCACCCTTCAGGCATTCCACAGCACACCCATCCATACCTGCAGCTTTCCCTGTTTTCATATCCTTTACTGCCTCCTGCACTTCCTCCTTCGTGATCAAAGAATCATTCAACTCTCCCAACACATTTATTCCTTGCACCCTTTCATCCGCCACAATCTCAGCCTCCATTTCCTCCTCTACATTTAACAATCTTTCAAAATACTCTGCCCATCTCTTCCTTACTGCATCCATCTCAATTAACATCCTTCCATCCTCTGCTTTTACTCGTTCTTCCTTCCCAGACTCTCCCTTTCGCTCCTTTTTCACCTCCTTCCAAAACATTTTGTTATTCTGTTGAAATTTCTCAGTCAACCGCCTACCCCACCTCTCATCTGCTGCCACTTTACCATCACACCCAGCCCTTCTCGCCCTATTCTTCTTTTCCTTATACCTCTTATATTGACACCTCACCCTTCCTCTACAGCCCCACTTCATAACCACGTGTCTTCTCAGCCACAGCCATACTTACTTCCTCGCACCACCATTCACTTCCTTTTCTTAAACCACCACTCACTCGTCTCACACCACACACCTCTTCTGCATGCCCCACCACAGCACTCTTAAACAACTGCCATTCCTCCTCCACACTGCCATTTTCCTGATGTTTCACTGCATTCCACTCATCTTTCATTTTCTCCCGATACTCTATCATTTTCTCTCTTTTATCCAACTCACTCGCTTTCAAAACCTCCCTGCCACACCAAACTCTCCTAGCTCTCACCCATCTCTTACCTACTCTTAACTTTCCCTCCACCAGGTAGTGGTCAGACATACCTCCACCCTCCCCTCTCAAAACTCTCACATCCAACAATCTTCCTATTACATTCCTAGACACAACCACATAGTCCATTAATGCTCTGTCAACTACCCTTCCACCCTCCTGTCTCACCCATGTATACTTATAAATATCTTTCTTCTCAAACAAGGTATTTCCAATCATCATCTCTCGCTCAACGCACAACCCTATCATTCGTTCCCCATTTTCATTCTTTCCAGGCACACCATGCAAACCAACTACACCTTCAACTGCTACATTTCCCACTCTAGCATTCAGATCTCTCATCATTACCACATTCACATTCGCTTCAGAAAGACTCCCTCTCTTCTTCATCCCTTTCACTACCAGGCCCATATGCACTCACAAATACCCACAACTCACATTTAGATTTCGCTTTCTCCTACATCAGTCTCGATGACACCTCCTTCCATTCAATCACACACTGCTGTACTTCCGGACTCACTAACAAGGCCACACCTTCTCTTGCCCTTCCTCTATCAACACCTGACAATCTTCCATTCACACTTCCAAACATAGACTCACCCTTCCCTTTCACCTTCGTTTTTCTCAAAGCTAACACATCCAACTTTCTTCTCACAAACATTCTCCCAATCTTCTCCCTGTAAAGATACAATTTGGTAAAAACAATTAGGTAAGAACACACACACACACACACACACACACACACACACACACACACACACACACACACCTCCCCTCCCTCCTCCTCTCACCTGTGATCCTCCACACCACCCTCACCTCAGTCTCGTCATTCCTCTTTTCTCTCTGCTCTTTCTCGGATCGGTCAGAGCTTTGGCCAAAGTTTATTTCCTCGTTAGCAACGTTCGTCAAGGATTAGCCTACATCTGGGGACCTGGATGTATATTTTAGTGTTATGCATCATATTTCAGGTGAAGACTACAGCTCAATAAAAATTTCTTATCTGCTGAAATGGCGTTTGTTCAGTGGATAGGTTTTAATCCAAAGTGATTTTTTTCCCCTCCTTTCTCTCCACTCTTGACTATAATCACGAGGTTAGTTCGTATGTTCTGTACAGTGCATCCATAAAAAAAAAAAAAAAAAAAATACAATATGTGATGCTGACTTGCAATGTGAAATGGAGCATGGATTCCTAATGTGTGAATGATGTTGAATGACATGTGTGTACCTTTCACTAGGTACCGGGTATTCCTTTGTATGCTTCTCTTACTTTGTCTCTGGATCCCACCTCACACTAGCTTTTAGGTGGGAATTAGGGTTCTCATCAAGTAATTAACACTAAATAAACTGATAGCCTATGTCGGAAAGATGCCTCCATGAGGTGGCGCCAACATACTTCGGTAATACCATTGCCTGATTATAAAAATGTCCCACAACTCACTCTCTGCCCCTGCAATAGGAAGATGGTGAACTGGAAGATGAGAATAACGTAAGTCTGCAGCCCACTGCGTTCATATTCAAATATGCCTGGGGAAACAACAACAAAAGTTATTTACCGGTCCATTGATCCTATCCCTATTGCAAGTTGAATTTTTAAATGAAATTGGCGATGGCAAACACATTGTAATCAATTTATCTGTCGTCCACATAAAAAAAAAAAAAAAAAAGGGTAATAACATTTGAAGACCAAAACATCTGTTATTGCGATGCAAAAGTTAAATAAGCCATCAGAGTGAAAGGACTGCACTCAGAAATCTGACATAAGGAGGAATTAAGCAAAACAAAGGCATTTTTTTTAGATAGCCGCTTTCATCCATCCATATCCTACATCCCATCACATTCAAAAAAGGTGTTCGTTTGTCTTTAGACACACCTCTCTGATACACTCCAGACTCACGTTCAATGCAGTGATATGAATCGATCACTGCAACTTGCCAGACTTCATCCTGCAAAACGTAGCTACAGTGACTCTGACAGTGAGTAACAATCTGGGAAACACTGGATTTGTCCATCCTTGTTGGTACGGCAAAAAATGAACAAATGAATTAATAAATAAAGACATCATGGCAGTGAATGGGCATTAAGTAGAATTATTCCAAGCCACCAATAATATACTAATGAAATCAGAATTTTCACTGCAGGAAGAAAAAGTTGTTACATCGAGTGCAAATGTTAAACAAGTGGTACCAGGAACAACAAAACCTCGCCCGACAGCAGTTATTTTACATCTGTTAAATTCTGAATCGGTACTGCCATTTCAATATGTTGACAATAGTAAATATCTTTATTTGAGGGAGGCAATGGCTCAATCAGTACAGAGGTGGCCTGCAGTCCTAATGGACCCCGGTTTAAATCCCCACTGGGGCAGAGAATAGTTTATAAATTTGAATTTCACAAAAAGCAGGCTTTACTGATCTATCGAAAGACCCCCCGACATGTCATACAAAACCCCGCTAATACCAATACACCAGTCCTGTATGAGAACGTCCTAGCATGTATTCAATATGGATGGTGGGTGTTCACGTGGAAGAGGTGACATTTGGAGGTATAGGAGGACTACTGGGCCTTGGGGATGTGCCCTGGGGATAGGCCCTGAAGCCTTTGCCCAGTCAGACAAAAAAAAAAAAAAAAAATCGAGTTATAGCTCTCTGAAAATCCATGATCTTGCCTTTGACCTTTCAAGCTCACTCAAGGCCAAAGATCATGATGCCATATGAAATCCCATATGAAACTTCCTATATCCTGATAACAGTAAATTTCTCTGTATTCAACCAGTTCTGAGTTGTAGGCCCCTGAATACCTGTGACCTTGAATTTGACCTTTCAGGGTCACTTAAGGTTAAATGTCATGGGAGCGACTGAAAACCCATATGGGACTTCCTGTATGCTGATAGTAGTACATATCTCTATCTTTAACCAATTTCAAGTTATAGCCTTCGGAATATCCATGACCTTGAGCTTGACCTTTCAATGTTACTCAAAGTCAAAGGTCTTGGTGTCAAATGAAAGCCCATATGGGTGTTCCTGTATGATGATAACAGCAAATATCTCTATTTTCCACTGGTTTCGAGTTATAGCCCTCTGAAAATCCGTTACCTTGATTTTGAATTCAGGTCCACTCAGTTACCTCCAAAATTTATTCACTTCCTTTTGGGATCAGTGCCGACATATCCCGAAAGTTTCATAAAATTTCATTCAGCCGTTTTCCTGTAATGTTGCTAATAAACAAAAAAGTGTTGCCAGGCACAACATACGTCACCCAACAACCAGTTTTGAGTTACAGCCCCCTGAATATCCGTGTCCTTTAGTCTGATCTTTCAAGGTCACTTAAGGTCAAAGGTCTTGGTACCAATTAAAAGCCCATAAGGGACTTCCTGTACGTTGATAATAGTTATATAATATCTATCTGCAACCAGTTTCAAGTTAAAGCCCCCTGAATATCCATGACCTTGAGTTTGACCTTTCAAGATCACTTAAGGTCAAAGGTCTTGGTGCCAAATGAAAGCCAGTGTGGGAGTTCCTGTATGTTGATGATAGTAAACATCTCCATCTTCAACTGGTTTCAAGTTATAGCCCTCTGAATATCTGTGACCTTGATTTTGACCTTTCAAGATCACTCGATTACCTCCAAAATTTAAGCACTTCCTTTTTTGGACTAGTGCCCATATATCCTAAGAGTTTCATATAATTTCATTTAGCCGTTTCTCTGTAGTGTTGCAGTTCAATGCTGCAAGGGACAACACACGCATACAGAGCTCCTGCATATCATTTAATTTTTTCATCTACTCTAGGACCTAACTGTGCAATATAAGTGTCACCAAAGCAGCGTGAAATTGCCTTGAAGTAGACAAGTGCATCGCCGATAAAATAACTTTCGTTACTACGATTATGCAGTATTAGGCAAAACAGTGCATTTGAGGTAGTTGTGACAATTCGCCGCCAGGGGGTGTATGGTAGAACAGTGACATTCGTTTGTGCAAAGTTGGCTGTGCAGAAACATAAAACTGAACCTTAGTGAAACTCTAAACTGTGAATATGCCCCTGAGTAACAAACTTGTGCTGGCTCATGAGGTGCAACAAAAAGCTTATCGGGGAAAACTACAAATGATGCAATCGAATTTTAATTTAAAAATCAGACAACTCGAGGAGAAAAACGTAGAACTCACTGTCTCTCTCCAGTTTACACAAAGAGAAGTGGGTGATATAAAGAAACAGTGTAACAAACAAAAGGAAGAGATGGAGTTGATGAAGAGAGAATCAGTTGTTATGAAAAATAAGAAACTGGAGGTTGAGATAGAAAAAGTTAACCGACATATGGACTACCAAGAGGATTATTCCAAAAGCAACAATCTATGCATCAATGAGTACCGAAAAACCGTGGTGAGACGTGGGGGAAGAGTCAGGAGAAGGTGGAGAAACTAGTGCGAGAGAAGCTGAACCTTTCTGGAGTGAAGCTTGAACGAACACATGTTTAGGACCTGCACCTCTGGTCAACCCCCAAAGCCTCACAATATCCTGGCTCGTTTCACTACTTACAAAGACAGGCAGAAGGTACTTAGAAACTCAGCGAGATTGAAAAATACAAATGTATACTTGGACGAAGATTTGTGTGAAGCCTCAGTGCAAGCACGCAGGGAGAAGTTGCCTGAACTGAAAAAAGCTCGTAGCGACATCAAACTAATCATAAAGGAAAGGATTGGTGCTAGGCTGCAGTGTGGAACTGGTGGGGCCTCCACTGTTGTCCCCCCTAATTCAGCTGCTCCCAACTCTGTGCCTACTGACATCGGTGAGAGCCAGTCTGATCACATCTTGGATTCTGTATCTTCGGGTGTTGATGAGAGGCCACCTGACTTGGTACCTGTGGGTGCCGATGAGCACCACCCCCAGCCCCAACCCCTGCTCTTGTATCATCTACGCCTGTTGCCTCCACCCTGTTGGTCCCTCCAACACTGTTAGTCACATTTCATGCACTGTTGGCAGCTCAGTGTGCTACGGTAATACTGGGGAATTCCGGGAGGGACGTGAATCAAGCAGCAAACAAAGCAGTATGAAGAAGTAAACTAGATTTGATCTTTTTTTTCATTGTTTTGCATTTTTACATTACTTAGTTTTCTTCAAGATTCAACTTCACTTGTTCCAATATATTACCATTTTCTCATCTTAGTGATAAATAATTTATTGACTTATTTAGAACAAATTATGCTAACAACCTTTTGTCATATGATAAATATGGCCAACTAGAGTATAACTCTCATAAACCTAGTGCCATACTTGTCGACGGGGACCAGTGTGGTCCTGATGACAGAGATCTGGCTGCTTTACGTACAGTATTGGACACTCAGTATTATCAAAATGACCTTGAGAATATCATAAGTACGAATAGCTACTACAGACTTAAAAATATTACCCTATAATGTTAGAAGTATCCCCAGAAATTTATTTAAAAAGGTTATCATCTGTCATTTGATATTAAGCATACAGGTAAGCCCTTAATGGGGTGCTTTGGAGCCGCCATTGAAGCGGTCGAGCCTGCCACTGACAGTGAACAGTCGCACTCTCATGAATCATTAATAATATATCTTTGTGTGGACTTATGATTCAAATTAATGTTTGTAATGTGTAGAGGAATTATTTTTTTTCTCAAATAATTGAGAAGAATGAAGCCAAACTACTTAATTATTTTCATAGTAATACGTAAAAAATATTTATCCAGCTAGACTAGCATCAAATGAACTCCAAGATCCTCATTTATTTTGCATTACTAGTCTTTTATTGTACTGAAAGAGGTGGAGTTACATTACTCACTATTGGTTGGAACGAAATACTTTGTAATTGCCCTCTTCAAGTCGATTACTAGCCAATATAAGTAAAAAATCGGTACGACGCTCGTAACATCCCAAATATCCAAGTGGCGCATGCGCATTGAAGGTACAGTCCCAGGGACAAGATAGACCCTGCTTTTGTTTACTAATATTGCGGCACCCAAGATTTTGTAATATTCACATTTGAGGACATCAAGATAATTTCAGAAAGGCTGTCTTAGATAAATATTTTTACAGATCAGCTTCTACCTAACTGCTCTATGCTGCAAGATATTACCAAATTCTTCTGTTACTGTGCTTTCATTTCACCAAAGATTTTGTGTGCATGTGGGACAAGGGGGATGTTGTTGATAGTGAGATGTGAGTTATGACTGTGTTCTACCATAAAAGAGGCCATTCTGAGTCTTTTTGTAGTACACCAGTCATGAAGTGTGTGTGGGAGTGTTAAGTCATCTGGGTAGGAAGCAGTGTGTACTTTGTGAGTGAAAGTGAAAAGCACATATTTTTATACATATATTTTTTTCTATATATACTTATTATAGAGATTATATTCTATTTTGGATTGATTAGCCACTTTGAGAAATATATACATACTGTATATGACACTATATTATCCAAATTGTTTATTTTGTAATTTCATCATTCATAATCTGAGGAAATTGATGGCCACCCCTATTAATGCACAGGGGAACGCAACAGTACGATCCTGACATCTCAGATTCTCAGCGTGCGTCCTCTCGACTTCAGTCCAGCCTTCCGACCTCTCTCAGAGCAGGCAAAAAATGACTGTTGCCCGTTCCTGGATTTGGGACGGTTTGTCGAAATCGTTGACTGAAGGCGACTTTAGGCACTAATAAATTTAAGTTAGTAAATCGTCTCAGAGGAGGAAAATATGACTTTCCTCATTGAAACCATATATTAAGAGATACAAATCTACTCATTTCTAAAGAATTAACGTAGAAAACATTAAATTATAAGGGATGAATGAGCTGACTAGTTGCTAGACTTGCCAGATTAGAATATCTTTACCTTTTTGTATGACTCATACAATTGAATAAGCTCTTGTTGTGTGTATTCATTGGAGAGTGTAAGTGGTTTTGTAAGTAGGAATGACATTAATCCTATCACAAGTGCACACAAACAAATGCAGCATATGATTCATGAGCATGCGTGTCCTACGACATCTGTGGCAGGCTCGACCATGACGATTGTCAATTGTCTTCCACTCCATAAAGTACCCCATTCACGCGAACTTTTTTCACGCGATTTCGGTTATCCACGAATTTTTCGTACAATAATTAAAACATAAAATTGTAGTATTCAAATAAATAATTTTAATATACAAGAGAAATAAATAAAATATAAAAATGCCTACCTGCTGCCTGTGTGCATACATTGTGTGTGTGTGTGTGTGTGTGGAAGGTCGGTCGGACCACATAGTCAGTTTGAATCCTACAGTCGAACCATGCATGACTCGCGAATCGTTATTTGTGGCTTATTTTTCTGCCTTCCAGTGATTGCTTGCCCTGTCTGCCAACCTGGGGCCTAAGCCTAGTGCTAGTGATGCATGTGGTAACACACCAAAACGGACTTGTAAAGTGATGTTGCTGACAGAGAAAGTTAAGGTGTTGGACAAACTTAAGGGAGGAATGTCGGCGACAATTCCCCGTCAGGACGATTACCTGTCATTTATTTACATACCAGTTTATTTAGCAAGTACAGTACACTAGTTTTTTATTTATATGAGATATAAAATCTACCTGAAAATTAGTTATTAAAGTATTAATTAATCAATAATAAGTATAATTATAGAATGACGGAATTGTCCATGTTTTGATGGTGAATTGACTTTATGGTGAATTGTCTCTGAACCATGTGTTTGGGGTGAGTCAACTGTTCCTACAATAAAGAAGACAGAATGTAGCATACAGGAGGCAGTGAGGGCTAGTGCACCAGACTGTGCTAAAGTGTCTTCACCTACGCCTGTGAACTGGCTTGGAACCGTATGTTTGGGGTGAATGAGTCAACTGTTTGGACAATAAAGAAGGCAGAATGTAGCATATGGGAGGCAGTGAGGGTTTGTGCACCAGACTGCTGAAGTGTCTCCACCTACGCTTGTGTTTGTCAGGTTTCAGTGTTAAATTTCTTACATTTTTGTTGTTTTTCATACTTTATGCTAGTTTATATGGTGTATGTAATGCATAAACAGTATTATTCAGATGTAATATACTTAGTAGACATGCGTAATTATGTGCACACAAGGGCAGAATGTATACGGGAATTTACCACATACGCGAAGGGTCTGGGAACGTAACCCTCGCGTGAATTAAGGGCTTACCTGTATACATTTTATGGGCTGCTGTAAAACAAGGTTATCTAATGATATACAGTAGATCACATGTACAATACTGATGGTTTTACCTAATTTGCTAAACACGAAAATTATTATGGAGGAGGGGTAGCCTAGCTTTGTATGCCAGAAATGATAAATGTACGGTAATTGAAAATACTAGCATTAAAAATGATCATTATGAATCGATATTTGTAGAAAATAAGGCTAACAAATCTTATGTCACTGGTGCTATTTATAAGCAGCTCAATTCTGAAATAAGCATTTTTAATGACTTCTTAGAAGACTTGATGGATAAAGTAACGTTAACTAGAAAAGACTGCTATATTTTTGGAGATTTTAATATAAAATTTATTTAAATATGACTCCAATAAATATATACAAGATTTCTGTAACATTCTTTATGGACATAGCTACATTTCTCTTGCATTAACTCGCTGTGTGCCGGCCATTTTTAGCCCTATGGGTCACCCCAGTGCCGGCCATTTTTCGACCTTTTTTTTTTTTTTTTTTTTTTTTTTTTTTTGCTAAAACGCTCACCGAGGCTCGGAAACGGGTTTTATTGAGTCCTGCATACCCATGTACTGGTATAGTTGCTCTCTCGCGCTCACCACTTACGTGAGAGAAAGCCGTTTTCTATGTACGGACAGTAAAGTATACTCAGGTATTTATGCTGGGAAGGTATAGCAATGTTCAGTACACTTTTCTGATTACTTAATACTTTAGCATCTATCACATTTTGCGTGTCTTTCTCACTGTGAATGCATTATCTTACCCTTACTTGAAGATGGGTACAACCTGACTTCATTATGTACAGTCCTGGCACTTACAAGAAGGTATTTACAACTTGACTTCACAATATAGTCCCTACACTTACAAGAAAATATATACAACTTACACTTACATGAAAGTATTTACAAAATGCCTTCACTATCACAGCACTGGGTGAGGCACACAGGCAGAGTGAGGCAGAGCAAGTGTGAGGGGGAAAGCGAGTGAGTGTTTGGCCTTGACAACCTGGGGGATGGTGGAGGAACAGTTACCTTACATCCCCGCCAATTTTTACCAGTGAATCTTGAAAAATGAGGCCACAGTGAAGTTTTTTATTTTAAACCATTTTAAAACAGCACTGGCACTGGCCACCGAAGTATGTCAGACTGTTTTAAAACGGCACTGGCATGCGGTGGGTTAATAAACCAACTAGAGTGGGGACACAGTGCGCTTCTCTTATTGATCATAGCTGGACCAACGATTTTAATAGTCTGATGAATTGTGGAATTTTAATTATTGATGTCAATGATCACTTTTCACCGTTCATAATGTGCTCTAAAGAATTAAAAAATGCTCAAACTCACAAAAATATCATTCAGAGATTACAAAAACCTTAGTACTGTACAATCGATCTGTGTGCCAATCTGGAAGAATTGTTTTGTCATAATCAGTTGGAAAATGATGTAAATCAAAGTTATAAACATTTTATGAACTGTGTTATGCAAGCAATCGAGAAGCATCTTCCTCTGATGACTCTCCGAATTCCAGTGAAAAGATTCTGCAAACCTTGGGCATATTCTTTATAAGAAGTATATCGTACAAATAAACCTATAACCTATGGAGAACAATATAGAAAATACAGAAATATGATTAACAATGAACTTAACAATGCAAAACAGAACTACTGCAAAACTAAATTGCAATAGCCTTTGGTACAACAGAACCAAATCTCAAAATAAAACATCTAATACTGAAAAATTAATGATTGGCGACCAGTTGGAATCTGACACTTATAAAGAATGCAATTATTAAAACACCTATTTTTCTACAGTTGGTAAAAAGTTAGAAAACGGTCTACCACCTTCTAATACTGGTACATCACCCATGCAGTATCTGAATGGTAACTACCCTAACTTTCAGTTATCCCCAACAACACCAGAGGAAGTAGCTGATATAGTTACCGGTATGACGAAATACATATTAAATTCATAAAGCAAGCAATTTCTGTCCTGGCTCGTGTGATATCAGAGTTGATCAATCCCTCTTTTCATAATGGAACATTTCCGAACGATGCGAAAGTGGCTAAAATAATACCAATACACAAAGATGGCGATATTCTTCAAGCTTCAAATTACGTCCAATATCAATACTTTCATACTTTCAACGATAAGTAAAATAATAGAAAAAGCAATGTATGATCGACTGTTGGTGTTTCTAGAGGCTACTGATGTATTGACCAAATGCCAATTTGGCTTTGGAGAGAATTATTCCCCACAAACAACAATTATAAAATTATTTAATAATATCATGCTAAATTACGACCAAGGAAAATTTACAATGGGTGTTTTCCTAGATTTAAAAAAGGCTTTTGACACTATTAATAGTGACATCTTGATTCGTAAATTGGAACATTATGGGGTAAGAAATAGAGAATCGCCTTGGTTTCGTAGCTATTTATCTGAGAGACAACAGTCCACTAAAGTTAATGGAGTCAGATCCAGTAATGTAATTGTATCCACTGCTGTACCTCAGGGCTCAACCTTGGGGCCTTTACTCTTTCTTATATATATTAATGACTTCGTCAATTCATCTAGCAATTTGAAGCTTATTTTACTTGCTGACGACACTAATGTTATTCATTCAGATTTAGATTTAGTAACTCGAACGTACTATGAATATAGAGCTGAATAATATTTCTATTTGGCTCTTAGCAAATAGACTACCTCTTGATGCTACGAAAACCCATTACAGAATATAATATTTGCAGGAAATAAGCACTATAACCAAAACATCAACATCATAACAGGAAATAATGTACTTGAAAGATGTATCTACATGAAACTCCTCGGTGTTACTATTGATGGAAAGTTATCTTGGAAAGATCACATGCTGGTACATATCATTAGTGGTAAATTAGCCAGATCAATTGGAATAATTTATAAGATTAAAAACAACTAAACTAAAGATGTATTGAACTTTGTATTACAGTCTAAATTGCCCTTATTTACAATATTGCAACGTTGCCAGGGGCTCAGCAGTAAAGTCCTCCATGCAGCAACTTCTCTTATATCAGAAAAAAAATTGTCTGAATAATTTCAGGAGTAAGTTACAGAGAACATATCAATACCCTCTTTATGCATTTGGAGATACTAAAAATACAAGTTATATACACGGTAGAGACACTAAAATTTGTATATAATCAATTACGCCATTCCAGTGCCATTAATTTTCAGATATGTTGTCTTCATCCTCTCAATTTACGAAATAGTAGATCTATCTCACGACTCCCTAAACCACGGACTGAAAAAATTTTAATGACTTGTTGCTTATTGTGGTTGTCTAGATGAATTAAAAATTATTACCACCCATGTAACCTTCAAGATAAAAACTAAAAAATATTTTGCAAACCGATACTGATGCAATTTATATAAATTATGTCACTTCCATTTTAAGTATAGGTATACATATCATACAAATATCAAATAAGTACCTGTAGTTTTCTTTCAATTACTCGATGTAAAATGATATAGTAAGCTTTCATTCTGTTTTGTGCGGTGTTTTCCCTCAACACATAATGAACTATTTATTGAGCTCATAAAAAGTATTTAATTTCATGAGCTCAGCCTTCTAAATTATGTAGGCTATACTTATTTTAATACTGTACTCTGTACTGTACTCGATGGCCACCTACCGACTACCCAGTTCCTGCTTCCGATGTAACACCTTGCTTGAGTTACATGACTCGTATGTGTTGGCAGACACAGTGGGATGGTGTTGCTCGTAACAAGCTAAAAGAAATTTTTCAGAGAGTGTCTGTGCCGAGGGTTCTCCCCTCCATGCCCCGGCTATTGGAAGTGGCTCTTACCAGGCTCTGCATTGGGCACTGTCGGCTTACGCATGGGTTCTTGATGTGTGGTGGGATGCAACCGTACTGTGGTTATTGCCTTGTTCCCCTTACTACCCGTCACTTGCTGGTCAAGTGTCCAAGTCTGGGGGACCTACGGCAGAGATTCCTTCATAGGCATAAGGGGGCAGATGGTGCCTATTGTCTGTCCTTGATGCATGGTGGAACCTTTAGCGATTTTACTGATGTTTTTAGTTTTCCCTAGGAGGCGGGCCTCCTTCCACATTTATAAGTAATTAGTATTTTATAAACTTCTTTTATTTTCCGTGTTTTATTTCTTATAATGGGTATTAACTTTATTTTGAATAGCCACTATTTATTTGTGGCGTCCTTTACCTAGTTGTCTGGCGGCATATGACCCAGGCAGTTGCACCGCCAGATTTTAATTATATTCAATCAATCAACTACACAGCTGCGAGATAAGATCACTAAATCTTTTGCTATTTTCTGTCTCAAGGGCAAAACAACATTCACTAATTTTCCATTTATTATGCAGCACCATACTTGTCCTGGACAAAGTGGGTGTGCCATACCCTGTAGGGGGAGCTATGGAGTGTTTTTCCAGTGACCGACCAGCTCTGCCTTTTTAACAACTCCTAATTGGCTATGAGTTAGGGTATGTTAACTTGTAATTGACAGCAAAAGCCCCCTTTGTGTATATATAATAAGCTATAGACCATGGTTAAGACAGTACATTGGCCTGTTATGTCAAGAAGGTGCAGTAAAGCAACTATTTAAGCATGAGGAGCTAGCGAGAGACACAGTTTAACACAGTTTTACACATTTTTTTTTTTTTCACGTTTTTCACTAGACACATTCGGGATGCATTTTCCACTAACCACAGTTTATCACTAGACATATTTATTCAGTCACACTTGTTCACTTTCATTACAAAACACAGACTGAGCACGATTTCCTCTTTTTGGTTTACATCCTTCATATAATACTGGTGTGGATTATAATATCACCAACGAGTTCTAGTTTCTCAAGCTGTGAGTATGTAGCTTCCACTTATTGTGATTTGGTTAGGTAAGAGAAATAATATTTGTATTTGTACTGAAAGCCTATATGGACCCCATTTTGTAAACGAATCTGGTTTGTTTCTGTTTATTGCAGTGTAAAGTTAGTTTTCTTGTAAACCTTATACCTTACCCCGTTTTGTGATTGATTAAAGGTTAAGAGTGCACTGTAATGTGTACTCATAAGTCTATCTATCTATTTATCTGTACACACATATCTATATCTATCTATTATCTATCTATCTATCTATTATCTGTCTATCTATCTATCTATCTATATACAGTATGTATTTCTTATTTTCCATCCCTGCATCGTAAATTTTTTTATTAATTTTTGTTTTCTTGTTTAAACATACTCTAAGCACAGGTGGTTCTTTAAATTTTGTTCCTTCTAACAAGGGACTAAGTAGCTATCTTGAACCTAATGTTGGCATTAAAGTGGCTTAGGAAATTCTAAACGTGTGTTCCTTAGCGGTTTATTTTGTGTATTGCATTCTCTTGTATACTATATATATATATATATATATATATATATATATATATATATATATATATATATATATATATATATATATGTATATATATATATTCTCGCCATAAACACGATCAGCAACACAAAGTAAGACATTAATAGTAATGTGTAGAATAAACTGCTTTTTTTTTTTTTTAATGCGAGGAAGAAGGAACCAAAGGCCATGAGCCCGCAGTAACAGTTCCTCCAAGAGAAAAACATAATACAATAGAGAGCCAAATTCAAGATCCGATCATTTTGAGATGCCTGGACAAACTGCGTTTGAAAGACTGGAGATCATAGGCAGCAGGAAATACAGACAGAGGGAGACAGTTCCAGAGCTGACCTGTTGCATAAATGAAAGACTGGGAGTAACGGTTAACTCTTGCATTAGAGAGTTGGACAGAAAAGGGATGAGAGTTTGCTGCCAGACGGGTGCTACGCGCCCGTCGTAGAGGTGGAGGAATGCAAGCAGACAGTTCAGAGGAGCAGTGACCATTAAAGTAGCGATAGAAAAGAGATAAAGATGCAACAGTGCGGCGAAGAGACAGAGGTTGAAGGGAGTCAGTAAGAGGAGGAGAGTTAATGAGACGAAAAGCCTTTGACTCCACCCTATTGAGAAGAGCTGTATGTGGGGAGCCTCCCCACACATGAGAGTTGTACTCCACACAGGGGCGGATAAAACCCCTGTATAGAGTCAACAACTGTGCAACGGTAAAGAAAGAGCGGAGTCGGCTTAGCACACCCAATCTCTCGGAAGCAGATTTTACAAGAGATGTAATATGATCTTTCCAAGATAAGTCCCGAGTAAATGAAACCCCAAGCATGTTCAAGGATGATGCAGGATTAAGCTGAATATTATTAAACATTAGTGGGTATACCCGTGGAAGATTTTGTCGGGTTGATAGGTGTAAGAACTGAGTCTTAGTTGCATTAAAAACAACAATATTATTTTTACCCCAGTCAGAGATACGAGCCAAGTCAGACATTAGGTGTGCCATAGCCTCATCCCTTGTTTGTTGAAGTAACTGTTGAGATGGGCGTTGCGGGAACCGAATGGAAAGGTGAAGGGTGGAGTCATCAGCGTATGAGTGGATAGGGTTAGATGTACAGCTTAGAAGATCATTGATGAATAAAAGGAAGAGAGTTGGTGATAGGACAGAGCCCTGAGGAACACCACTGTTGATAGATCTAGGAGAAGAACGATGGCCGTCTACAACAGCGGCTATAGAACGACCAGAAAGGAAACTAGCGATGAAGGCACAGATAGAAGGATAGAAACCGTAGGAGGGCAGTTTGGAAATTAAAGATTTATGCCAGACTCGATCGAAAGCCTTTGAGATGTCAAGTGCAATGGCAAAGCTTTCGCCAAAGTCCCGAAAGGAGGATGACCAGGAGTCTGAAAGGTAAGTGAGAAGATTGCCAGTGGAGCGTCCCTGACGGAACCCGTACTGACGATCGGAAAGAAGGTTATGATAGGAAAGATGCCTTAAAATTTTTCTATTGAGAATTGACTCGAAAACTTTTGAAATACAGGACGTTAAAGCAATTGGACGATAGTTGGAGTGTTGGGAGTGGTCACCCTTCTTTGGGACTGGCTGAATGAGAGCAAACTTCCAGCAAGAAGGAAAGGTACAAGTTGACAGACAAAGGCGAAAGAGTTTGCCTAGGCAGGGTGTAAGCACAGAAGCACAGTTCTTGAGAACAACAGGAGGGACCCCATCAGGCCCATATGCCTTGTTAGTACTGAGGCCAGTGATAGTAGAAAATACATCAACTGAAGAAATTTTAATGTCAGCCATGAGGAAGTCAGAGAGGGGAAGTGATGGAGGAACAGCACCGGAATCGTCTAAGGTGGAATTGGAGGAGAAAGTCTGTGCGAAGAGATCTGCTTTATCAGTAGAAGTAATAGCTACAGAACCATCAGAATAGAAAAGAGGAGGGAAGGATGATGAGGCAAAGTTGTTAGAAAGATTTTTGGCCAGGTGCCAGAAGGAGCGGGAAGAATTCGAGTTGTAGAGTTGAGAGCATTTAGTATGGATGAAATTATTTTTAGTAGAGCGAAGAACAGACTTAGCACGATTCCGGGCAGAAACGTAAAGATGATGTGATTCAGGGGTGGGTTGGCTCCGGTACCTTTTGTAGGCCCTCTCCTTGTTGCGGACAGCATTAGAACAAGCGTGATTAAACCAAGGCTTTCTTGCGTTAGTCAAAGGATATGAGAAAGGAATGTATGCTTCCATGCCCGAGAGAATAACCTCCGTAATGCGCAAGGCACACTCAGATGGCTCCCGGCCATGGAAGCAATAATCATTCCAGGGAAAATCAAAGAAGTACTGCCTGAGGGCCTCCCAGTCCACGGCTCCAAAATGCCACAGACGATGTTTCCCTGGAGGGTCCACAGGCCGTACCGGAGTGATAGGACAGGTTAAGGTAATAAGGTTGTGATCGGAGGAGCCCAACGGAGAGAAAAGATTAACTGAGTAACAGAAGGATTAGTTGTGAGGAAGAGGTCAAGTATGTTGGAGCTCTCTCCAAGGCGGTCAGGGATACGGGTAGGGTGCTGTACAAGCTGCTCTAGGTCATTAAGGATAGAAAAGACGTAGGCTTGTTCACCAGGTGGATCCGTGAAAGGAGAGGAGAGCCAAAGGTGGTGGTGAACATTGAAATCTCCTAGAATGGAGATTTCAGAGAAAGGAGAAATGGATAGAATGTGTTCCATCGTAGAAGTAAGATAGTCGAAGAATTTTTGATAGTCAGTAGAATTAGGGGATAAGTAAACAGCACAGATATATTTAGTCAGAGAATGACAGGAAAGCCGAAGCCAGAGTGTAGAGAATTCAAAAGAATCGAGTTCAGGAACATGAGAGCAAAATAAGTCGTTGCGTATATATACACAACAGCCACCTTTGGCTTTGAAATGAGTATAGAGAAAGTAGGAGGATACAGAAAAGGGTTTGCTGTCAGTTGCTTCAGACAGCTGAGTCTCCGTTAGAAAAGGAAGGTGAGGTTTAGAGGAGGAGAGGTGGTGCTCAACAGAGCGAAAGTTAGAGGAAAAGCCGCGAATGTTGCAGAAATGAAGAAGAAGAGAGGCAGACAGTGGTTCCAGGCATCTTGCTGAGCAAGATATGCTACGAAATCTTCAGTCACATATGATAAGACCCTAAGTCCGCTAATGCTGTGTGACATCTGTGTTTACCTACGAACTTTTTGCTATTGACAAGCCATAGACTCTGCTCTCAATTCTAGGCATGACTCATTTGTCATATTTTCAGACTCGAAATCAGCCCTTCAGGCCACTGCTTCTTGTACTACGGACTCTCACGAGATCCAGGGCCGCATCGTTAATAAGTTGCATTCATGCAACAAGTCATTCACGCTGATCTGGGTGCCTGGTCATTGTCGTATCTACGGCAATGAGCAGGCTGACTTACTTGCAAAGTCGGCTGTAGAGCTCGAGGAGACTTGGGATCTACGGTCGAGTCTCTCTCTCGGAAAGAAATCAATAAATCTTCTGTGGCAAGGTCAGTTGACAAGACTAAATATTCCAACTTGTAAGCCGTACCTGGGCGACTGGGACACTGCCAACCGCCCCAGTCGCCTGGAAGAAATAGTGTTGGCACGGTTACGGCTCAATGCCACCATTTTAACACATATGAAACCTTATATGGAAAGACGCTTCCCACCGCACTGTGACATCTGTGATGCGGTGTTATCTATCAGTCATATCATCCTGTGCTGTCGGCGATTTATTCGTGAACGTGCTTCACTTACAAATTACTGCAGCGCAGTACACGTCCCCTTCACCCTTTCCACCATCCTGGGTGATGGGGACATTGTTATGACTGATAAATTGATGGCTTTCTTGAGAGAGACCGTACTGATCAGAGTGATGTGACTTTTTTACTGTGTGGTTATGGTTTTTATCAACGGTAGATATGTATATATTGTAATATTAATTAGGGTTGACAGTTGACATATTTGAAATAGTTCCTCCTCCCACTGATCTATTTCTAATATAGATGTCCCCTACATTAAGCCAAGTTCCCCGCCTGACAGTCACCAGCTGATGAGTGCAAGTGTGCAATATAGGAAGGTATTGGGCACTTGCAGTCGATGGAGGTCTGCTGGGCGAGGTTCTTCACTTTTTGTATAAATTATGTAAATACATTATACCATCTTGCTTAAGTTATTTTAATTAGGGACGACAGCTGACGTATATGGAAATGTGCCTGACTCGTCTGGTTCCCTTTCAATAATATTAGGTTGTGCCTCGACTGACAGTCACCAGGTGATGAGTGCAGGTATGTAATGTAGAAAGGCATTACATATCTGCAGTTGATGGTGTTCTCTTGGTCGAGGCTTTTTTACCATTAGTGTAGGTCTAGTTATTTGTCTCTTAGTACTTGTATAGGTTAGCGATTTGGCTGTTAGGTAATTAGTATTAGGGTCTTTATATTAGGCATTTTTGTTTATAAGTAATATAGGGTTAAAAATATAAAAAATTACACACAATATATATATATATATATATATATATATATATATATATATATATATATATATATATATATATACGTGTGCATGAAAGTGTGTATGTTCATATGCATGGATGTGTGTATGTATGTATGTATGTATATGTCTGTATATACAGTATATGTATATATGTGTCAATGTATATACATATATATAATTTTGCCTTAATGACCAGAGGCTCCAGCCTCAATGGTCGATAGGCAAAAAAAAAAAAAAAAAAAATGATGTGTGAGTAAACTTTACTTTAGAAGGTGTATTAACCTTATCTAAAACGTCGGTGCTTACCGGTATTTGTCTGAGAACACAAGAGGCAGAAAATATCTAAAACATCCACTTTATAAGATGTTAATTGTCCAATGGAGAGACAGATTAATGTTATTTCTTTTATTACTACTGAATATAATACTATCAGAACAGTTTAACTAAAACTGCTAATAAAATTCCCACCATGGATAATCTCTTTGGCAATCAATTCATAATTTTAATCGTTTCACAACCACGACATTTTTTTCGTGGTTTATTACTTCCCCCAAGGAGGTTATGTTTTTGCTGGCGTTGGTTTGTTTGTTACCTCCGCCAGGAGGTTATGTTATTGCCTGCATTGATTTGTTTGTCTGTCTGTTAGCGGGATTACTCAAAAAGTTATGAACGGAATTTGATGAAATTTTGTGGATGGGTCGGTCATGGGCCAAGGAAGAAATTATTAGATTTTGGGCAGGATCCAGAGTATCTCACACAATATCTTCAAAAGTTCTCAATGAATTTCAGTTTTTTTTTTTTTTTTTTTTGGGGGGGGGAAAGATGGACAATGGACCAAGAAAGAAATTTTCAAATTTGGGGGAGGATCCGTATCCAGATCGTATATCCACGGATCTGTTAGCAGGATTACTCAGAAATTTTGAACGGATTTTGATGAAATTTTGTGGAAAGGTGGGCCATGGGCCAAGGAAAAATTATCAAATTTTGGGGTGGATCCGGAATATCCCGCACAATATCTCCAAAAGTTCCCAAAGAATTTCAATAAAATTTTGTGGAAAGGTGGGCCATGGGTCCAGAAAGAATTGATTAAATTTGAGGGCGGATCCGGATCCAGATCTTATATGCACGGATCCAGATTCGGATCCATTTTAATGGCTGTGGCATTGCCGGAGGTACGCGCTCTCTGAGTGCTTCCTAGTTTTCTCAGGTCACCATCAGATGATATCACTGCCCTAACTAACCTGATAAAGATCCCTAACCCCTTTCAGTTCGGTTGATGACAGAGGATTGGCAGAGCGAAAAGTTTATTACCTCCCCCCAAAAGATTGTTTTTCCTGGCATTGGTTTGTCTCTGTTATCAGGATTACTTGATAAGTTATGAACGGATTTTGCTGAAATTTTCTGGAGGGGTAGGGTATGGCCCAAGGAACAATCCATTAGATTTTGGTGGTGATCCAGATTATCATCCGGATCCAGGGAGTTTTTGTTTGTCTAGGCGATATCTCCAAAAGTTCAATGAAATTTGGTGGAAGGGTGGGCCATGGGTCAAGAAAGAATTGATTATATTTAGAGGTTGATCCGGATCCTATGTATCCCACACATCGGCCCATATTCTCCATGAATTTCAATAAAATTTCATGAAAGAGTGGGCCATGGGTCAAAGAATAATTTATGAAACTGGGGGGCAGATCCGGATCCTATCTATCCCACACAATATCTCCACGGATCTGGATCCTATGTATTCCACACAGTATCTCCATGGATCCTGATCCTGATCCTTTTTAATGACATTGACGGAGGTATGCACTCTCTGAGACCTTTATAGTTTAATTACTAGTCAACCAGACTAAGTCTTACCTCATAACTAAGGATCATCAAATTTCATTCTACCATGACAGAATTCAAGCTGTGGGAGTGGCCTAGTTCCGTCAGGCGAAAACAACGCCATTAAAGTGAAAAGGTTAATGAGGATTACATTTAGCCCCCAAGATTGGACATGGCTCGCATAATCTGATTAAAATCGTCTGGATACGGCAATAATAAACTAAAAGATACGTCATGGTAGTGACGATGTTAATCTCACATACTTCCCAACACTGATAAAAGCAATATCGACCAGTAGTTTATTCTAATGTCACTTTAGTAAATAACGTCCGTTAAAACATTACCTTCACACTCAACACCAAACTTTTGGTTAGTGCGGGAGAGGGTCGCCTTCACGTGGTGGCACTGAAATAGCTGGCTGGAGCAGCTGCTCGGTTATAAATACGTTGTTTCCTGTCGCCCGAATGGAGGATGGTGGACTGCCGAAGTGCAACTAATTCTGCAGGCCATCTGGTTCATGTTTCATAGTAGCCTGGGGCCACAACTACAAGATCAAGAACGACAACAACAAGGGCAATAACAAAATCCATTGAGTATTTAATCAGTAATGAAATTATTCAGTAAAATATATCAAGAATTTGTTCCGGTATATAGACGACCATCCAAAGGCAAAATGTAATATGCATTATAATACAGCCAATTAACGATTACAGGTATGGGTAATTGTCTTTTCAGAAAATTAGTTTATGATTAAATTAGGTAAATATTTACCTACTTTCTCGATCAAGTATTTTGATTTTAACTTAAAGATAACTTCCATCAAACCGTGGAAAAAAAAAAAAAAATCCGTTTCTTGGCACATACTTGCGTTCTTTTTGTGTTGGGGCTAGGGAGGGGCTAGTGGCTAGGGGCATGAAAGCTGGGTTTCGATTAAAAAAAAAAAAAAAATCTCCCACAAAAACGAGTGAAGTTAAAACAATGATCTTGGTGTCAAAATGAAGATTAACCATTTAGTTATGTTCTAACAAAAGGGCAACATTTTATTTGTTGTAATAATTTCACCAGGTAAAAAAAAAAAAAAAACAAGAATAACTTTGAAAGAAAATGGCGGCTTCCTTAGGGATATACTATTAGGAGCACTTTTTTGGGGGACTCAAACTGAAGAGTTTGCTGTTAATGTCTATACGTTTTCTTTTTATAGGTATATGGTAGGAAGGCTGAACCTCAGAGGAAACTGCAGAAACCTGAAGAAAACGTATTTATATATCCGGGAGGGGGGTGCGTCCCTTTAGGCTTGGAAATCGGCCGGAGATCTTATTTGGATGCAGTTTATTGACCTATGGCCTACAGAGGCGCAACCCACATGTAGTGATAATCTGACCCTTGCTCTATGTGGTGGGAGCAAGGGGCTAGTTTCCCTTGAACAGATGTGGAGCTAAGTCCATTTGAAATACAGCTATTCCTTCTCCAATAAGGCCGCACTTCAACTCCCCTTTCATAAGCGCGTCCTATCAGGTCATATGCGCGTCCCATCAGGAGTTGCTCTGTGCGTCCATATTGGAGAAACTCGAAACAAATATAATAAAAACTTTTAAAAATTATTATATGAATGTTTTAATGTTTCATTTCTTGCAGGTGAATGTAATTTAAGCCAATATAGCTTTTATCCACAATGAGCAATAACAGACCACAACCACACACCTCTACAAGAGAGAGGAAGCGGAGGAATGCTGCTCCAGAGGCTAGGCCTAGACCTAGAACGGCAATCCCTAGGCCACGGCATTCGCAGTACTCGAAGGAAGACATAACCACAGCACTTGAGGACATAAGAACGTGAGTAAGCTACAGCTTGTAGCCTAATAGGCGTACCTGCATGTTACCTATAATCTCTTCACACAGCTGCATATAATTCATACATATGTATAATTTATACATACCGGTACTGTATAGGGCCTATAGGCTTATGTATCCCTGAATAATTCTTTTTTCAACTATGGTCTGTCCATTCGGGCTGCAGGAAGGAAATACAACATACCTGAGGCCACTCTTATGCACAAATTGACAGGCTATCATGGTTTAGATACAAAGCCTGGCCATAAGCCCTTGCTTAATGATGCAGAACAAATTCTTGTGAATTACATCCGTGACGCTTGTAAGCGTGCACACCGTTTCTAAAAGGAATGTAATTGCAGCAGTAGGAGCAATCCTGTAAGAGGAACAAGACCATAATCATCCCCGCAAAAGGCCACCTTCATTTCATGGTAATACACCAAAACAGAAGTGGTGGACTCTATTCACAAAAAGACACCCTGATGTGTCATTTAGGACACCTGAGGTCCTGCTTCTGCAAGGAAAAATGTTAGTGTCCGCATCGTAAAAGATTGGTTTCACAGTGCCCATGATTATTTCATTGAAACTGATGCAATGGATGCACTTCAGGACCCATCACGTAACTTTAATATTGATGAGACTGGGTTCTGCCTCTCACCAGTACAAGGTAAAGTACTCGCACCAAAAGGAGAGAAACACGTCTTTGGAGAGACGTCTGTTCATCATAAGCAAAACATAACAGTTCTGGCCAACATATGTGCTGATGGATCACTGCCTCCACCTTTGATCATATACCCGAGAAAAAGAATTCAACCTATGATAGCTGAAAGATTTCCTTCACAGTATGAATTCACGGTGGGTGAGAGTGAGAAAGGATATATAACATATGAAATATTAAATGAATATATGTGCAACAGCTTCAACGATTGGCTAACTCAACAGAACGTAACACGACCTGTGATAGTATGGACTGACTGGCACGAAACCAGGAATAATTTTTTCCTGGCTAATACCCTAAATGAATTAAACATAATTTTGTTTGGACTGCCTCCAAATACCACACACTTTTTGCAGCCATTAGATGTCAGTGTGTTTGGTACTCTTAAGAAAGCATGGGCGAAAGCAGTGAAAGAATGGGAGCAAAAAAATAATGATCAAGTACTAACACAAATCAACTTTGCAGAAGTTCTCTTGCCCATGTATTATGGCAACATAACTGCAGACAAGATTAAAGCTGGATTTGCTAAATGTGGGCTAGTGCCATTCAACCCAGACAGTTCTGATTACACTATATTAGAAGCTGCTGCAGCACAGATAGAGCACCTGTCAACAGTATTTGAAGGGATAGATCAAGGTGGGCATAAGGAGATGTCTACCCAAACCAGAGAAAAGGAAACAATCACAAGATGAACTCAGACCAATGTTGTCCCACCTGTGACTACCAGAAAAGAAAGGCAGGTGCACTACAACTTCACAGGAACTTTGTGTGATCTTGTTATGGTATATAAGGGCTATTCTACTCTTCAACAAACTTACAAACAAGCCACCTTCAAACTTACCCCAAAGCCTGACTTCCCAAGAAGTCCTCCACCTACACTGTCAAAATCAGAATCATGTCCAGCGACCACTACTGTCAGCCCCCATCTACGTGACTACAAATTCTACCCAGAAGGACGAGCAGGGCATGGACCAAAAGTTATAAACAACAATTTAGATAAGTATTATTCCGTATCCTCCTCAAAGATGGTAAATGAATTTAAATGACTAAGAGAAGAAAAGAAGAATGGCACACACAAACCTAAGAAGGTGAAAGGTGAAAATAAAGAGGCTTAAATCAGACACTCAACCACTCCTTCACCCCAGTCCAAGCTGCAGCCGTGAACTAGGAGACAGGCCTTCTCAACAAGTATCTCGCCCCAGTCCAAGCCGTAGCCGTGAACTAGGAGATAGGTATACTCAACCAGTCACTTGCCCCAATCCGAGCTACAGCCCTGAACTAGGCGTAACCAGAATTACCTCAGATGATGATGATGATGATGATGATGATGATGATGATGATGCAAGTAAGCATTACAGGTAGTTTCTTCTGTTGCAGCTTTTTCCATACCTTTCACATTCTAACGTGCATGGCTTACGTAGCTGCATTTTTTAAGTAATGGGCCTAAAATAAAATGTAAAGCTTAATGAAAGTGAATACAATGCTGCAATCAGGTGATGGCTTCACTTGCAAACTTTAAGCTAATCTTCTTTGTCTTTCCCTCTCCCTTTCTCTTTCACACACAGTCAGCCTGCATGATACTTCAGATGAATCCATCATCCTTACTCATGACGACCCTGAGGTGATCAAAATCCCCATTGAGCAGCCATTACTTAATTCTTGGGTTGGTGTGTAGGTTATGAAGATGGCTATGTCGCATAGGGGGCGACAACTCAACCCATATGAAGTTTATATTGCAAGGGTAAGTGTACTGACATGGAGTAAGAACTTTTTTTTTTTTTTTTTTTTTTTTTTTTACAAACAGTACTGTACTAGAAATAGGTCTATATCTATGAATCCCACAAAAATATACATTCTTCACCACTCTTTCACTTTCTTCACAGGCGGGTGAAAGATGTGGATCCTGTGAGACAACTGACAGTGTCTTTTCTTAAGGAGAAGAGTGATGACTTCTATATTACTCCAGACACGGAGAAGCTGTCATACCTGTACTGAGAGAAGAGGTTGTTGTTCTGGTATCCCCAGAACATGTATGCCAGAACTGGACATATGGATTCAAGTTTTCCAAGAATGTTAAAATAGCACTGAGAGCATATTTTAATAAACAGCCTTGCCCTGTCATGATGTAGTGTGCCTATAATTATTGTACTGTACTGTAATGTACCCTGATGGAAGGTTAAGTTTTATAAGGTTAGTGCTTACTGATTTGATTTACTGATTTGTAGCTTTTGTTCTGGCTACCAAAGCATGTATGAAGCTTTTGTTCCAATGCCATATGCCAGTGCTAAGGTGAAATAAAATTAAACGTTTTGGTTACAGATGATGACATGTTCTTTCTTCCATCAGCAACAAGAGAACTTGACAAGTTGGACTACAGTTTATTTAACAAAAAACACTCATAATACCCTTCTACATAATATACTATAAGGTAAGTTAATTATCTTGTTTCATTTCTGAGATAGAGGGTACTGCATCCAAATAAGATCTCCTGCGTCAAGAATAGGAATTTTGGGAAAATTGGGACGCACTAACTTTGAACTCACATTTAAGGAAAACCACAAAAGATAATCTATCTTGCTTCTACCACAATAATAACAAGGTTTTGGAAGTACAAAGAGCTTTGAAAGAATTACGTGGGTCCACTCATGTCTTTATGGTTGTGCGCACAATGGAAAAAACACACTTTTTTTGCGCGTCCCAATTGGCGACCTTAACTACTTGTTGGTATGCGTATGCTATAAATTATAAGTCATGCTGTATTATATTGAAGAAAATGGTGGAACACACTGGGGGAAGGGGGGGGGGGAGTTAAATGTAGGCGATGGCGTCTTGTTTTATTTTTGTTACCAGTGGACGATTTTATTTTGAGTGAGAGTGACTTTCGAAGTGAAGGGGTTAGGTACAACCCTTCATCAATACCTTCAGTGCGAAAAGCCTTTCCTCAGAAGAATAAAGCCGCCTGAAATAACAAAAGTAAATCGAGAGAAGACGTCATCAGGTTGCAAAGGGTTGCAAACATTTTTGTCTATCAAACTGTGAACTCATGGATGAAACCACACAGCAAAAATACAGGTAAATGAAATTGATAATTATTAGGAGTAACACAGCACATCTGATTTCGCCTAGTTAGAAAAGGGCAATAAAAAATTACGGTAACACAAAATAGTATAAAAACCCTAACCAAACCTAAATTAAATCACAGAGGCAGCACTGTTTCGGATAATTAACATATATTGTATTAGGTAACGCCCACCTGGCTGAGCAGCGACGAGGCTGAGGCACACAAACAAAACAAATACATTCATGGTTCCTCGACCGACTTTTCCAGGCACTCTTACTCACGCACTCATTGTCGGCGGAATCACAGTAATAGCTGCAGCTTTTATCTTCTGTTCGCATCGTGAAGCACAGCTCACTGGGGACCTATTTTCATAGCCTCTACAGTTGCAGTGTAAGCATCGAAGTAAGTCGGGTTATATGGCTATTTTCCTTTTCAATATGGAAAGTTTTACAACATAGGTCGCTGCAGAACACATAAATTAGGAATGCTCATAACACTAATCACAACGAATGGCAGCATGACTACGTTCCAGAGCAACAACGAGTTTCAGTGAGCATCTTCGTCTGTGGTCTAGAGCGAAATTATCCAACACCCAACCTCTGCGGGGTCTGCTCTCACACTGATCCCCTGCTATGAGCGACTGAACGAACGGTGAGACAGTCATACACGGGCAGACAGGGTGGCCGAGAGGGGAACAGAGGTAGGGGGAAGGGAGATAAACGAGGAGGCGAGGGGGAAGAGGTAAGAGGCAGTTGAGGGACAAAAGAAAACAGGAAGGAGGGAAAAAAGAATAGTGGGGAAGGAGAGACGGGGAAGGAATAAAAAGGAGAGAGGAGGAGGGGAGGAGGGGTAAAACAAGGAGAGAGGAGAAGGGGAGGAACGATAAAATGGAAAGAGGAGGAGGGATAAAAAAAAGAGAGGAGGAGGGGTAAAAAAGGAGATATGAGAAGGGAAGGAGGGAGAGGATAGGAATGGGAGATGAGAAGACTGGGAAGTCGAGTGAGGGGAAGTAGCAGGCGAGGGAGTCAGTGGGATCGGAATGACTCTTTAGGGAAGAACTATCAGGATGGAAGGAATAGGCAGAGAGTCAGTATAAAACTAGAGATTTGGAGCATGATAAGAAGAGATTTGGAAAGCGGATGAATTAGTAGACGGGCGGGGAAATGGGAGTAGGGAAAAGTAAGGAGAACGAGAAGGGAGCAAGGGGGGGAGGACTAAGGAAGTGAGAGTACTAAGCAGGGACATGGGGAGAAGGGACAGAAGAGAAGAAATAGGGAATGGGGAGTGTCAACAGCGAGGATAGGTAGGAAAGTAAGGGTGGCAATGAATGAAAGTAAAGAGTCAGTGATGGAAGAGAGGTAAATGAGGACGATAAGGGAGGGGAGACGCTGGGAGGGGGAACAGGGAAGTGGGATGGAAATACAAGGAATTGACAGAAGGGAAGGGAGGGAGGTGAGTGGGAATTGAAGAAGGGAACAAAGAGAAAGAGGCAAAGTAGGGATGCCAGGAAAAGAAAGGGTGGGGGGGTGGAATCAGGAGAGGTAAGGAAACAGAGAACTGGTTGGGAGGAGGGAGGGAGGAGAACGGGAGGGGAACAGAGGGGGAGGAGGAGGAGGGCGGGGACTACAAAAGGCGGAGCTTGTGGTGACTGGCAGGCGGGTGGCGGTCGTGTCACTCGTGTGGACAGTGTGAAGAGGCGTGTGTGTGTGTGTGTGTACCTTCTTTATCAGTCTGTCGAGATGTTTACGTCGTACTCACTTTAGTAGTGGTATGCGATGATTATGTAATGTGTTTGTGCATTAGTCTTTTCGCTGATGTGTGCAAATGTGTTGTATTCAAGCTAACGCCAGATTATTTGTTTTCAGTGAAAAGGTTATAAATTAATAATTTTCAGGACACTTTTTCGTTCTTGTGGGCATACTGTATCATTGTATTCATACTATACCTCTCTCTCTCTCTCTCTCTCTCTCTCTTAACAAATAAGGGACATTTTTCGTGGTCGAACCCACCCCAGCCGCACCCACCACACCAGCATATTCCAAAAGCCGTCCTTTGTCTCTGGACACATTCATCAGACACCGTCAAACCCCAGACACACCCCAGATGCATACCAAATACCAAATGCATCTCAGGCACAACCCACACGTGGCCCTACCGCTGAAAGTGGAAGGGTGAAGCTAAAATATCTACAGCTGCAATTTGCCACATTTCATCCTTCATAAAAGGTATAGCGATCCAGAGTGACAAAGGGCTCACACTGAATCTGGCCGCCCCTCTACGTGCGGCAAAAGCTAATCATCAGTGTTGTAGGTCTCGAGACCGGTCTACCAAGACCGGTCTCGAGACCAGTTTTATGTGGTCTTGGTCTTGATCTTGGTCTCGAAGCTTCTGGTCTCGGAGTTTTGACTCGAGACCAGGTCGAGACCAGCATTACAAAGTGCATCGCGGCGTGGGAAAGGTCGGAATTTATGATCATACACGGAGGAAAAATCATGGCTGATTCGATTCACGGCGCGCCATACAGCGTTGTACTGTCTATAGATACTGCCTGGCTAGCGCTACGGTGATGATGCATGAGCTGAGCCCTGCGAGCGCCGATGGAGTGCGTGCGAGTCGAGAGAGCATGCATGACGTGACCATTCTCGCAGTGATATTCTCCATTTGCATGCACGCATGTTTGCAGCTCTGTTCACCTCCGTGTACCTCGTATATGTGTATGGTGTATACAATCCTCGCACCCTTCGTACACGTACACCACAGGTTTAGCTAGTTCGCTCGGAAAATGTAACCACAAAAATGTCTATTTTCCTATGTTTGTTTCTTCATGCCAATGAAGCAATGAAAGCAGAAATATTTTACCTAGATGTTCTGTTGTTCACATATATTAAATTTTGTACATATATTTCCTTTCTTACAGGTGCGTAGATAGGATTTTGAAGCGATGGTGGCCAAGTCAGACATAAGTGGCTTCCAACCTTTCAAGTTATGATCCTTCAGAGCTTCCAAATGGCTATCACGGAGGCCTGCAGCGACCTGTGACCTTTTTAGAAGAAAACAAAATATTTTCTAGTGTTTCACTGCCACCCTCGTATTTCACACGACTTATTCACCTATGAGCGGGGGGGCCATGGCCATGTGGCCCAGTGGTGTTTCTAGCCCCACTAAAGTGGGGAGGCCTCCTGGTCTTGGTCTTGGTCTTGGTCTCGAGGTGCCTGGTCTTGACTACAACACTGCTAATCATGGACAACAGTGCAACGAAAGTTTTAAATCGTCACCATCCTACTCTAATATTACAAATCTTAAACAAGGTGAAAATAAGCCAGATTTAGGGGGGAAAATTAAACAGTAAGAAAAGCCATCGTTATCAACTAAATGACCAGAGCAGAAATGGATCTTGCAGCCATTCGCACATTTGTTAAAGTTTAATCTTTGACATGGTCGGATTTATCCCACCGGCAATAACATCCACTCGTGCTTGATTTTCATTAACTCAACCAGTATGAAAAGTATGAATAAAATCGTTTGACGTTAAAAACCAGGAAAAAATCAAAGACGGCGCCTCATAAACGGTTTAGTTGCTCAAGAAAAAATAAGGAAAATCCTCACCTTTCCCATCACTGTAGTCCACAGGTCCCCAAGCTCTTTAATTCATTGATCCTCTCCTCCAGTTTCAGATTGCATGTTCCTCAACGCCCAAGCATTTATTACATGAAAGTAGTTTAATAAATTCTGCTCTCATTAACTAATTGTATTACGAATATTAATAATAAAAACAAATAATAATAATAATAATAATAATAATGATAATAATAATAATAATAATAATAGTAATAGTAATAATAATAATAAAGTAATAATAATAATAATAATAATAATAATAATAATAATGTGACTTCATAGACAAAGGTGACATTTAAAATATAACAAAAATCAAAAAATATAACATACCTTTTTTTTACTGAAATTATCATTAATGGGTAGGCTGCGTCTAATGAGTGTTAGCAAGGGCCCTGATATTTGGCTGGAGGCTGGTGAGTTGTAGTCGTAAGTCACCACGCTCTTCCAAGTTCAGCCTGTTCCTCTGCTTTGGTATTGCCCGCCTTTACAAACCGGAGCGATAATGTTTTTGCCTGCCTATGTGTGTGTGTGTGTGTGTGTGTGTGTGTGTGTGTGTGTGTGTGTGTTCCCATTATATCTCATGAACAATTTGAGCTATCAACATGAAACCTTCAGGGTGTCAAGATGTGACCAAAATCTTGGACGAGTTCGAAAATGGGAACTTAGGGTCAAGGTCAAGGTCATTAAAATGGCTGCCAAAGGTCAACTAGTTTTTACCGCCCGCCTTTAGCATCAGTTTATCTTATGAACGTTTGAGCTATGAACATGAAACCTTCAGGGTATGAAGATATGTCCTAAATCTTGGACTTGGCTAAAAGTATATTCCGGCGGGCGATTAGCATTCGGCTCCCGAATGCTTTTCTTACATCAGAAGTGCATTTGCATAGCTAAAACCAGCTTCAACCACAAAGCTGGGGGTATTTTGCTACAGTATTCACATTGCTCCAATAGTCACTGAGGCTTTTATTTCTGAGCAACACTTTTGCTTCGAGGTCCATAGTCTATCTATCTATTGCCAGACGCCACAGTCCCATAAGGGGTGGCCATTTGACATTGAATTATTTGTTTTACGGGGAGGGGCACTACCCCTCCACCAACCCACTTGTTGACACGTAGGGAGCACGTATGGTTTGGTTATATGGTTGCCACCCAGAGTTGTAAATGGTTTCTTGGCTTACAGGAAACCATTTGGCTTGTCACCTAATGTAAAGCCACCTGTAAAGGAAAGAAGAGCAATAAGAAGTGACAGGAAAGATGGGAGAAATAGGAAGACAGGAGGGCAGGCACAAAAAAAGAAGGATAAAGGCTAAGGAAGAAGTAGGCAGCACAACATCAAGTGGTATATAAATTCCTCCTGTAAATGAAAGTCAGTGTCGGCATTTTCTATTTCCAAATCAAAAGGTGTAAGAATCCAGTCAGGCACGTGCATTTTCTCCAGGGCCTCAGAGTGTACTTTAAAGTTTTCCCTTAATTTTTCAAGGTGCTTTGTGTATGTCTCCAGGCCACTATCTGAAATGTTTTCATTTTCTTCCAGTTGCCGTAAGTTTGAAAAATACTGAAAATTTCTACGTTCCAGTGAAGCTATGAATAGGCCAACTTTGGCTTGGAAGCCTAATGGAATCATCATGGCCTGCCCTTATTAACACATTTACCCTGCAGACGTTCCTGGACATTGTAAAATTTTGGATATAGGTCTGCCAGTTATAACGGATAATTCCTACACTTTTCTATCACTTCACATAGTGATGTGTTTATAACTATTAGAAACTGCACAGTTGAGTATATAAGCCTACAAGTCTTTGCAAACCACCCCCAGACAACCACCTTACTTCAGTGTGTAAAAGTAATCGGTTCAGTTTCATCATTCTTTTCACACAGAATTGCAAACAATCGCGAGTTGAATGGATGTACTTTGATGATATACACTTTCAAGGCATCATGCAGACCACTGAGTTTTTTGGCTACAGGATGGTGTCTGTGTAATACACAATGAACGGTACATAGCCAACATCAGGTGTCTTTACCTTGAATTATGTGGCAAATCCTCTGTAGCTGCCGACCATCGCTAGTTTACCATCAGTAGCAACTGCATTAATATTGCTGATGCGTATACTGTGCTTCACCAAATGCTCCTCGAAACACAAGAAAATTTCCTCACCTTTAGCATCAGCTTTAAGATACTTAGCAAACAAAAAGTCGTCAACAATGCAATGCACATCTGAGTTGGACTGTAATACCTCACATAGGCCTAATATTTGAACTGCCGAAAGTTGACTCATCGAGGTGGAAAGAAAAGTCAGAGTGTTGAAGCTCAGGTGTCAAAGTTTTTTCCACATCATCGGCCATCTCATCAGTTCGTCGTTGCATTGTACTGGCACAAAATGGCAGACATTTTAGCACAGATTGACAGTCTCTCTTCATAACAGTTTCAGTCTCCATTATAATTGCTGGAAGTATGATCTCCTCACCAACTGTATGCGATTTTCCTTTCTTTGCTGTGGTGAGGGAAATACTGTATTATGCCTTGGATCCTTCATTATCAACGTTGGTAGGTGTTATGAAAAAATGTCTTTACAAAGGGTCCATTTTTTTCAGTGCCTTGAAGTATTCAAAATCTTTGTTTTCCTTATTAGAGGGAACTCTTTCAAGGGGGTCTTTCGTCTTCGCAGGCTTCATGGAATCATTACTGTAAGTCTTTTCAAATAACTGGCACATAGGCATTGTTTCATTAGTAAACGAGGTGATGTGTTAAAATGTCAAATATTCTTGCGAATATTGTCGGCACTTCCTCTTGGTATCAGAAGCTGCCATTATGTTTGTCAGTAAGGGCACAGCACTCACTTCATGGACACCACTCCTATTGCTATGGGTATTGAAAAAGTTCTGGCTCTCCAGAGTACTGAGTCTGAAATCATATGTGGTGGGTGGAGTACGCTCAGTACGAGGGATAAACGGGAATACAACACTTACGTACTTTATGTCCTTCCTGGGACAGGGGAGATGAAAGAGGCAAGGGAAGGGTTGGGAAGTACGAGGAACTGGTACAGGTATACAGGAAGTGGGCGGGACAAGAGTTATGAAGATTTCGTGTGCACAGTTAAGACAATATGTTTATCCAGTATTAGTAAAAATAATGCATATGACTAAAGAAAATCTAAGCAATTCATCGATGTGAAAGAGACATTATAAGAAACAAGGGATGAGGCTATGGCACACCTAATGTCTGACTTGGCTCGTATCTCTGACTGGGGTAAAAATAATATGGTTGTCTTTAATGCATCTAAGACTCAGTTCTTACACCTATCAACCCGACAAAATCTTCCACAGGTATACCCACTAATGTTTAATAATATTCAGCTTAATCCTGCATCATCCTTGAACATGCTTGGGGTTTCATTTACTCGGGACTTGTCTTGGAAAGATCATATTACATCTCTTGTAAAATCTGCTTCCAAGAGATCGGGTGTGCTAAGCCGACTCCGCTCTTTCTTTACCCCTGCACAATTGTTGACTCTATACAGGGGTTTTATCCGCCCCTGTGTGGAGTACAACTCTCATGTGTGGGGAGGCTCCCCACATACAGCTCTTCTCAATAGGGTGGAGTCAAAGGCTTTTCGTCTCATTAACTCTCCTCCTCTTACTGACTCCCTTCAACCTCTGTCTCTTCGCCGCACTGTTGCATCTTTATCTCTTTTCTATCGCTACTTTAATGGTCACTGCTCCTCTGAACTGTCTGCTTGCATTCCTCCACCTCTACGACGGGCGCGTAGCACCCGTCTGGCAGCAAACTCTCATCCCTTTTTTTGTCCAACTCTCTAATGCAAGAGTTAACCGTTACTCCCAGTCTTTCATTTATGCAACAGGTCATCTCTGGAACTGTCTCCCTCTGTCTGTATTTCCTGCTGCCTATGATCTCCAGTCTTTCAAACGCAGTTTGTCCAGGCATCTCAAAATTATCGGATCTTGAATTTGGCTCTCTATTGTATTTTGTTTTTCTCTTGGAGGGAACTGTTACTGCTGGCTCATGGCCTTTGGTTCCTTCTTCCTCGCATAAAAAAAAATAATAATAATTGTGTGGTCACGTCATGCAGCTCTGCCTAATGACAGATAATTTATCATTTTGTTTAAGCAAAACTGGGTAAATTTTTAGAAGTAACCAACGTTTTCTTTTATTATTATTTTTATGGTTTCCAATGCAAAATACCGTGTTTTAATTAGTTTTGACCTTCATTTTGGGGGGAAACTCCCCCTTTTGTAATTTTGAGTAAGATTTCCAAAAGTGGGTTTATCCCCCCAAATCAAGAACAAAATTAATTGAAAACACACTAATCTGCATTAAACTAACCCAAACTAACCTAACCTAACCTAACCTGACCTAACCTAACCTAACCTAGGGCCTGAGATAGACCGAGTGCAAACGCCTGCACCAGCCAATATGGCGCGACACTCATCCGCTACTGAGAGATAGCCTAACCTAAGCCACTATATGACGACCCCTACAAAATTAGCTCCCCCAACTCAGACTAGGCTTAAAAGGTAAGTCTTGGTTAGAATAGTTCAGGGACGTAATATAATGAAAATCGGTAACGTTGGTTACTACTAAAGTTATACCCAAAACTGATTTAAATTTTATGACAAAAATTAATTATACGTAAATCATGTAGTAGTAATCCGTAATTTACTGCATGATATTGCATGTACTTAATTTAAATTTCTTAACCGCATTTCGGCTTTCGACCCCAGTAGACTGACTGAGCTCCAATCAATATTCCGTCATCCATTGACCCCCTATTGACTGCCAGTCAATAATCGACCCCTTAGATAGTCACATCGACCCCTGAGGGTAGATACTGACCACTTTGGGGGCCGCTGAGCTAGGCAGTCTTGAAGGTGAAGACAAACTTTGTTGTATTAACTGAAGTTTAATAGGGAGTAATTCAGACAGCGAAACGATATGCTGTACCTCCAAGCCTTCGCCTTCTCAACTAGCTATGCAGCCTACTTCTCGCTTCCTCTTCTTGCGCAAACCTTCGCCCCCCTCAACTAGCTAAGCAACCTCTTTCTTGCTTCCTCTCCCAGCTGCAAGTCTTTGCCCTCTGAAGTAGCTATGCAACCTGTTTCTCACTCTTTCTCCCGGTTGCAGAAATGCAGACACAGAAAGACGTCTGTAGACGAAAACATGTAGTTATAACATTCAGTCACTTATGCGTCACATTCAGTAACGTATACAGTACCGGTATACTCAGTTTACCTAATATCTATGAATAAATGTCAGAATAGCATTTCTTACGGTATAAGAGCTCTAATGAACCCTTTGGTTTTCTGTAGCTCAGGAATCCATTTACAAAGCTGGGTGGTAATCATATATCCAAATAATAGAATGATGTTATGCGTACCATGATGTCCCTGTTTTCTGAGTGAAGAGACGTAAATTCGCTGTCCATCCGGGAAACAAACCTCCATACTCTTCCCCGCGCTTCGCTGAAACGAGGGACTGTCTGGGATCGGCTGTCTACCATAATGGAACATCGGTTCACTGCACGAGGCGGCCCTGAAGAGGCAGTTGTTTGCTTGCGGTTGAGGGTCTACTCGGCCACACAAACCGGGGATACTCAACAAAACCAAGTACGGAGGTACGGGATAGGGATGCCTTTATGTGGTGACGTCAATGTAATCGAGCGGCTCAGATGCATGGGTATAAATACATCCTTCAACAATAACCCTATCCTCACATGAGAGGATGATGAACTGAAGAAACAGGCCAACTTATGCCTGAAGGCCATCGGATTCGTGTTTCAGATGAGCCTGGGGCCATAACAGTAACAACAACAGTATCACCAACTACAGTACTTCAGGTGTCATATTCTCGCTACCGCTAGAAGGTGATAAAAAAGACACGAACTGTAAACAAAATCCAAAACTAAAGTGAAATTATTAAGAGAACCTCTTTTTTGTAACTAACGAGACAAAGGGGAGCATTCTAAATGCATTTGGAGATTTCGTAAAGCTTTTGCGTCTGTGATTTATGTTGCACTTTATACCTGCATGTCATCTTGCGAGTTATTGGTGTAAAGTATATGTCGAAAGTAAAACGATATAAACGGCATTAGAGAAAGTTAGGGTGTAATATGTAATTAAATCAAAGGACGATAAGCTATGAAGCCTTCTATGCCATCTGGAACATAATATGGAAGTTTGATTTCGAGTGCAGTCATGCGATGTACGTCTTTTATTAGTGCACTTGTTTTAGCCTATACTCTGTTCGTTTTAATTAGGCGTAACATTGTCATCTCACCATTTGGAATGCTATGTTGTACCAAGAGATAAACACTACAGGATGGATTTAGTCACGAAGACGTATTATGGAAAATATGTAGAGCCGTAACATTGTCTCATTTTGCTATTGAACTGCATGAAATAGGCGCCACAGGGCGAAATCTGCGCCATGTTCAGTAGATGAATAACTGTACTTGCGGCCAAGATTCTTTACTGACAATGATTATCGTCGTGTCTCACCCGCCTTCTTGAATATCTTCCCGTATTTTTTCTGTTATGGAACTGTCAACCTTTCTACACCTTTTGTTCACAAACAGTAGGCCGCTAAAAGTTATGTAAACTTCAAAAGTACTTTTAAATCCATAAAACTATTTTGATCTCACAGTGAGCAACATCTCTCTTTACTTTCATGCTCGCTGCTTCTGTAGGCAATACTTCGGCCAAACATTTCCCTGAGTGTGAAAATACAGTACATTCGTTTCTACCTAATCACGCCTCTAATGCTGACAATGTGGATTTAACAAATGGGAAATTATAGGTTACATGTTATAATAGAAGTTTTTGGAGGAACCATATACAAGAATGGAGGGAACTTCCTTTGTTTGTCAACATGAAAGTAATGTCACGTTGGCCTTCGCTAAATCACGTGGTTGATAGTTACAGAGAGGATTGCACAGAGAATGAGAGAGAGTCAGGTGTGATCGGGAAGGTTTTGGGACAAATATATTTTAAAGTATGGAAATAATGTTATGTTCTATGCAGATCTGTGAGTAGATATTAGTTCACCCTCGCTAATTCACATGTTTGATGGTGACAGTGGGAATTGCACACACACACACACACACACACACACACACACACACACACACACACACACACACACACACAGAGAGAGAGAGAGAGAGAGAGAGAGAGAGAGAGAGAGAGAGAGAGAGAGAGAGAGAGAGAGAGAGAGAGAGAGTCACATGTGATAGGAAAGGTTTTGAAATATACAATAAAATATGAAGAATGCATAAATATAATATCAGTATTACTTATTACTGAATGCGGTGGGTTAATGAATCACGGTTAATATGATAGTGAAGAGGTGAGAGTGTGAGAGAGTGGGAGTACGGATGGGGTATATGTACTGAAGTAGGTGAGAATGAGAGAGCAAAAGAGGGTGTACGTATTGTTGTGTGCAAGAGATGGAAGAAGAATATAAGGGAGCATGGATCAGTTGGTTCAAGGATTGTGTGGGTAAGACTGAAAGTAGGAATACAAACGTGGGCGAATGTGTGTGTGTATGGCCAAAGCAAGACCATGCTAACTGAGTGAAAGAAGAGTTCAGGGCAAATGTGGAAGCATGCATGGAAAAGTTTGAGAGGAATGAGAGAATGTTTTTCACTGGAGATATGAATGGAAAAGTAAGGAATGTGAAGGTGGATGGAGTAGCTGGTAAATGGGGTGTGCCTGCAGAAGTGGATGAGAATGGCAGTACTTCAGTGGACATTTTTGCGGGATCGGGGTTGGTGATAGTCAGTACCCTCTTTAGGCACAAAATGATCCACTTGGTGTACATGGCGAGTGATGAGATGGTGAGTGGTGAACTGAATGAACGGAAGGCAATGATTGATTATGTGTGTGTGGATGAGAGAATGAGGAGGTATATTATGCATCCAAGAGCCTAATGAGGTTTGGGCAGTGGACTTTCGAACCACCACTTGGTGGTGGTGAAAGTCAAGGTACAAATGCAATGGATGAATAGGAGAGAAGGGCAGGAGAAAATAGTCCATATGAATAGGGCAGAAAGGTTGCAAGAGGATGGAAAAAAAGGCAGAATCTAAGAGAGAAGTGGGGGAACGATTGGGTAAATATGAATTGGAGCAGATGGATGGGGTGTAAGGTGTGTGCAAGATATACACAGAGGAAATCTATGCAGCATGTTAGGTGGTGTGTGGGGTGAAGAGAACACGAAAGGGGGTGCAAAGAGTAGCATGGTTGAATGAGGAGGTGAGACAAGCTGTGGCGCAAAGAAGAAGTCATACAGTGAGTGGATGGGAAGCAGAGATGTGGAGGAAGCTGAGAGACGGAAGAGAGTTAAATGCAGAGAGAATGAGAGAGGTGAAAAGGTTAGTAGGAGAGAGTAAGAAGAGAGTGGATGTGGAATTTTGATGGAATTAGAGTGTAAAGTGAGAGGAATGTAAGAAAATGTTCTAGAAGGAGGTTAGGAGAGTTAGACAGGGTGATAAATAAGTTAGTAGGGGAGTAAGAGATAAAAATGGTAGATTGACAATGGAGTAGGGAGAAGAAATGAGCACATGGAAAGAACACTGTAAGGAATTATTAAACATAGATAATGAAAGCAATGTGATTATAAGTGGCTGGGGAATGGCTGGGAGAAGGAGGGAGGTGAGAAGGGAGGGAGAGATCGGTTGGATGAATGTAGTGGAAGCAATGAAGAAAGTCAAAATGGGGAAAGTCCCGGGAACTGATAGAGTGTGTGGTGAAATGCTGAAGCATGGGGGAGACATAGCAGTAGAATAGATATGGAAGATATGTAGATTGGCCTGAGAGAAAGGTAGAGTCCCGGAGGATTGAAAGTCAGGTACAATTCTCCTGTACAAAGGAAAAGGAGAAAAAGAAGTATGTGGTAATGATAGGGGCATTTGTCTTCTTAGTGTAGTAGGAAAAGTATATGGTAGGATACTTACTGACAGAGTTAGGGAAATAACAGAAAAATTAGTTGGAGAAAAACAGGGAGGTTTTAGGAAGGGAAGAGGTTTTGTAGATCAGATATTCATCCTTATGTCTGTAGTGGAAAAGTTTCTAGAGAAGGGAAAGAAGTTGTATGCAGCCTTCATGGATTTGGAGAACGCATATGACAAAGTGGATGGACAAGGAATGCTGAAAATATTTAGAACATATTGAGTAAATGGGAAGCTGTTGAATGCCGTCAAATGTATGTATGAGAATACGAAGTCTGCAGCGGGTGTGGAGAGTGAACTGAGTGAATTTACTTATCTGAATGTTGGATTGTAACAGGGATGTGTCATGTATTCATGGTTGTTGGATGTGTATATGGATGGGGTTATAAAGGAGTCACAAGGTAGGGCAGTGGATGTTGGAGTGGTTGTAATGGAAGAGGGCAGGGTTTGGAAGCTTCTTGTTCTATTGTTTGCAGATGATACTATATTGCTAAGTGAAGACGAAGGGGAACTGCATGGTTTGGTGAATGAGACTTGGAGAGTGAGTAAGAAACGGGATCTAAAGGTGAATGTAGGGAAGAGTAAAGTTATGATCTTCGAGAGAATTAAAGTCACTGAATGCAGAGTGAATTTGGATGATGAAAAAATGGAAAATGTGAGTGCATTTAAGTACTTGGGTAGTGTGATGACTAAGGATGGAAATTTGGAGGATGAAGTGCTTGAAAAGGATACAACAAAGAAGAAAGGCTGCTGGTTCATTGAAAACAGTGATAAGAAATAGGGAAATGAGCACTGAAGTAAAAAAGTTGCTGCATGATAGTATTGTGATACCAACTGTGACGTATGGAAGCGAAGCTTGGACCTTGTCGGGAGGATATAAGTCAAGAGTGAGAGCAGTGGAAATGAGTTCTTTGTGGATGTGATAGAAAGCGTTAGCTTAAATACACTGTGGTGGTTTGGCTATGTAGAGTGGATGGAGAATGAGAGATTAACGAGGAGAGCGTATGTGATTAAGGTGGAGGGTGGCACAGAGAGAGGGGGGCCGAGGATGAGGTGAAGGGATGGAGTGGAGAGGTATATGAGAGAGGGAGGTGTGAGCTGGGGGCCAGGGCAGCAAAATGACGGGGGACAGGGCGACATGGAAGCGGTTTGTTAGTGACCACCCCTTACGAGATTAAGGCGTCTGGCAATAGATAGATAAATAGATAAACTTTTGTAACTTGATGTTTGTTCTGATAACCCCTCCAATCCGGTGATGTAATTTTTTACGTTTTCTGTTGGTGTACTCAAACGATTTTGTTAGCTTAGAGGAAATCTTTCGATCTGGACGGGTTAAATAACACATTAACTGTTTCGCTACTACAAACGTGTCATGAGTTAAATGATATTGTCTGGAAATAGAAAGAATGGTATAAAAACTACGTCCAGTAGCTGAAGGGATTAAGTTTAGGTTATTTATCATGAACGAAAATTAACACGCACTTTCTTTGTTTTAGTTGTCGGTGGTGGTTTTGTTGTTGTGGACAAAGGCTCAGCTTGACGTGATCGCAGTGGACTGCAGACTGGCGATATTCTCTTTTTGCAGTCCATTACTCGTCTTTCTACCGATAGGGAATGAGTTATGGCACGTTCGTATAACAGGGCAGTGAATCCGCATTAGTCTGTCGGTGCCACTACGTGAAGGCAACCCTGTTCAACACCACACAATGGCTCTCACGTGCACTGATTGAAGCGGTCATTCCGTGCATACATTCTAATATTAGTGGTCAATATACCATCAAAATGTTTTTGTTTATCGATAATGAAGTAATTTTGTTTGCTTGAAGAAGAGTGTGTGGCGGGGGTTGCAATACACTAACAGACATGTTTATGGCGTGTGAAAAGCGACACTGTTGAAGGCTATGATGGTGACGCCTAAAATGATTTAATTAAATTTTTTATAGTGTTGGTGGCGAGTGTGTTTGGCTTGCCTTACTACTTTGTGATAACATAAATGTGTGTGTGTGTGTGTGTGTGTGTGACGTAGCCTACGTGTTTTGAAGTAAGTACAGCTCAACCAGACAAATTTTGTTTTTGGTTATATGCTGGAGATTCTGTGACTTCTGTACTTGCTACTCGTCGGGTGAGGTTGTGTGTCTGTGAAATGTAAAGGTATATGAACGGTTAACAGCGGTATTAGTAATTGCAACCCTAGACTCATATGAACGTGAACCCAATGGACTGCATGCTGAAGTTTTCCGTCTTCCTGCACTCCACCATCCTCCTCTCAGGGGATAGGGAGGGAGTTAAGGGACGTTTAAATAACCAGCCTGCAGCGGAGCATTTCAGTTATATCGGTGCCACAATATGAAGGCGTCCCCCTCCAGCACCAAATGGTGAAAGAAAGAGTGATCGTCAGTGGAATTACTCCTCTTCACAGGTGTTTTGCATGATAAGAATTTTTGTTGTTAATGATTATCCTGTGTACTAAGTGGGTATGTGTGCCATTGCAACGGGTAGTCTCTTCATTGTTCTTTACATTCACCCTTTTGCTTTTTGTGCTCTCTGGAATTTAACTACTGTACGTCATGTGCGGTGTGTGTGTGTGTATGTGTGTGTGTGTGTGTGTGTGTGTGTGTGTGTGTGTGTGTGTGTGTATAAGGAGACGGGTTGTACAGTATTATGAAGATGATAATGATGTATTTTAGTCTGACAAAGTAATCTGCATGTAATACATGTGTTGGATTTGTTTACAGTATGTGTACATCGTATGTAATAAAAATAATCATTGAAGGATGATCCTTACACATAAATGAGATTTTTCCCTTACCAAGCATAATAAGAAATCAGCAGCTTCCCTTTAAGAAAACACAGTATACCCACTTTGAAGATGGAGGGATGCCTTCATGTGGTTGCTTCGCTGTTTATTTATAAGACATGCCTCAGTTCTCTCCCTGTCCCTCGAGTGGAGGATGGTTGCCTGCAAGAGAAGGGTATATTTAGCCTCCAGTCCATCGGTTTACGCCATTAGAAGCATGATACTACCACCACCACAACCACTACCACAACTACCACCACCAAGCAGAATGTCAGAAAAGTAAATCATCGAGTTGGAGAGAGAGAGAGAGAGAGAGAGAGAGAGAGAGAGAGAGAGAGAGAGAGAGAGAGAGAGAGAGAGAGAGAGAGAGAGAGAGAGAGAGAGAGAGAGAGAGAGAGAGAGAGAGAGAGAGAGAGAGAGAGAGAGAGAGAGAGAGGTAAGTTACAAGTTGGAATTGGTATATTTGTGTGTGTGAATTGTATCCCCCGATTATAAACTGCACATATTAGTGTTAATAATAAAAATATATGCTGAGCCGCCTCTCTGATGACCTTGGTGGTGACAGACGTTAGGAACACAGCCAAACGACTTAGAAGTTCAGGAGCTCTTCAAGGTTCCAATACAGGGTGGCCCATATATCATTCAACCTCGGTCTGGTACGAACTACTACTCATGGGGTATCGGGACGGCTTAATTACGGCTACCATTCCCAACCGTGTATCATTCTTTACTGACCATACTAATTTTTACTTTTCAGTTTTTTTTTTTTTTTTTTTTTTTTTTTTTTTTTTTTTTTACATCCATTGACTGCATATTTGAGTACTAATTTCATGAAGCAGAACAAAATGTCTTTGCTCCTCACAAAAGCAAACTAAGCCCTCCCCGTAGCACAGAAAATAGAAGAGTGCAACATAAGGACCAACTTGTACTGTATATCAAGGGGTAAATGAAGGGTATGTTTAGCCCCTCGGTTTGAAGATTGTCTCCTTTGCTCAGTACATTCGCCTGAAGGAAGCAATATAAAAATGAAAAATGGTTACCGGATTGAAGGCCTAGGACTATTTCGTTGTGCAACTCTGTTTTATTGTCCATTTTAATCATATGATGCTGACACTCATATTTCTATGACTGACAGCTGCGAAAAAAATTGTCCGGTATTATATGAGATCAGATACTGGAGATGATGAAACCATTCTCCTTGTGCTACGATTTTCTATCCATCCTGCCTAATAATTATAGTGCTGACAATCAGGTATCTATAATTCACTCTCAGCTAAAGAACAAAATCGTGTGGTGTTCGCTGATATATACGAGTAATGCTAGCGAAGATGCAACGAAAAGAAGCAACCCCTTCCTAGCCCTCCCACCTCTCCCATTACCATGTGCAACGTAAATATTTAACATCGTGTCTAATCACACACTCCTCTGTGCACTTGGTCCATATTGGTTTTGGATGTTGTCATGTGCTTCCACTTTGTATTGGTTAAAATGGAGCTGAATTTCGGTGCGATGGTTGTGATAAGAGTTGAGGGTAGTGAAATATATTTTTCTTTTATCGCCTTCAGTTTTAATAATACAAATGTCCTTGTTCTCAGATCCCAAGTTATTAAATTGAAACAGGAGCCAAACGTGTTTTATTTTTATTTATTGTTTGTTGTTTTAGTTTTATTTATCGGCATCAATTTTTGTTGCGGCTAATAACTAAAAACACGAACAAGAAGCTGACAAAGGACCGATCAAAGGATACGAAACGGATGGCGACTTCGAATGTACGGGGTGCAAATGATATGTGTGGGTAAGACTGAAAGTTGGACTACAAATGTGGGCGATTGTGCTCGTGTATGCGCCAACACAAGATTGTGCAAGCAGAGTGAGAGAAGAGTTCTGGACAAACGTAGAAGTGTGCATGGAAAAGTTTGAAAGGAATGAGAGAGGGTTTTTGATTGGTGATATGAATGGTAAAGTAGGGAGTGTGAAGGTGGATGGAGTAGTTGGTGAGTGGGGTGTGCCTGCAGAGATGGATGAGAATGACAGTGCTTTAGTGGACACTTGTGCCGGGAGGGGGTTGATGATAGCCAATGCCTTCTTCAGGCACAAAATGATCCACAGGTATACATAGTGAGTGATGAGAAGGGTGGGTGGTGAACTGAACGAACAGAAGGCAATGTTTGATTATGTGTGTGTGGATGAAAGGATGAGAAGGTTTACAATGGATGCAAGAGTATATAGAGGTTGGGGGAGTGGACTTTCGGACCACCACGTGCTGGTGGTCAGAATTAAAGTCCAAATAAAACGGAGAAATAGAAAAAGGGAAGGACAGGAGGAAGTGGTACATACAAGGAGAGTGGAAAAGTTACAAGAGTGTGCAAGAAAGGCAGAATATAAGAGGGAAATGGAAAAGCGACTGGGCAAATATAAATTAGAGCAGATGGGGGACGTGGAAGGTGTGTGCAAGACATTCATGGAAGAAATCTGTACAGCATGTGAGGTGGTTTGTGGGGTGAAGAGAAGACCATTCCACCATGCTGTTCCTTGCACCCCCAGGGGGTGCAAGGAACAGCATGGTGGAATGAAGAGGTGAGAGAGGCTATGGCACAAAAGAAGAAAGCATATAGTGAGTGGATGAGAAACAAAGGCGTGGAAGAAGTTGACAGACAGAAGAGAGTGTTATATGTAGAGAGGAAGAGAGAGGTGAGAAGATTAGTAAGAGCGAGTAAGAAGAGATTGGATGATGAATTTGGAAGGAACTTGAGTGTAAAGTGGAGGGATTGTAAGAAAATGTTCTGGAAAGACATAAAGAAAGTTAGACAGGGTGCCAAAGAAATTAGCTGGGGAGTGAAAGATAAAAATGGTAGATTACTAGTTGAGAAAGAAGAAAAAGTGAGCAGATGGAGGGAACACTTTAAGGAATTATTGAACATAGAGAATGAAAGTAATGCAAGTATAAGTGGCTGGGGAATGGCTGGGAGGAGGGAAGTAAGAGGAGAGGAAGAAATCAGTTGGAGGGAAGATGTGGAAGCAATGAAGATAGTTAAACTGGGGAAAGCCCCAGGAATTGATGGAGTGTGTGGTGAAATGTTGAAGCATGGGGGAGAGATAGTAGTAGAATGGATGTGGATGATGTGCAGATTGGCCTGGGAACAAGGTAGAGTCCCCGAGGATGGGAAGTCAAGTATAATTATTCCCTTGTACAAAGGAAAAGGGGAAAAAGAAGTGTGTGGTAATCATAGGGACATTTATCTTCTTAGTGTAACAGGAAAAGTATATGATAGGATACTTATTGACAGAGTTAGGGAAAAACACAGAGGAATTAGTTGGAGAAGAACAGGAAGGTTTTAGGAAGGGAAGAGGTTGTGTAGATCAGATATTCATCCTTATGTCTTTAGTGGAAAAGTTTCTAGAGAAGGGAAAGAAGTTGTATGCGGCCTTCATGTATTTAGAGAAAGCATATGACAGGGTGCATAGACAAGGATTGTGGAAAGTATTAAGAACAAATAGGGTAGATGGGAAGTTGTTGAAGGCCGTGATGAGTATGTATGAAAGTGCTAAGGCTGCAGTGCGTGTGGATAGTGAACTGAGTGAATTTTTCTATCTGAAGGTTGGACTGAGACAAGGATGTGTCATGTCTCCATGGTTGTTCAATCTGTACATGGATGGGGTTATAAAAGAGATGCAAGGTAGGGCAGTGGATGTTGGAGTGGTCCTAGTGAGAGAGGGCAGTGTTTGGAAACTACTTGTACTGTTGTTTGCAGATGACACTGTGTTGTTAAGCGAAGACGAAGGGGAGCTGTAGGGCTTGGTGAATGAGTTTGGGAGTGTGTGTAAGAAACGGAATCTAAAGGTGAATGTAGGGGAGAGTAAAGTTATGGTCTTCGAGAGAAATGAAGTCAGTGAATGTGCAGTGACGTTGGTTGAGGAGGAAATGGAAAATGTGAGTGCGTTTAAGTACTTGGGTAGTGTGATGAGTAAGGATGGAATTATAGAAGGGGAAGTGCTTGAAAGGGTGCAACAGGGAAGAAAAGTTGCTGGTTCCTTGAATGCAGTGATAAGAAACAGGGAAGTAAGCATGGGAAGTGAAAAAGCTACTAATGACAGTATTGTGGTACCAACTCTAACGTATGGAAGTGAAGCTTGGACCTTGTTGGAGGGACAGAAGTCAAGAGTGAGAGAAATGGAAATGAGTTATTTGAGAGGAGCATGTGGAGTCACATGGAGAGACAGACTGACAAATGAGGAAGTGAAGGAGCATTGTGGTGTGGATGTGGATGTGATAGGAAATATTAGGAGAAACACACTGAGGTTGTTTGGACATGTGGAGAGGATGCAGAGTGAGAGACTGACAAGGAGAATGTATGTGAGTGAGGTGGAGGGGGGGAGAGGGAAGGGAGGCCATGGATGAGATGGAGGGATGGAGTGAAGAAGTATATGAGAGGGGGGGGGGTGAGCTAGGGGCAGGGCAGTGAAATGGCAGGGGACAGGGCGACATGGAGAGGATTTGTTTGTGGCCACCCCTTACGGGATTAAGGCGTCTGGCAATAGATAGATAGATAGAATTTGAGTCCTTTCACATTGAGATCTTGCTCAGAGAGAGAGAGAGAGAGAGAGAGAGAGTATTCTCGTTGGCCCAGGAGACTTTGCAGCACTTTTTTCTCAGTAATTTATTCTACATGCTATTCCTTAACTCGCCCCATCCCGACCGATTTTCCACCACTGACTCCCCCAATCCCGACCAATTTGGGAGAAAATTTTTTTTGGATCAAGCCTCCGTTTTTGGTGAGAAACGTCGAAAATTCATAGAGAAATTGCTCACCTCAGGTTTAAAATACTCGATAGAGGTAGCAGTACCCATTACCTTACTGGGTTTTCTATCAGGCTGGCTCCAAATCAAATGAGATCTATGGGAGGGTAACTATTCCACACCACTCATAAACAGTATTTATTTATTTATTTGGTACGAATTTATATGTAGTACGAGAGTAGATTGGTTTTCACACAGTAATATGGGCAATATAAGCATTGTTTCACTCACCAAACACTTCAACATAACTGACCTTTTTTGGCAACAGTACCTGAACATCATTTCTGATTGTTTCTTCCTCTAATGCTGTGTAAACTTTGTCTTCCACATTGTCATCGATTGGGGAATCACTCTGGCCCTGAATTTCGTACCGTGGCACAACATGTCTTTACTGGCCAGGTCACTGGTAACAGGTGAATTGCCGAGACAATGGCGTGCGGGGGAGGGGAGGTCATGCAGGGTAAGGCATTGTCCATGCCTGGCCTTGTAGAAGAAGGTGTCCCGTGTAAACGTACCAAAAATCATGCGCGAAAATTGAAAATTGTGCATATTAGGGACCTTGCGATTGATGCGCGTTTATATACATCAACGGGGCTGACAGTGGCAAAACATGCGGACGTATACATACATCAATGGGATGCGGTGGGTTAATATTCTTTTACATGTTATCTGTGTCTATTTACTATCGATATACTTTGCACCATTAACATGCAAGACAATAACAAAGCATAATAGGCAAAGTAAATTTCATAGGGTGAAGGTTTATGAAATGTCCTGAGACAACGAGAATAAGACCTCGAGCTGGAACATAAATTTGTAATGCCTGTTGTCGGAATCATTTTGTTTTAGAGAGTGATGCCTTCACTTGGCGGTACCAAAACAGCCAAGTGGCTCCACTGCCTGGTTAAACAAATGTCCTTCAGCTCCCTCCCCATCTCCATAAAGGAGGATGGAGGACTGTAACTTGCAATACTTTGGTGATAGAAACTCCGTGTACAAACAGCTAGATAAGGAGTTTATTACAAGCTCACAGTAAAATAGTCTGCCCGTGTCGGCTGTCTGCTATCAACTGATGCAATAACGCCGTCTTCAGGCGTGGGAAAGCATGCTGACCTAGCAAATTTAGTGGGGGCATGTATGCATTGGGGGGGGACTATACATCGGGGGTAGACATATTGTGGAGGGGGTACACTACTCCCCCGGGTAGCTGAGATGGTGTCTCCTGACACTGGGAGTTAAATGGTGTTTGATTATAGTAGTAAGGCAGGACCGGGAGGTTTGTACAAGGGATAAGTATGATACAGGGGCAGTAGGGGAGACATGGCCACGTTGAGGGAAGGGAATGAGAAGGATACATACATATAAGATATACAAGGAGTAATAGGTACAAATCCAGTAAGGGTCGAAGGTATATAGAAACATATTGGGAATTACACAATAATAGTTTGATACTTGATAAACAAGGAGTAGATATGAGAGTTCTATTGTTGTTCTTCCTTCATTTTTTTTTTTTTTTGTATTTTCTGTAGGATACACTGTCACTCAGTAATGCATGAAAGAAATACCATCATTTTCTAGTAGGCAGAGTGCTGTTCACAGTTTGGTTAATTGTTAGATGGCAATGGTAGTCACTGAATGTGAGGGCACTAAGTACGGCGAGTTTCTACGTCATGTGTAGGGTGTACTATGCCTGTAGCGACTCTGATTTCCTGGAGTCGACGTTCCATTTTTCTGACACAACAATGCACTGCACAGAGGATGAGTAGAAAACCTATGAAAGCGATAACCACAGGGGGAAACACAACTGTTGGATGAACCCATGAACGGCTGAAGGCCAGAGAAAATTGATCCATAATGAAATCACTGTCATTGAGGAAGGTGAGCATGCGCAAGTGAGGGGAGGTGATGGTAATGTTGGCAGATGGTAGGGTTGAAGGCATGTCGATTGGTTGAAAGATGTCATAGGAGTGTTTACGAACAGCTTGGTGATAGCGAGTGGCGTAAGTGATGACGGACTCTGATTTGACGGTACAATAGTCAGGTGCTTTGGAGAGACCACTAGCGGGGACGGAGCGAACGGAAGAACCAGGACACATGATTGTGACAGAGATTGGAACAGCAAAGAAGAAATACTGGACATGGTTGAGGTGAGCATGGTGGACCGGGAGGTCAGAAGCTGGGACAAAAGAACAGGCCGAGTAGATGGAATGGTTGCGAACTAAAGCAGATTCACAGGGTGTAGCACTGCTAGGGAAGATAGCGAAAAGGTGGGCAGCACAGAGACGAGAGGTCGGAGTAAGGGAGGAACATTACTGGAGGTCTGTGGAAGAAAGGAAGGCAACGGAAAGATGATCATGGGAGAGGAGGAAATATTCTGAAGGAACAGATACCTGTAACAAGGAGTTGTTGAGGCGGAAAGGGAAGGGAATGATGTGGAAAAGGTTAAAGGTTATGGCAGAACGGAGAGGAATATGGACGACGACGTATGTAGTGAGAAGAGTGGCTTCGAGAACAGGATAATAATATTCAAGGGAGGAGTAAGGGAGGACTGGGGAGAGACCGAAGGTGGAGTGAGCCCATTCCAGGACAGAACGGAGAGTTGAGACAGGGACTAAGTCGGCAGTGACACGTCCATTGATAGCATCGACCAGGATACGAACCAAGGTAGAGACTTGAGACAGGAGAGAGTCAACGGCCAGTTGGAGATTATCCACGTTGAGTTTGAGGTAGAAGAACTGAGAGACAACGTTGAGATCTGAAAGGTGGCGTTGTAAGATATTGGTGAAATTGTTTAGAGTGGACGTGACTTCATTGAGTTGGGTTTCAGGGAATCTGTTACTTATGTATTGCAATTGCCAGGAGAGTGGGAGGAAAAGGTTATAGAGATACTCATTCGGGTTGTGTGTCCCCATGAGGGCCGTGAGATGGTTCCTGATTCCGTGGAGCTGGTGCGCGTAGGCAGGTAGGGCAATGGCTACGTCGGCCAGGGGCGCAAGATCGTAGCGCAAAGAGGCGATGTCGTCGATAAGCATTACCTCGCCTCCCGAGCCGACCAAGGCCCCGGGACGTACTCCACCATCGTTCTGACCTGACCCAGACCCCAGGAGGGTCAGCACTGCCAGCAGGGAGATCGCTAACATTGTACCCAGAAAATCAGGGTAGAGTTAATGGGGGAGGTCGTGAAGAGGTTGATGGGCAGAGCGCAGTTTGGACGGATATTGATTGGTTGATGAATGAGCAGGTGGAGATGGAGATGAAGGAGACTGAGGGATAGGTGGAGACAAAGTAGACTGAGGGATGGGAGGAGGGGAAGAGGGGGCAGGAGGTTGTGGAAGTGACTCTTCCAACACGAAGCCACGGGGTGCCCGCTTTAAGTCATCGACGTGGACCCATCTGGTGTCCCTAGTGGACAGGTCCTGGAGGTGAAATTTGGTGCCTTGTTGAGTGAGGACGCGGTGGGGCCCTGTAAATTTGTCATCCAACTTAGAGGAACGCGTATGGGAATGAGCAAAGACAAGATCGCCTACATTGATAGTGATAGGAGAGGCAGACTTATGTTGGCGCTGCAGCATGTCCTCCTGAGAGGAAGCCAAAGTGGATTGGACATACTGGTGGATTGTCTGGAAGTTGGCCAATTTGAGTTTAACATAATCATCCATGTTGTAGATGGGTTCTGGCTTTGAGGATAAGAGAGAGTATGGGAGGTCCTTGTCAAAACCAAAGAGGATGAAGAAGGGAGATTCAGCAATGGATGCATTGATGGAACTATTGATGGAGGATGCCACTTGGGGAATCCAGTCATCCCAGGACGAACTATGGGAGCCTAGATGTCTGAGGCACTCTAAGATTTTTCGGTTGTGGCGTTCTACAAGGCCATTGGAAGCTGGATGGTTAGGCACGACATTGCACTTACTGATACGAAAGTGGCGACAGATCTCATCGAGAAGGCTATTTTTGAATTCTGTACCGTTGTCAGTAAGAATGGTATGAGGGGTACTGAATGGGCAAATTACGTGATCTACAAGGGCAAGTGCAACGCTCTTCGCGGTCTTGTCGGAGAGGGGAACGAGGACACAGTAGCGGGAGAAGTGGTCGACCGCTACGAACAAGTACTCAGCGCCAGATTCTGTGAGAGGAAGTTTTAAGAGATCGATTGAGACAGTTTCCCATGGTCGTGATGGGATTGGGTATTGTAAGAGAGGTGCTGGTAAGCCGGTTGATCCTTTGTGGCGGTGGCAGGAGAGGCAAGAGTCACAGTGGGCATTGATATCGCGGCGCATGGTTGGCCAATAGTATTTGAGACGTGCTTGGCGCAAGCATCAGTCTTTGCCTGGATGGGAAGCTTGAGGAGTATTATGAACAATATGAAGAACCTTTGGTATCAGGGCAGTGGGGACAACAAGTTGGCGTACTTTGCGATTGGGCATATCTTTGCCTGTTAGCAGTGTTTTCCTGTACAAGAGATCATCATCTAGCATGAACTCATCTAGCGATACTGGCAGAGTAGGTAAGGTCGAGGCATTGCCAGATTCTAGGAAATAAATGACTTTGGACCACATGGGGTCTTGGCGCTGAAAGTTTCAAACAACTTCTGACGTTAGTGTAGTATTTTCAGTGACTTCAGGCTGCAGTGATGTTATAGCTGCTGCTACGTGACGTGAGAGTGCGTCTGCAACTACATTCAACTTGCCTGGTACATACTGAAAAGTGGGATTAAAGTCCTGGATGATGACAGACCATCTAGCTAGTCTACCTGTTAGGTTGCGATTCTTGAACAAATCACATAGTGGAAGGTGGTCTGTTTGGATATGCACTGGATAACCATAGACTATATCTCTGAAATGTTTCAAGGACCAGATTACCGCTAGCGCTTCGAGATCTGTGACACTGTAGTTACGTTCATCAGTTGTAAGGGTGCGACTAGCATATGCTATTATGCGCTTCCTTGATGCTTCGAGTTGCATCAAAACGGCACCAAGTCCAGTGCCTGAGGCGTCTGTGCAGAGAAGGAAGGGTGTGGTATAAACAGGGAACGCTAGAACAGGGGCATTTACAAGAGCTGTCTTTAGCTTTTGGAAAGCCTGTGACTGGTCGTTAGTCCAAACAAAGGGCACATTTTGCTTGAGTAAGTGGGTCAGAGGAGTGGCGATCGTCGCATAATTACGGATAAAGTGACGATAATAGCCACTGAGGCCCAGGAAACTTTGTACAGCGTCGGTAGTGGTAGGTTCTGGGAAGTTAATGATCGCCTTAGTTTTATCCTCATTAGTATGAATGCCTTGTGCATCTACGACATGGCCTAGGAATTTGATTTTCTTTCGCAGGAAGTCACATTTACTGAGATTGATTTTCAGGCCTGCGAGCTGGAGGCGTTCAATGACTTGCTGGAGTTTGGTAAAATGATCAGGGATGGATTTACTCACAACAATGATATCATCTAGGTAAGCAAAAAGAGAGTGTCCCATCATACCGCTGAAGACTGAATGGATAAGTCACATGAACACGGAAGGAGCATTTCTCAAACCAAAAGGGAGTCTCTTAAACTGAAAATGTCCGGAAGGGGTGCTAAAGGCTGTGACTGGGCGAGAGGACTCTTCCATTTCTACCTGCCAGTACCCGCTGAGGAGGTCTAAAGATGAAAAGACTACGTTATTGTCACCAAGGGATTCTAGCAAATCAGTGAGGACAGGTAACGGGAAACGGTCTGGAACGGTGACAGAATTGACCTTACGATAGTCGACTACTGGTCTAAAGTTGCCGTCCTTCTTTGGTACTAAGAAAAGTGGGCTATTCCATGGACTGACAGAGGGTTCAATAATGTCCTGGTCTAACATGTTCTGTACCATTTGATCTGTCTGCTTTCTCTGGCTGTGAGACAATCGATACGCTGGTATGTAAATCGGCTGAGTTCCTGGGAGTAGTTCAATCGTATGTTTGACAAGGTCTGTTCTACCCATCGGTTCACCAGGTAAGGCAACCACGTTTCTGTACGAGGTCAGAAGGTCGAGGAGTTGAGGCGTATTTTCTGGGAAATCTGTGCAAGTGAGATGTGAGAGCATATTGGGTGAATGCGTCGGCGCAGATCCCATAGAGTTAATAGTACATACACCGATTGGCGTATCATCAGTCTGAATAGTAGGAATTGAGGAATCCTGGCACGCCTTTACGGCCGCTGGGTATACTAGGAAGTCTCCAATCTTTACACCACTTTTAAGTTTTAGTGGAGCATTTGTGACATTGAGCAAGCACAGGTAGCATAAACTGTCCTCTAAGACTGTACACCACGCTGACTCATAAGTCAAGCCATTCACACAACACGTCTCAGGTAGGGTTAGAACATCCACTCCTTCTTTCGCACCGGCCACACAAACAGAGACTTTGGTGAACTCATGCGGTAACAAAATTGTGCACGTATTCGTTACTGCACGTTTCGTCTCTGCGTGTTGGAGAAGATCATTCAGACTATGTGAAGTAGGTAACTGAGACATGTCTGAGTCAGCGATAGTGTTGTCAGGAGAGGAGGTAAGAGCCATGTTCGAGGGCTGAGATAATGTATCAGGAGACATTGAGGAATTTATGTCCTTGCTCGCAGTCAGTAAAGGAATGATCTCCGTATTCTCAGATGATGATAGTGGTGGTTTGGGCTGGGCTGGACTCTTTGGTAGTGATAGGGACAGAGGTAATTGAAGGACTGATTTGATCGTAAGAACAGGACGGGGACATTCCATAGTGTAAACCGGGAATCCAGAAATGTCTATACTACCACAAGCAGGTAATAATGGAATGGAATGTTGTGCCATGGTGGAGAAACCAATAAGGGCATCTGCGGGATACTGCAAGTCATTAGTGACATGAAATTCAATGAGGATAGGGGGCAAATCTCTGTGGAGTTTGACTTCAAGGGTGACTCTTCCCTTAACCTTAAACTCTGAGCCGTTAACACCACATAGGCGAATGTCTGGTGGTTCTAGGAAACTGACGTGGCTGTGATGGCGATGAATAATTTGTAAGGAATTTTCGGAGATGAGATTTACTATAGATCCTGTGTCCAAGAAGAATGACGTTGGTATGTCATGACTGCTTCCGAGAATGACTAAACCCGAGGATGTTATGGGACCTACATGGCAGATGGGGAGTTGGGTTTCTGGTTCTATGTGATATTGGTCCGATACGGGCGCGGTGCTTCCCCCGACTGTGGGCGGTTGAGGTAACGACATTCCTCAGTGGTGTGAGTCGTGCTTGATTTGTGGTATTTGCAGTGTGGACGACGTGAGCGGGAAGGCGTACGCTGTCTGGTTTGGGAGTGAGGACGTCTGTATGTATGGTCGCAACTGGATGCTCGATGTCCCGGATGACCACAGTACCAGCAAAGAGTCTGTTTCGTCGGGCACTAGATTGATCACGACCTGCGGTAGGAGAGTGATGTGTGGCAGGTCTGCCGCGTGTGGTGGGACGGGAGCGAGATTGGTCTGGGGTAGTGGAGGTGTGACAGACTGAGGAGGCCAAGGGTTGGGTGGTGCCCTGACACGTGTAGTTCGAACCTGTTCTTTCATGAATGGCTTTAGTGACCTGAATAATTTTATCCCCTGTATTGAAACCGATTTCCAAGGCTAGCTCTCGCTGTTTAGGAGTAAGCCAGTGAAGGAATCTGAGGTAACCAATTAAGTCAGCAAAGTTGGTGAGTGAAAGCATTGGAACGCCATTCTTGTCTTCTAACCATTTCGTGCCTACCAGTAATTGGAGCATCTCGCTACTAGTTGCTTTCATGGCGGCGGCAGCTTCGCGGAGCTTGGCATATTGCGCTGGGACGCGCAAGTCCTCATCTAGTTGGTTTAGGAGATTAATGAATCCCATGAGAGACGCGGTATTTGAATGCTGGCAACAAAGGCTGATGAGTTCCGTACGAAAATCAGCAAAGGTACGAAAGCTATCGAAATGTCCTGCACGGATCGCGGATCCGATGTCTGATTTACCGTGGTGCAAGTGACCGAGGAGGTAAGCTACTTTGAGCGATTCCTCGGTAATTTGTCTATTGTTTATTTCTGTTTCGACTTCTCTGAGGAAATCATAGACAGACCAAGTTGGGTCCTGGCCGGTAAATTTGGGACGATTGGCATCGTCGAGATAGATAGACTGTGGAGGGGTGGCCATGGCTGGAAGTGCAGAAGTGGCGGCAGGAGAGGTGTGGGAGAGAGAGAAGGTAGTGGCAGTTAAGGGCGAGCAAGACGGGGTATGAAGGGAGGCAGGAGAGGGAACGACAGGGGAAGGAGTAGAGGAAGAAGAAGGGAGTGTAGAGGCAGGAGTAGAGGAGGAGGTATCTGGATTTACGAGGGTAGGACGGGTAGTAAGTGATTCTGCGGGAAGTGAAACGGGAGTCTCAGGTACAGGGTGGTGGTACTCTTTGCCACTTCGTAAATGAGTGATTGTGTTAGAGTCGGCAGACGGGGTATGAGCAGGTGATGTTTCCGGGTCGAGAGGGCTGGTGGTAAGTGGTTGACGTGGAAAGTATGACATTTAATGCGGCAATGGAAGATGAAAGGATGAAGATGGATACGTAGGTGGAAATGTATAAATAACAATGAGAGAATGGAATACACTAGGTGTGAAAATGAATGAAGGTGCGGGCATGGATGGTTTAAATAAAATGCGAAGGATGAGATGGAGTATAAATAACGGAGGTGAAGATGAGAACGGGGTAATGAAAATGAGATGGAATATTTACAATAACCAACCTGTAGAGAAAATCGAGGATAATCTCTATAGAAAGGAAAGATATACTATAGTTACACAGTAGAAACAGGAGTGTTGAGATGGATGACGTGCAGGGTGGCTGGGTGTAGCTGGGCTAGGGCGGGGTGGGGCGGGGCGTCGGTGGAGAGACAGCTGGGCGGAGAGGAGAAGAGACGCCGCGATGAATCACCGGCAGGGAGTGGCGGTCTTAGGAGGCTCCGTAATGCAGACCAGATGCGGGCGACGGTGGAGGCCGGTGGTGGGTGGTGAGGGCAAATGTTGGCGCAAGGCAGGTGTAGAGCTGGTGAATTGCAAATGCAGAGAAAGGTGGTGGGCAGGCAGCAGGCAGACAGTGATAAGTGGCACCGTGGGGGCAGGAGCTATGATGAGTCAGGAACAGGTGCTGGGAACAGGTGCAACAGGTGCGTAGGTCGGCGACGGTGACACGTGCGGTCAGGAACAAGGCGTATGGGTGCGGTTGTTTGAGAGGTGAGCACTGGTGAGAAAAATGGTACACTCGAAAAGCACAGCCAAGGTATGACACCACTAGAGGCACGGAGGAGGGGCGAGGCTGGCAGATGCGAGACGTCGTTTATCTTGTTGTATCACTAAAAATCCAAGGAGGCGGTCAGAATGTGATGGTTCGAAACACTGCTGCTACCAAATGTAACTTGCAATACTTTGGTGATAGAAACTCTGTGTACAAACAGCTAGATAAGGAGTTTATTACAAGCTCACAGTAAAATAGTCTGCCCGTGTCGGCTGTCTGCTATCAACTGATGCAATAACGCCGTCTTCAGGCGTGGGAAAGCATGCTGACCTAGCAAATTTAGTGGGGGCATGTATGCATTGGGGGGGACATATATACATCGGGGGTAGACATATTGTGGAGGGGGTACAGGACTGCAGGGAAAGAACATCTTCAATCTGCAGTCCAATGAGTTCACGTTCATAACAACAATACCAGCAACAACAAACTTAAACACTTCACTATGATGAGATATTTAAATGTAATTTTGCTATCTCCAGACTATTTTTGTCAAAGTTGGAATTACATTTCTAACCTGGGGTGTTAGATAAAGCTTTGATATATTCCTACACTACAAGAGGGCCAGCCTGAGTTTAATATAATTGCCTGAAAAAAAACACATTACAAAATGCCGTACACGGGCTGAAAAAGTTAATATTCAGGATACTATGACACTCTCAAGTCAATCAAATCGTCCAGCATTAGCTGGAATAAATATTACTCCAATAGATGAGAGTATAAGAGTTAACTCCTTCAGTCCAGTGGCGTAATTTTTTTTTTTTTTTTTAAATAACAGAACAGAGGAAGGAAAAATAAATGAATAAAAAAAAAAAAATCCATGTAGCAGATTACTGGTGTCCGCTGTTCATAAAACATCTGTAACAGTTAGACTTGAACAGCAGTAGGTTGAAGTCTGGAGGGAAACAACTCTGGGGAAGTGAGTTCCAGAGAGATGCAGTTCGGGGAATGAAAGAATTCTGATAGGCAGTATGGCTGAGTGACATTCCAGTCATGAGCGCTGCCAGCTGCCCGTGTAGCACGAGGGAAGGCATGGAGATGTGGCATCATGGATCCAACTTCGTTTGAGCATTTGCTGTAGAAATATCTGTAAAATAACGCAAGGGAGGCAACATTCCTTCTTACTTTTAGGGGAGGTAGTTTATTAGTAATAGCACTATAGCAGGGTTATTAATAATTCTAACAGCTTTGCTCTGAATTTTGTCTACTTGTTTTAACGCAATCTCTCCACATCCGCTCCACAAGGGTGAACAGTATTCAAGCTGAGAGCGCACATGACTCTTATAAATTATAACTAACTGCTCGTCAGTGAAGAAGTTACGGACTCTGTACAATAATCCAAGTTTCTTTGAGGCAGTTTTAGCAAGTGATATGACATGAGAGGTCCAGCTGAGGGCATTGTTAAGTGAGACGCCGAAAATTTCAATACTTTTGGAAATGGGAATATTTGTAGCATTGCAGGTAATATACGATTCTGGCAATACCTGCCTATTAGTAAATTGTATATATTTAGTTTTACTAGCATTAAATGAGACAAGGTTGTTTTGTCCCCATTCGCTGATCGTGGATAAGTCTTGATTTAAAGAGATGGCTGTACTGAGGTGAGAGTTAAAGATATCGGACTTATGCAAATGGATGTCTGAGTGTAAATGAATTATGAAGTGTTGAGTCATCTGCATATGAATGGATGGGATTGTGGGTGACAGATAAGAGATCATTAATATGAACGAGGAATAGGGTTGACGCCAGAACTGATCCCTGCTGCACGCCGGCGTTAATTGAGTGGAAAGTGGAATATACATCATCTACTTTTACTCTTATTTTTCTATTGCTGAGATATGAGGAAATCAAAGGAACAAAAGAGTTTAGTCCATAGCAAGGGAGTTTGAACAACAGGGAACGGTGCCACACTCTGTCGAAAGCTTTAGAAATATCCAGGGCTACTGCATGAGTTTCACCATGTAGGTCAACTGACTGATGGATGGTATGAGTTAGGAGATTGAGTATGTCAATGGTGGATCTTTCTTGGCAAAAACCATATTGTCTATCACTAATTAAGTTGTTGGATTCAAGATGTTTAACTATGTGCTTATTGATTACAGTTTCAAAAACCTTACCAAGAGAAGATGTGACAGCTATTGGTCTTTAATCAGAGGGGTCACAGGAACTTCCTTTCTTTGGAATTGGGTGGATATTGACTTCTTTCCACGAATTAGGGAATGAAGAAGTACGTAAGCATAGTCTGAATAATTTTGCAAGAACAGAACACTTTTTCAAAACAATTGGCGGGATTCCATCTGGGCCTGGAGCTTTGTTGGTAGGTAAATTGTCTAGGATGGATTTCACGTACCTTGTCTGTATCTTAAGAGGAACAATGTCGGGAGAGGCAAGTTCTAGTGCTGGGACATTCTGGCTGGCTTCCTCTAAGGTAGAATGTACAACTTATCTTATTCCTGTTGCTACCAGACGATTTCATTTGGGTTTGGAATAATCCTTCCGGCAGTGAAGGATTAATGAAGGCTCAATCTAACCCCTTTATTTCGCAAATTATATCTTCTGGTGAATAAACCGGTCTGGAGAGAGTACGAATAAAAAAGAGAAAATATTTTTGGACTAAAGAGTGCATGTTATCACTGTTGTGGTGTTACCGATATTGGTACTTGCGGTGGCAATTGTGGTGTTCGTAATGGTGATTGTGATAGTGGTGGTAGCTGTGGTGGCAATTATGGCTGTAATGGTGGGGACTGTGATAGTGGTAGTATTTGTGGTGACAACTGTGGTGGTAGCTGTGGTGGCAATTGTGGAAGTAAGGGTGGTAATTGTTACATTGGTGGTAGTTTTGGTGGGTATTGTAGTAGGAGGGGTGGTCTTTGTGATGGTGGTGGTATTTGTGGTGGTGGTGGAGGTGATTGTGATAGTGGTGATAGAAATGGTGATAACTGTGGTGGAAGTGGTAGTAACTGTGACTGTGGTGGTAGTGGTGGTGGCAATTGTGATGGTAGTGGTGACATCTGTGATAGTGGTGATAGTTGTGGTGTCAACTGTCGTGGTAGTGATGGTGATTGTGACAGTGGTGGTAGCTGTTGTGGCAACTGAGGTAGTGATGTGATCATTGTGACAGTGGTGGTAGTTGTGGTAGTAACTGTGGTTGTAGTGGTTGTAGTTGTGGGGGGCAGGTGGTTTGAGTGGAAGTTTGTATTAGGAGATGCTGGGAAAGGGTGCGAGTCTCACCGTGTACTAGAATAATGGAACCTAATGGTTGACTCTGGGACTGGACCAGCACGTTGACCCTGATCGTTGGCTGCTGTGTTAAGTCAGTCTGAGGCCGTGCTTATACAGAATCCTAACCAATTTACAAAACATGAAAGTGTCATCAGCACAACTATTATCACGCATCGCTAATTTTTATATCTCATTTGTTTGTGAAGTATTGGGTAGCTGAGAAAAGGGGGCCGAATATATAAGCCATCCTATTCAAAACTAAGATTAATATATTTTATATATATGGCCCCTGAATTATTTATTCATAATATCAAGAATATAAGAGAGAGAGAGAGAGAGAGAGAGAGAGAGAGAGAGAGAGAGAGAGAGAGAGAGAGAGAGAGATGACTACTTGGGTCCACATGATATATGAGCCAATTTAACTTACTACTTTTTATTCACTTATGATCATCGTTAGCTGATCGTACAGCGCAACTTGTATGTGAGCCGGTGCCTGACCGATTTGCGGAAACTTTCTATTTAATCCCTTTATCCTGAATATGTATTTATGGTTCTTTTTTTGTTACCTGTAGACATACTTACTTAGGAGAGACTTTTCAAACTGGGGTGTTAAATACGTGTAGAGCACAGTCTTCATTAATATTCTGAGCATAACATAGCATTCCTAAGTTGACTAAAATCGTATCATAGTAGGAAGACCATAATAATAAAATACGTTACAAGACCAAAGATGTTGTAGCATTATCAAGCCCATTCTGGACAATATATAGCGTCCAATTTTACAGGGGATACTGCCCCTGGTGGTCTGCTGCTAGAACTCTGGAGTCGGAAAGGTTCATGACTATAACTTAACGCGCTATGGTTTAAATCCTAATGATGAACAGATTCTTTTTTTTCCTAATCACGTCACAGAAAGCGGTGCTGGGAGCGTAAGTTGGTTTCCTTCCTTTAAATGTTCTGAGCTATGGGTAAAGTGCCTTGCGCATGGGATTATTACCCTTTTTTTACTGATCCCGCCAGGCTCCACCACAAGCCACCCCTATACTCCAGCCCCACCATTTTGACCTCACCAACATTGAACTTACAGGAGAAATCTGCTTCCAACTTCAACCTCGTCCTTCATACAATGACTATCTTCACAAGGTGTGCTCCTCCCGCCTTGGTCCACCACCTACCCCACCCACTCCCTTCCGCCCACCTCTCATTTTGGATATCATACCTTTGACTTACACCTCAGCGTGGTACCATAACTTACACATCCCCAAGACATCCCCTGCAGCCTTCCATCCTCTGTCTGTCTATGTGTCTTTCACAGAGAGAGAGAGAGAGAGAGAGAGAGAGAGAGAGAGGGAGAGGGAGAGGGAGAGAGAGAGAGGCAGAGACAGAGACAGAGACAGAGAGAGACAGAGAGAGAGAGAGAGACAGAGACAGACAGACAAACAGAGACAGACAGACAGACACACAGAGTATGTCAGAATGCAAAATGCATACTAACAGACACTCTCTTTCACATGGTAGTATTAAAGGTTCATCAACAATACTCACACAACACTGTTAATCGCCGTCTTCTCCAGCCTCTCTCCGTTCTCGTGTCTGCTTTCTCTTCCCTCTTTTCTCATGTTTTATTTTGGAGTCTTTCGTCTTTCTTCTGTCCTGTGCTATTTATTTCTTCTATTTTTCTGCCATACTCTGTGATTTACCTTCACCGTCTTCGGTCTTTGGTCTGTCTTATCGATGCTTTTTTTCTCTATTATGTCATCTTTTTCTCGCTTTCTCTTGTCATTCTACCGTCTTTCCTCAGCTCTGTTATCTGTTGGTCTAACTTCTGTCGTACTTTTAACTTCTCTTTACTGTATTTCCCATCTCTCTTTTATCTTTAGCCCAATACCACGTTTGTTGTATCCTGGTAAAGATCATTAGGTGATGGTCAAGTGTAGTCAGACTGGAGGGTCGATTTGATCAGTAACCAAAAAGACTCATCCCTGTCTGAATAGCTAAGACTTACCAAATTTGATGCAGACACGACGTATTGATCAAACTGTGGAAGTGGTTTACGGCCGTAGTCTTAAACTGTGGCCAGGAGTTCACCATGCACTATCCGTACTTCTGATAATCTTAAAGCACGAAAGGGAGAGCATTTCCCGGCGAACGCGAGAGGATTACCACAGCGTAGTACTAGAATCCGCTGGGAGTCACATAGCACCTCTCCGCATGCCGCTTCCTCATATTATGGCAGCCTTGTGCAAAAACAATGTAGAATTTGAAGGACCCTATGGTGTGTGTGATGGAAATATTATTTTAATGGTAAAAACATCGTGTAAAGGAAAAAAAAGTTTAATATTTTTATCGTTTTAAAAGACCTTGAGGCTTCTCCTGAGACGGTTAATTTACGACGAAGCAAAAACAAAGATAAGATACTGTATCCACTTCCATTTTATTTTTCACCATTTCTACTAAACTGTGTATCAGATATGGTGCGTGATACTTCTATAAGTAATTTGATTAGTTCATGAAGTGATTCCTACAGTGAAGAATGGCCAAGTACTACCTAAACAGACGAATCGTGCACAGCCGGTTAGTATGACTTACGAACTCTCATGTTTGCGTTCGGTTCTTAAAAGTCCGCATTATTTTCTTTTGGCTTGGCAATATATTTTTCTGGTGTATTTTGGTGTGATTTGAACGAATTTGACCTTTATTTTTGGTGCTCGTGATTGGTTTTCAAATTAACCCCCCCACCAAGTGTCTTGGGGATTGGTGGGAATTTGGGGTTCTGGGTGGGGAAATGACAAAACCAAGCATTTGGGGCAGAAATGTAGTCAAAATCGGTATGACCAGCCAAGGCGTATTCGTAGGCTTAGTACTGACTGCATGAACCTCTTTGAGGCTATGTTGGACACCGAATTCTTCCTACGGTACAGGATCTCTAATGCCAGAATGGATACTCATATACAGAGTATTCAAGAACAAATGCCAGTCTTTAACAACAAAAGAGGTAAGAATTGCTAACAGTGAGAGATTATATTGTATGTCAAACTTAGAAACTGTCGTATGGTTTATTTTATTTTAAAATTTTAACTTTTAAATTAATCAGTGTTACCAGCTGTTCGCCTCTCCTGCCCACATGAAGGGGTGTGCGCTAATGCCTTGAAGATTACCTCTTACGTTGAAGGTGTGAGCTTCCACTTTGAGTGGGGTGTGGAAAGGGTAACCCCTGCCCTCAGTTTCAAGACTAAGTCCCATAAGATAAGACCATACTGACTATTGTTCCAGTACCAAACACCCCATTCCAATAACCTTACTACACTCCTGCTCTATTCCATCCTCACACTCTGCACATCACGCTGCCACCTATTGTCATTTGTGTTTGATCCCCTGCCACAACGTGTGATGGCCAGCCCCCCCCCACACACACACACCACCGACCACTACAAACATCTACTTACAGCTTCAGAGTGTTTAATGTTACACACTGGATACAACCGTCAAAATGATAAATTGTTTGATTACAGACCTCTCTGTCATACGAACATATTACTATATCATCCTGCATTAAGATCGTGGTGTACAAATTACTTTCGAGTAATACACTATGTAATAACGTTTTTATTCGTTATCATAACAAAACCTTTATTCCTCAGGACAAGAGGATGACGGAAGTGTGGTTGAGACAATGCGAGTAGCCCTTACTCTCTTGCCCTTGGATGTAGGGAGGGTGGAGGGTAGACCCATGAATAGGAACGAAGGAGGGGGGGGGGTTGAAACTGGGGGGTGCGGCGGTGCCACATATACCACCCTGCTCGCCAAGCTGGTCGCTCGAGTTTTGCTGGAGACTGTACATATTTCCCAAATCATGTGATTATCTAAGCCCCCTCTAGCACTCCACCCTCAGTAATCCTGTCCACAGCTCCAACTCTTGATTTTTCTCTCATTCCACATCAGGTCCACACCCATACCTTAATGTGGGCACTAACACACCTTCACGAAATCCTCATGTGGACTTAACAGTGGCCTCTGTTTAGTATTAAGGTCTTCATACCACTCTCTCTCTCTCACACACACACACACACACACACACACACACACACACACACATAAATATACTTGTATAATATGAGATAATCATGGAGTACCTGCGTCGAGTATAATTTTTTATGAGAAAGTTAATCATGCATTCCTACGCGGAAACCATGTAGAAAAATAAAAGTTACAACAGGTAAACCATTTTTTTTTTTTTTTTTTTTTTTTTCGAGAGAGAGAGAGAGAGAGAGAGAGAGAGAGTGGAAACTTAGCGGTAAATGATCGAGCCAGCGATGCGGTCAACTTCACACCATGTAGTTGTATCCACCCGCCTATGACAGCGGTGATGTTGATGGGTAAATTTCTGGGCCTAACTGTTTTGGGCCCCTTGACTCCTACATGGCGTCCAGTGAGCCTTTGTAAGTGGCGGCACCTGCTGAGCCGTTATCTGGTTGGCATGAGTGCTTTCGTTCGCTTTTTCTCCAGTGGTTTATCTTGCTTATTGTATCTTAGAATCCCCTTGTGTATTACTAATGCAGACTATGCTTATACTGGAAAGGCATAAATAACACAAAATAAAGTGTTAAGGTGCATTAGTACTGTAGGCGGGGTTCCTACCATCCTCACCCTCGATGTGGTGCTGCTTTCATGTAACTGACTTCGGAGTGACAAGCCGAGGAGTATACTGTAACCCAGGAAACCATTTGCTAAGTTGAGTGGTAACCATGTAATCAGATAATGACGGGTAGTCAGGTGGTTTAAAGCGTTCCAATCGGATGGGGTAGGCGAAGGTTTACATTAGGGATGTATCGGATATCCGCATCCGTATCTGCATCCGCGGAACATCCGCATCCATTTTGACATCCGCATCCGCATCCGCATCCGCGCTTATGTAAAAATATATTTCGACATCCGCATCCGCATCCGCATCCGCGCTTATGTAAAAATATACATCCGCATCCGCATCCGCATTGGCTTTTTAATAAACATCCGCATCCGCATCCACATTTGAACGAGACACAAAGCGGATGTGGTGGATATACAGTACAAAATACTATGCCTTCGTTATAAACAAAAACAGTGTTTTTCCGTGATGCGACTTGCTTGCTGTGTTTACTGTTTACCCTGGTAGGCGGTCATAAGGGTGAAAATTTTGTGGTTATTCTATAGTGCTTTGGTCTGCACAAGACCAAAGTGCTGTGACTAACTCCACCAAGTCGATAAGAGTTGTATGGGTAATACGCTTACCTTGGTACTTTGTAATGTCTAACAGGGTTAATAGGAGTCAAAATGCATTTATATTGGTGTGTATGGTTGTGTGTGTGTGTGTGTTTGCGTGTGTGTGTTATGGAGACTATGGCTAGGGAACTGTCACAGTAACTTAAAAGAAAGGTGTTGAAGGTACCACTGTCTAAAAACACTGTATTTTTTACAGTAGCTGAGTTCATTATGAATATTTTAAAAGTAGGAAAAAATCAGTTCCCAAGACCGGGATAAAGGATAGGCACCTGTCTCCAAGGGCCGAGCTTTAGTTAAATGATTATGCAACAATATATCCTGAAAACATCCGCATCCGAATCCGCATCCGCGAGGATGTCATAGTTTCACATCCGCATCTGCATCCGCATCCGCAGTTTTTAGAAACAGACATCCGCATCCACATCCGCAAGATACAGAAACATGATATCCGCATTCACATCCGCATCCGCGGATGTTTAAATTCTGACATCCTATACATCCCTAGTTTACATCCAAGAATTGGATGGGGTTTATTGCTCATATAATGTCACTCAAGTGACTATGGGACTGGCCACCCTCGCCTTAAATGCAGGATTTTAGCAGCCTGGCCCAGGGCCCCTACGCTTCTGATGGGGCAGAATAGGACTGGAGGAAAGGTGGATGTACTGGCATTAAATGTACAAAAACAAATCATTTAGGAAGAAGTGCTAAGATGCTTTTCATGCCAGCGAGTCCCCGGCACTCATTCTGTTAACAGTTTACCACCCAGTGACCCACCACCTCCCCCACTCAGACTCTCTCCACCACTAGGCCTTAGGGAGAGGCTGAGTCAGGCACTAATGGCCACACGAGAGTGCACCCATACATCAAGTGATTAAGGCGAGAAGGAGAGAGAAAGAGAGGTAGGAGGGGGAGGAGGAAGTGAAATCATGATGGAAAAGAAATACTAAGTCTAGATTCAGAAATAACCAGAAATATGAGATGGAATAGGAAAATGAAAACTACCGCACAGGCACACACAGAGAAAGAGAAAATGTGAATGATTATAGGATACAGCATTAAAGAAATATGATTTTAGATACTAGAGTACATAAGAAATGAAAATGGAAAACCTAAGATAGTGTAAAACTTTGACACATTAGCTTACTGATTATAGGATTCGATAAAAAAAAAAGAAAAAAAGGTTGAAATTGGCGATCACGAAGGGAAAATGTACCAACTGGACTCTTCTGGGGTAACTATATGAATAAGATCCATAGGAAATGAGAATGAACTTAGGGAAGGAATAACAGTGGGCAGACAAAAATACCGCGTGAAATTTTTAGAATAACTGAATACTCGAGAAGGCGGAGAATGATAAGTTAAGGTGGAAATAATGATGATGGAATGAAATAAGTACTGCTTGGATATACCAGGGTAACTGGATATAAGAGCTGTGAAAAAGAATAAGAGAGTTTTAGGGTGTAAGTATGGGAGACAAATATGGCACGGGTTTTCAGAGCAGTTGGTTAATAAAGGCGAGGAACAGAGGGAGGGGAAATATATTGCTTAGATATTTTAGGGTACATACCTGAGTTGTACAAGAGATTAGGAGAGAAAGGGAGAGAGGAGACTAATAGATGGGGAGGGCGAATTAGGGTGCAAGTGATGATAGAGATTAAATTCCTCTTCTGTCAACGTAATGAATATACAGTAAAACAGGTGGATAATATAAAAAGTGTGTGGTAGGTGACCATCATCCACTTACTTGATGTACTGCTACCTACTTCTTCCTTCACCTTTATCCTTCTTTTTCTCTGTATACCCTCATCTCTTCCTATTTCTCCCATCTTTTCTCTCATTTTTTAATCCTCTTCTTCCGTTTCCACGTGGTTATACACTGAGTGACAATCTTAATGGTTTCCTGTAAGCCAGGAAACCTTTTACAACACTGGGTGGTAACCATATAACCAACCAACACATGTACCCTGCGTGTTAGCAAGTGGGTTGGCAGGGGGATAGTGCCCATCCCTGTGAAACCACTAACTCAAAAACAAACGGCCACCCCATACGGGATTATGGCATAAGGCTGTAGAAAATATGAAGGACTGAAATTTGGTCTAGTGAGGACGAGAGGCAAGTAATGTTGGCAGTGTTGCCATGGTAGTGTAAAATATTGGGTAATGGAGCAATTGTATGTGGTGGTCTGAGGGAGTGATTCCGTGTTATACAAGTATGTCATGCTTGAATGCATGCCCGACTAGCTGTAGTGAAATTATTGGTACGAGGACGGAGATAGGAGCAGCTAAAGTGTAAATAATGTTAGAGCGACCATCTGTTGCACACAGGAGGACTACTGCACCTCAGGGAACAATCTGTCTAGTGTAAACCCATAGTAAGATATAAAAGAAAAAGAGAGAAAGAAAAACGACTGATGTAAGTGGATGAGTAAACTGCGAAAAAATTTGGATATACTATAAACCTGCAAGGAACAAGGAAGTAACAAACTTGACAGGCAGGAAGGACATCAGAGGCATTATTGAGTCTTAACTCTTTCACTTATTCTTCACACACACACACACACACACACACACACACACACACACACACACACACACAGACACACACACAGACACACACACAGACACACACACACACACACACACACACACACACACACACACACACACACACACACACACCACGAAGAGTGTTCTTTATTAAAGTGAATATAAACGTCTGGACGAAGCAAGAATAAATTAAATATTCATCGGACTTAAAAGATATATTAGATACTATGTATCAACGACATGAAAAGATGAAGTGGCTGAAAAAGGAAAAGGATGACTGAGGGTGATATATATCTGGACTGGCAGAGGAAACGACGAGCAGGTTCTTACATTCCGAGGCAGATGGTTGTGTGCTCCCAAATGCTTTGTTATCGCCCACCAAGTGAGGCGATAATTAAAACGCCTACGTCTGTGTGTGTGTGTGTGTGTGTGTGTGTGTGTGTGTGTGTGTGAGCTAGTCTGTCTCTCTGTCTGTCTGTTCCCAAAATGTTTCAAAATCAAGTAGACAAATTGTATCCAAACTTTGTGGGCAGCATCCGGGAATACATGGGTTCTTTGTTAATAATTCTGGCGAAGCTGCGATTATATGCCTCCGGCTGCCAGAGGATTTCGCAAGAGAAAAATACACTTTAACGTTTTCTTTTAGCTTGCCATTATTAACCATTTTCTATCTTACCCTCAACGAAGAGAACGGCTTCTCCAAGGATAAAGATTAAAAATAATTTAAAAGCCTGTTATACTCAATGACCTTCACCAGCATAATGTCCCCAACTTCAGACTTTTGAATGCTAGCATGATGTTTAAATTAACAGTAGTAAACAGTGAACTCCTAAAACTTTTTTTTTTCTTTTTTTTTTTTTCGATTTTGGCGAAACTGTGATGATTTGCCTACGATTGCCAGAGGATCACTGATCTATACTTTTAAGTAATGGAGGGCCATGTGCATTCGTGTGAGAATGCTTTGGCTCTTATTTTACGTGCTTTTGTCATTCAAAGAAAAATTCTGTAAGGTGATGACTTTCCAAGTAATTGTGGGTCACTAGTTAACAAGCATACTACTAAATGTGTCAAGAAAAAGGGCCTTATGCTGCCTCAGAAAAGTCTGCAGCTTCTTAGCTCTACAGTTTAACCCTTCACTATGATGACATATTTTCAACCTTATCATTGCCACTTTCAGACAATTTTCCCCAAACCTACGAAAGATCCCTCATTCTGAAGGGGATATTGTGGATTATATTGGTCCCCTTCAGTTCGATTTTTTTTTTTCGAAGCTGACCATTTCATCTGGAGGAGACAATAAGTCATTGCATTCAAAGAGTCAGATACTCACTGGTCTTGAAAAGCAAACATTATTTGCTGCAGTGTCAGGTGTACTGTCAGACACAAAACTTCTCCAGTTGCACTGCTCCCACACTAAGGGCATGTCTGTCATTTCCTCCCTGATGGATTATTATTCGTCTATCGGCAGAGAAACTTAGTAATACTGTCACAACATAAGACTTACAGTATAGCCAGAAGAGGGAGGTGAAAAGCAGCAAAGGTGAAATATTTAGATAACTTTTGTCCCCAGCTGTATGCAGAATAAAACTAATGGCCTTCGTCAGATACGTACGGATGGTCTACCACAGTATTTTCTAGCTGTTAACTGCATTTGATAACACTAGGCCACAATAATTTTGTTACAGAAAAAACTTAGGTGTTTCTAGGTAATTTTGGCACGCTGATTTCAAATCAGCATTTAGGATTTTTCTATCGCGTCCAGATTTTGTGTAATGATATACTTACTCTTGGCTACCTGGCCACTTATGAGCTAATTCATATTTTTGCATTTCAGTTTATACAAAGAAGCTTCTGTGGTATTTCAGAATGGCATCAAGTAGACGTGTAAACCACACAGACAACAACTTCTACCATGTCTGTGGACAATATACACGTATACAATAGTGAATAAACATAGCAACAGCATCAAGGATGAAACTTGCCTACAAGTTCTATTTTAGTTGTATGGTAGAAGACCAAGAAAGGGACTGGGGACCACAAATTTGCTGTGCACAGTGCAATGTAATGTTAACAGCTTGGCTGAATTGTGAAAGAGAGACTGTGCCATTAGCAGCGCCCATGATTTGGCGTGAGCCCACAAGTCACCATGGTGATTCTTATTTTGGTATTACAAAGATAGCAGGTTTCTCTAAGAAAAATAAATCAACGATCAACTACCCAAACTGTCAACCAGCCTTAAAACCAGTACCGCATGACGAAGCATACACACCGCCAGTTCCACCACCGTCGGTCACAGACAACAGTTCTCCTGAAGATCGTTTTGAAGATTCAGCTACTGACTTGGAAACAGAGAAACATAACCCTTATGTTCCGCATACAGATAGTTCCCCACATCTAGTAAGTCAAGTAGAGTTAAATGACTTGGTGCGCAATTTGGAATTAACAAAAGGAATGGCAGAGTTGCTTGGTTCCAGACTTCAAGAATGGAATCGTCTGTAGTCAAGCACCAAAGTTTCATATTTTCGTCATCGTCATGTGAAGTTTTCATCATTTTTACCTACAGGAGAAAAGTGTATGTTTCTGCAGTGATATCAGTGGTGTGATGCAAGTGAGATTAGGTGTGGCCGTGATCCTAAAGAGTGGAGACTTTTCACTGACTCCAGTAAAGTGAGTCTTAAAGCTGTCTTACTGCACAGTGGCAATAAGAAACCTTCAGTACTTTTAGCACACGCCACAGGTCTCAAAGAGCCTTGTTAATCCATGGAACTACTGATAAAGTTCATCAAATACAAGGAGCGCACACATGGAATTTTTGTGGCAACCTTAAATATATCCATCCTTGCTCCTTGGTCTACAGTTGGGCTACACAAAGCATAAGTATTATGTGCTTTTAGTTTCTCTGGAAGAGTAGAGATGATAAGAACCACTACAAAAAGCATGACTGGCCATCTTAAACTGAACATGTTGTTGGTGAAGATAACATACACCATCCAGCACTGGTTGTTGCTCTGAAAATACATCTTTTTTTAAGTCGCATCTTGACTTCTTCCCTGTCAACTTTGGTGTTGTAAGCGACGAGCATGGTGAGCTTATTCACCAGAAGATCTCTGTTATGGAATGCAGATATTAAGGGAGCTTCGACCTAGATATGATGGGTGATTACTGTTGGTTCATGCAAGGAGACAGCATTTCATCCCACAAACGACAAAGGATGAAACCATAACAAAGTTTCACGTCACGACAGGAATTTCCATTCATCAGTTACAACGTCTATGCACTCTGGGTGGATGGTTGGGCGGAGGGCTGGTAACTCCGCCAGTGAAAATCCACAATTTGTTCTAAACCAGAATAAAGGAGGAAAGATACCCTTGTTAATATTATTTAAGCATGGTTAACAAAATATGGCACAGAAAGATTAGATAGCCTGCTTACGTATTAGACGCCGGGGATGGACAAGGAAATAGGGGAGTCTTTGGTTACATGAAATCTGGATTTGATAGGGAAATTCGGCTATCAGATCTAAATTCAGTATCAATGATTTAGTGGGAAATAGTTGTTCCTATGTCTGTAACAGATAAAAAGGTTGAAATTCGTTGCCTAGTTTAATTGCTTTCTCCAGCCTCATTTCCCTCCTAATTATGTAATGTTTTCCTCTTTCAGTCAGAAGACGTCTATAACTGAGTTATTATTACTGCCAACAGGCGAATTTACATAGCTTCGGAGAAGCTTTTCGAACAGTATTAAAATTTATAACTTCTATCAACCTCTTCAGTACAAGAAATCTTTCCTCTCCAAACTTGAATAAAATCGTCTGGAGATAGCCAAATATAAGCAAAGGTTTCATCTATCTATCTATCTATCTATAGCCCGACGCCCTAATCCCGCAAAGGGTGGCCGCAGACAAAACGCCTCCAAGTCACTCTGTCACCCACCATTTGACTCCCCTCCCCCCAACTCACCCCCCCCTCCCTCATATACCTCTCAACTCCATCCCTCCACCTCATCCTCGGTCTACCCCTCCCTCTCCCTCCCTCCACCTCACCTACATACACCCTCTTAGTCAGTCTTTCATTCTCCATCCTCTCCACATGTCCAAACCACCTCAGTGTATTTCTCCTAATCTTTTCAACCACATCCGCATCTACCCCACAACGTTTCTTCACTTCTTCATTCGTCAACCTGTCCCTCCACGTCACTCCACATGCCCCTCTCAAGTAACTCATTTCCACTGCTCTCACTCTTGACTTGTTCCCTTCTTGCAAGGTCCACGCCTCGCTTCCATACGTCAGGGTAGGGATCACAATACCATCATTCAGTGACTTCTTAACTTCCATACTCACCTCCCTATTTCTCATCACTGCTTTCAGTGTACCGCATGAGAGGAATACCTACTGTGTACCCACTACTCAGCCTTAACTCCTTCAGTCCCATATAATTTTAAGATACCGTCCTGTCTATCCATCGTTCTCGTAAGTTTTCGGATGTAAATTGCCTCTCTCCCATAGACTTTAATGACCATAGTAAAGCTCCATATGAGGGCCTGAAACTCCCGCATCTAATTAGAACTTGCTTACAGACGATTTTAGTCATCTTAGTAGAGACTTCCTGATCTGGAAGGGCTATGTATGCCCTCCATTATTATCTTTCGTTACAGGGGCGCATTCACAAAATAAATAAAATTTTCCAGCGTTGGCAAAATGTACCTCGTAACAGGCATGAAAGGGTCACTTGTATTCTGATGAGCGACCCACGAACACTGCATACATGCTTGGACAGTTAATCACTTCAGTCCGGTGACACATTCAGCCCGATGACGCATTAAAATTATACTCTTCGTATATCCTGACGTACGCCCAGCTAGCCGAGTGGTTTGTGTTTCTAGCTACCAAGCTGCCTGCCCGTTAACACCGGGGTTTGAATCCTGGTGTGGAGAGCTGGTGCCATGGGACTCAGGTGTCCATTAACCCTTTGTGGATTGATAGGTAAAATGAGTTCCTAGGGTAGCACCTGGGGGTAAACTGGATGATGCAGTGACCTTGTATCAAAAGAAAATATATAAATAACCCGCCACTGGGTCTAAGGCGTAACTTAGGGTGGTGAGCACAGCGGCAATGGGCCTCATGCTGACTGTCCCCCACCTCATTTCCAGGCACTTTAATCGGAGCTGAATAGACACTCCAGAATGGTTGGGTCTGATATAGCTTTCTTCAGCCATTTTCTTGTTAAGGTAGTTTTCTAAGCTAAAATCGCTTAAAATAGCAAGAACATCACAACAAATGAGTCATCAGACTGAAGAGGTTAAAAATCGAGCAGTAGCGACTGGTTATTCTGACAGCTCCATGAAGTTCCGAAAAATTATGATAATGAGGCACTGAACCCCTGCTGCTAGTGTCGTCCGAGACTTGCTATCTACTGTACAGCCTGAGTCCGTCATTGGTTACCTGACTGTTCACAGTATCAGGAAATGTATCTCATATCCGTTTAAACGATTCTAACAACACAAAATATCAGCTTATTTCAAATACGTTTATATTTGTGCTGTCTGCAGACGATGATATTATGTAATCCACTCCAATGACATACTTCGCATATTTGTTTTAATTTTGTACTTGCTACCAAGGACACGATTTGATGCTGCCCAGGAAGTACCTTTTTACTCAGGGTTCATGATGAGGTTAACTAACACTTCCAGCTCGAATAGTCCCCCCCCCCCCACCGCCACAGAAATGTAATATAGTCTGGTGTTAGCAACGATAAAACTAAAAGTACGTCACCCGATTCGATGATTTACCTTTGAGGGAACCTCTGACATTGAATGCTTCAGAAACTACGGAAAGGAAAGTAAACAGCGACACTCCAATTTATCCTTTCGAAGCTGTTTGTTACAGGTTAGGGTATAATTAACGTATCTATTCTATCTGTCAGAGAGAATGATAGGAAACCAGGAAGGCTCCTCCCCACTCATCATACTTTCTGGTCGAAGTTGGGAGGAAATAGTAAGAAGGAACACCATGCATCATAGAAAGTCTGTCATGGAATTTCCAATGAAAAGGATGAAAGGAAATCATATTTAACATGCAAGGGAAACACATCTTGTGATTTTAAAAAACATGCCGTTGTTGTAACGTTTCTGGTACGCCCTTCATGTTTTGAGTTGCAAGATGTCTTAACTCATAAATGTATTATTCAGATGTGAACATGCTTAGCTGGGGCTTAGAAAACAAATACATATCCGGGCAGTGTTTAAATGAAAGTACTGTATCACAGTTAACCACATAAGGAGGCAACTTGTTCCATAATTATCTTTAACACTCTGTTGAAGAGAAAGTGCTTAGCTTCCTCTGAGTAGGATCGCTTGCCAACGATTTCAAGTTCATTGCTTGTAGTATAATTCGTCTGATCTACTGTGAACAGCTTTTTTTTTTTTTTAATTAAATCCTCATTTAGTCTGTGCTTAGTTAAGGTAATCAGATTCACCTTTTCTGATTATTTCCCATATAGATCATATCTCAGTTTGGTATAATTTTTGTCATTCTTCACTGGACTCTCTCAAGATTCTCCATATCTACATTTTTTAATAATGTGACCAGAAATAGAAGCAACACTCAAATAGTGGGAGTACTAAGGAATAACGCATGGTGAGGACGATATTTTGCTATTTATATTGGAATGTTTTACCTATGAATCTAGTAAAATTACTGGCTATTTTAACAGCCTCTCTACTGTACATTGTTGGCTTGGAAACGAACCACTTGTTATTATACCTTCTAAGTCTTTTTCATGGTTTACACTATCAAGTTGAATGTTATTCACACTATAACTGGCCCTTATGTTTTTGCTGCCAATGTGTATCACTACTAATACTGAAGTCTATGTGCCGTGTTTGGGTCCATTTAAACAGTTCATCAAGATTTCCCCGAATTGCCAGCCTCTGCAATATTCTTTTTGCTCTGGTACCTATTTTAACATGGGCAAATTTAGAAATCTTACATAATAATCCTTCATCAGTATCATTTATATATATTAAAAAGGAATAGAACCTAACACAGAACCCTTTGGCACTCCACTAGTAACGTCTATCCAGTCTGATTCTTTTCCATGTATTACAACTCTTTGCTTCTGCCTCGCAAGCCAGTCTTTGATTCACCCAAACACGTTGCCAGTAAAACCATTAGCTTTTAACTTCTGAGCGAGTCTTTTGTGTGGAATTATATCAAGTCTTTTGGAAATCTAGATAAACAACATCACCGAATATGGTTTCATCATACATGTTCAGTATATCGTTGAAAAAGTCCAGTAGATTTGTGAGGAAAGAGCGATTATTCCGAAAACCACGTTTCGAATCATTACTGAGATCAGTTCTATTTTCAGTGTTCCACAAATTTGTCTGTAATAATAGTTTCTAGCAACTTACAAACAACTGATGTTAGACTACTTTGGCAGTATTTTTTTAGGTTGTAATTTGTTGCGTTTTTATTAATATCGGCCATTTGTGTGGCACCTTACTGCTCTTTAGTGATATATAAAGTTCATTCTGTGGTTCCTTTAATGCGTGTGGGAGATATTTTGTCTGATCCTGGTGTTTTAGTCACTTTAAATTTACTGACTGCAAGTTGTAAATCTCTTTCCTTAACTATAATATCATTGATTATGGCGCCTTCTATGGAAACTGGGGGAACTGCAGGAATCCTACGTGTCTTTTTTATTGCAAATACTGATGCAAAGAATGTATGAAGAATTTTCGCCATCTTCGTTTCACTAGGGGTACAGTTTGTTGGAGGTGTTACCATTTTGGTCTTGATGTAACTGAAAACTGATTTGGGTTTGATTTAGTGACACCAGCAGTATGTACCTCAAGGATTTTCTTATTATCCTTTTTTTTTTCTTTTTTTTCGAGAGGGGGTGCTTTCTGATGAAGAGCGTCATATGTGATTTTATCACATTTTTAAAGTTCACTCTTACTGTTTTTATATTATTGTATTCTCAACATAGTTTGTAGCAATGATATGCAAAGGATATTCAAGAGCAATAGGCAAAAGATATTGTTACCCGTCCCCGCCCCAGAGGAACTCGGGAACTGGTATTGTTTTCACTCGGTTTGTTTGTTCGTTTGTTTGTCTGTTAATATTATGCGAAAGCTACTGTTGCAGTTTTGATTAAAATTACAGGGGTGATGGGCTACGATCTTCTGATCACCTGATTAAATTTTAGGCCAAATTAGGTCAAGGCCTAAGATGTAGGGCCATAAAAAGAGAAAGAAAAAAGTAAAAAAAAATACATATATATATTTTTCGCCATAACTCCTTTCATATTCATTATATCGACATGAAACCATAACCTAAAGGTGCATCTCTCATATCTGCATCCTATAACATGCCTCATTACCTCAGGGGGGTCACCCCTCAGTTAGAGGTAGGGGGGTCAGTGTCAGGTGGGTCGGGCCTAAAATTTCAGATGGGCATAAAATCGTCAATTTCTACCTGATTTTCTCCAAATCTGATATGTGACATCTTTGACTAGGTATCCTGTTGTGTTTATACGTCAGCACTAAAATGACTGCCGGGGACGGGTTGGCTGTGCCTTGGCACTGTTTCTTGTTCAGGAAGGGATGCTGGAAAGTCTGCAAAGCCACTTAGAATGCTACTCTATACGAGCAGTGTTCCTGCTGATGATCTTTGTTACCGTTGTTTGTAATGGACCCTGGGTATTAGCTCTTTCAATCCATTGACCTCATTTTCTTGCTTTCTCCAAACGACTTTATTTACAGTAAAGCTTTTAAACAGTTCAGTTAAAGTAAGGATAGTGAGAAAAAGTCGGAAACTCAATGAACCTGGTTTTGTGCTGAGATTTGTGTATGCTGTTTAATACATCACAGTTGCCCTGATATTTATTATATACCTTTTTCTGCTTTAGTTATAATTAAGATATTTAATTACGATGCAGTGTGCAGCCTTCATGTGTGTACGATGAGCGGCAAGCCAATCGGTTTCCTCTGACCCAGGAAACGATTTCCTAGTTGGATGGTAAACATATAACAAAACAACGCCGCTTGGTCTAATAGCACATGGCGCGCCAACCGGATGAGACTCGTAAGGGTTACATCCGAGGAGTGGCTGGGGTTTATTGCTCAAGTAATACCCACTCAAGGGAAGGTAAGGCTGTTCAGTCTGGCCTTAAATGTCAAGAGTAGGTAGCCTAAACCCGGGTCTCTACGCTCCTGATGGGAAGAAAACGAGCTGTTGATGATAAAGTGATGATGCCAGTTACTTTAATCATTCATAGTCGACAAGGTAGGTTCAAATAATCTTGAATCTGCCTGCCACTTATAGGGTAGTTTTTCAGTTCTGTAACCCCATATTGCTAAGCAGTCTTCTCCTTTGCTCTTCAATCCCTCAGTCTCGTCATATCATCTTATTCAATACTTTCATTAACTTTGTTACTTAGTTTTTATTATTATTATTCTCCATAAATCACCAACATCACTCTGCACATACCTGTCGATATGCCCATCTGTCTGAGAGAGAGAGAGAGAGAGAGAGAGAGAGAGAGAGAGAGAGAGAGAGAGAGAGAGAGAGAGAGATTAGATGAAAACAGGCCTATAGAAAAGAAAACATAAGGAAAATGAGTGAAAAAAAAATAGGGATGAAAAGTAGAGGAGGGAACAGCTGCATGTAAGAAAATTGGGTAGGCGGAGGAAAGGGCAAAGCGGGAGGGTAAGGCGGAAGTGGTGAGAAAATGCATGGAAGATGAATGGGCAACACGCTATTATTTGACCTACACAGGAGGGGTACGACGGTGACAGAGGGGGTGGGGGGAAAGGAGGGGAAGGAGGGGAGAGGGAGAGAGGAGGGGAAGGAGAAGAGGGGGAGAGAGGAGGAGAGTGGGAGGGAAATAGTAGAGAGGAAGGGAAAGAATGGATTAAATGGAATGATGGAAGAAAATAAAAGGAGATGAGTAAAAGGACTGGAGATAGGAGAGGAGAGAGAAAAGGAAGGTAATAAAAAAGTGAGACAGAAAAGGGAGATAGGAAGGGAAAAGAAAACGGAGTGAGGAATCGAAACAAGTGATGAGATGGAGGACAGGGGGACTGGAGAGTGGGAGCGAAACGGGAGAGAAGGGGAAAGGAAATAAGGGAAATAACAGGGAGATGAGACAAAGAAAGAGGGAGGGAGGGAGGGAGGGAGAGGGAGGAGGGACGAGTGGGAGGAAAAAATGCTAAGGAAAGAGAAAAAGGTGAGAGGGTGGAAAAAGAGAAAAGTACAACGATCAGACAAGGAAGGAAAAAGGAGTGAAAAGGCGCGATGGAGCGGGGAAATAATAGTAGTAGTAGTAGTAGTAGTAGTAGTAGCGGCAGTAGTTGCCATTGCTATTACTTCAACTACTACAGTATTACTACTACTACTACTATTCCTACTTCTGCTACACTCTAAGCCTTCTGCATCAAGTTATTATGAATTGCAAATCCCTTTATTACCTAACGTATCTAGTCTTGTTCATTCCCTCGTACTCCTGCTTTGGTACCCTTGTCTTTGATTCATAAAATAGTTAAACGGTAACTGCCAGTCCATTATTACCCTTCTTGGAATGTAGGGGCCTGAGGCTAGGTTACCGTGGTCCAGTATATTTAAAAGTAAATGACCAGCCTACCTCCCTATGTGGTAATGCATGAATGATACACCTCCTTTCAATTCTTTTATGAGCTTGACTAGGCCGCCACATGATTTGACTCTCTAACCTCTCTACTACCTAACCGATAATAAACGGCCTTGAAAGTATCAGTGGGTATGTTGCTGTTTGCTTGCCTTTGAAATGACAGTTCAAGACTGACAGTTGTAACTCATCTGGGAAGAGGCGTTGGTGTCTGGAATTTAATTCCGAGCCCGGCTGACAAAGTTCCACGTTGTAATTATGCGGCGTGACAGTAATCTCGGGTGATTACAGGATGAGTGGAGGGAAAACACGAGGATGCACGAAGAAGTGGAGGCGAAAAAGGTGAATGGGAGAGGCGGAGCAGAATAATTGGTGGATGATGAAGATGGATGTGGAGCACCAAGACGGAGCAAAGAGTGAACAATGCAACGAGTGAGAGGTGTGACAGGAAGAAGGGAGAAGAAGGCTTAGGGAGTAGTAGTAGCAGCAGTAGTAGTAGTAGTAGTAGTAGTAGTAATAGTAGTAGTTGTTGTTGCTGTTGTTGTTGTAGTAATGGCAACCCTAGGCTCATCTGAACGTAAACTCGGCAGACTGCAGGCCAAATTTGCCGTAAATCCGCAATCCACCATCCTCCTTTTAGGGGAATAGGGGATGTTTGTACAGCCGGGCAGCTCCACCATTCGGTCATATCGGTGCCATCACGTGAAGGCGTCCCTTTCCAGTCCCTGTCTTAACTCCTTTATCATCATATGGTATTATTTTATTGTGCTTTAATTAAATGCAGGCGTTATTCAGCTGCGGTTGGACCTCTTGTGAAGGAGTAAATGATAGTTGTTTACTTTCTCAGTCTGAAATACCTCACCTATTCTGAACAAAACAGTCAGTAGATGGCGAGAGTAAAACAAAATATACATAAACTGAGTGACCGGGCCAACAGCTATCAAACGTACGAGAATCAGTTTTTACTAATTCCTAGTCTCCTAGAATTCAGCCCCACCACACGAATTTACATCCTGGTCCCCATCTGTACTATTGCGGAAAAAAAAATAATGAAGGTATTCTAATGGTGGTCCGAAGCGGCGCATGTTGACAAGTGATGATTACCTGTATCTTTATTCGGGAGGTGGTGGTTAAACGTAGTGGTGTAGTGTTGACCAAAAGAACGCTAGATTGATCACAGGTTGGTGCTGAGAACACTGTCTATCTGTATACTGCCAGACGCCTCAAACTCGTAAGGGGTGGCTACAAAAAAATCGCCTCCATGTCGCCCTGTCCAACGCCATTTCGCGGCCTTGCTCCCAGCTCACATTCCCCTCTCTCATATACCTCTAAACTCCATCCCTCCATATCCTCAGCCTCGTCCTCCCTCTTCCCCTTCCACCTCACTCGCATAGTCTCTCAGTCTCCATCTCCTCCACATTGCCAGACCACCTCAATGTATTTCTCCTATTGCATTCTATCAGACCCACATCCACACCACAACGCTCCTTCGCTTCCTCATTTGTCAGTTAGGCTCTCCACGTAACTCCACATGCTTCCCTCAGTAACTCGTTTCCACTGCTCTCACTCTTGGCTTGTGTACTTACAACAAGGTCCAAGCTTCACTTCCATACTTTAGAGTTGGTATCACAATACTGTCATGCAGCAACATTTTTTTTACTTCCATGTTCACGTTCCTGCTCCTTATCACTGCTTTCAAAGAACCAGCAACCTTTCTTCCCTATTGCACCCTTTCAAGCACTTCATCCTCTAAACTTCCATCCTTATTCATGACACTACCCAAGTACTTAAATGCACTCACATTATCCATTTCCTCATCATCCAGCCTCAAAGTACATTGTGGCTTCATTTCTTTTGAAGAACATAACTCTACTTTTCCCTATATTCACCTTCAGAATCCGATTCTTACATACTCTCCCAAACTCGTTCACCAAGACTTGCAGCTCTTCCTTTGTCTTTATTTAACAATACAGTATCATCTGCAAACGACTGTACAGGGTTTTCGAACACTGCCCTCTCTCATTAGGGTCGCTCCAACATCCACTGCCCTACTTTGTATCTCTTTTATAGCCCCATCCATATACAGACTGAACAACCATGGGGACATACCCATCCCTGTTTCAATCCAACATTCAAATGGAAAAATTCACTCAGTTCACTATTCACACGCACTGCAGTCTTAGCACCCTCATACATACTCATCACGGCATTCAACAACTTCCCATTTACTCCATATAATCTTAATACTTCCCACATTCCTTGTCTATCCACCCTGTCATATGCATTCTCCAAATCCATGAAGGATCCATACAACTTCCTTCCCTTCCCTTAAAACTTTTTCGCTAAAGACCTAAGAATGATTATCTGATCTACACAACCTCTTCCATTCCTAAAACCTCCCTGTTCTTCTCCAGCTAATTCCTCTCTTGTTTCCCTAACTTTGTCAATAAGTATCCTACCATATACTTTTCCCTATTACACTAAGAAGACAAGTGCCTTTATAGTTACTACACAGTTCTTTTCCCCTCTTCCTTTGTACAGGGGAATAATTATACCTGACTTCCAATCTTCCGGGACTCTACCTTCCTCCCACGCCAATCTGCACATCTTCCACATTTATTCTACTACTATCTCTCCCTCACGCTTCAGCATTTCACCACACACTCCATCAGTTCCTGGGGCTTTCCCCGTTCTGACTGTCTTCATTGCTTCCACTACTTCCATCCTACTGATTTCCTCCTCTCTTCTCACCTCCCTCCTTCTCCCAGCCATTCCCTAGCCACTTGTACTCGCATTACTTTCATTCTCTATGTTCAGCAATTTCTTAAAGCATTCTTTCCATCTGTTCACTTTTTCTCTCTTCTCCACTAGCAATCTACCATTTTTTATCATTCACTCCCCGACTTACTTCTTTATCACCCTGTCTATCTCTACCTCTTTCCAGTACATTTCTAGCATTCCCTCCACTTTACACACTTTTTTTTCTTTCCTCCAAAATCCTCATCCACTCTCATTTTACTCTCTCTTACTAATCTTTTCACCTCTCTCTTCCTCTCTACATATAACTCTCTGTTCTCTCTTCAACTTTCTCCAAGCCCCTGTTTCACATCCACTCACTATATACTTTCTTCTTTTGTTTCACAACCTGTCTCACCTCTTCATTCCACCATGCTGTTCCTTGCTCCCCCTTTCGTCTTGTCTTCACTCCACACACCACCTCACACGCTGCACAGCTTTCTTCTGTGAATATCTTGCGCACACCTTCCACGTTCCCTGTCTGCTCCAAATCTTATTTACCCAATCGTTCCTCCACTTCTCTCTTATATTTCGCCTTTTTTTTCCATTCTCTTGCAACCTTTCTCCCCTCCTGGTATGGACTACTTCCTCCTGTCCTTCCCTTCTTCTATTCCTCCGTTTCATTTGAACCTTGACTTTCACCACCACCAAGTGGTGTTCAGAAAGTCCACTTCCCAACCAATGTATGCTCTATCATCCACACAGTCATAATCGGTCATTGCCTTCCGTTCATTCAATTCACCACCCGTCCTTCTCATCACTTGCTAAGTATAACTGTGGATCATTTTGTGTCTAAAGAAGGTATTAGCTATCACCCACCCCTTTCCTGCACGAATGTTCACTAGAGCACTGACATTCTTATTCACTTCTGGAGGCACACCCCACTCACCAATTACTTCATCCACCTTCACAGTCCCTACTTTTTCATTCATATCTCCAATCAAAAACACTCTTTCATTCCTTTTAACTTTTTTCATGCACACTTCCACATTTGTCCAGAACTCTTCTTTCACATTACTTGCACGATCTTGAGTTGGCACATACTCAAACATCATCTCCCACATTTTGTAGTCCAACTTTCAGTTTTACCCACACAATCCTTGAACCGACAGATCCATACTCTCTTATATTCTCCTTCCATGTCTCTCACACAAGAATACATAGACCCTCTTTTGCCCTCTCATTCTCACCCACTCCTGTGCATAAAACCCATCCAAACTCCCATTTTCTCACACTTTTACCTCTTCATTTTGTCTCAGTTAATCCACATACATCCACTTTCGCATCCTGAAGCACTTGGGCAATCTCTCTCTCTCTCTCTCTCTCTCTCTCTCTCATTTCATCATTTGCATCCCTTACATTCCATGTCGCTATGCATATCATGTCCTTTGTTCTGTCCTTGGTCGTCACCTGTTGGTCAGTCCTGGTCCTAGGCTTCCTGTTCGTATTTTTAGTTAGTTTTTTCTGGGAAGGGACATTATCCCTCCGCCAACCCACTTGCTGTCGCGCAGGGAACACGTGTTGGTTGGTTATAAGGTTACCACCCATAGCGTTATAAATGATTTCCTGGTTACACGAAATACTTTGGCTTGCTCCATGGTTGTTCAAGCTGTACATGGATGGGGTAATAAAAGAGGTACAAGGTAGGGTAGTGGATGTTGGAGTGGCCCTGGTGAGAGAGGATAGTGTTTGCAAACTCTCTGTACTGTTGTTTGCAGATGATACTGTGTTGTTGAGTGAAGACGAAGGGGAGCTGCAAGGCTTGGTGGATGAGTTTGAGAGAGTGTGTAAGAAACGGAATCTAAAGGTGAATGTAGGGAAGAGTAAAGTGATGGTCTTTGAGAGAGGTGAAGTCAGTGAATGTACAGCGAGGTTGGACCGTGAGGAATTGGAAAATGTGAGTACGTTTAAGTGCTTGGGTAGTGTGATGAATAAGGATGGAGGTTTGGAGGGTGAAGTGCTTGAAGGGGTTCAGCAAGGAAGAAAGGTTGCTGGTTCTTTGAAAGCAGTGATAAGAAACAGGGAAGTGGGCATGGAAGTGAAAAAGTTACTATATGACAGTATTGTGATACCAACTCTAACGTACGGAAGTGAAGCTTGGACGTTGTTGGAAGGACACAAGTCAAGAGTGAGAGCAGTGTAAATGAGTTATTTAAGAGGAGTCTGTGGAGTCACATGGAGAGACAGGCTGACGAATGAGGATATAAAGGAGCGTTGTGGTGTGGATGTGGATGTGATAGGAAGCGTTATGAGGAACACACTGAGGTGGTTTGGCCATGTGGAGAGGATGGAGGGTGAAAGACTGACGAAGAGAGTGTATGTGAGTGAGGTGGAGGGGGGAAGAGGGAGGGGGTGGCCGAGGATAAGATGGAGGGATGGGGTGGAGAGGTATATGAGAGAGGGGGGTGTGAGCTGGGAGCATGGGAGTGAAATGGCGGGGGACAGGGCGACTTGGAGGCGATTTGTTTGTGGCCACCCCAAACGGGATTGAGGCGTCTGGCAATAGATAGATAGATAGATAGATAGACTTTGGCTTGCCATTCCATGTAGAGCTACCCTAAAATAGAGTACCGGTACACTACGTGGTTTGATGATGGGCGTCCCTTCTTACCACCTACCAAGAGAACACAATGGGGTTTTTAATATAGTCCAGAACGATTTTCAACAGATCCAACTCCGTGTTATAAAAACAGTCCCGTTAATACCATTACACTTGTTCGGAATAAGGCAGCCATAGAACGTTTCCAGTATGGACCGTGTGATTTAGTGCCGACGTAGTAGTAGTAACATGTGAAGGTGGTCGGAGCCACCTGGTCAACGCAAAATTGCTGGAACTCAGGGTCGGATACATAAACTTATAAGATGTTCCTTTTTTGTAAAATGCAGCATACAAGGTGGTCAGTACATTACACCCTTCCTTTGCATCTCTTGCAGGGAAGGCTCAGTGTGCTGGTGTGAGGAACACAGATATTTTGGCTGTTTCGTGATGTTAGGACTCCATATTATATTTACAAATCATACTAGATAGATAGATAAATAGACAGATAGACAGCTCTATGTGAGCCTGGGAATGGGAAATGATCTTGCAAGTTACACTGAGGAAAAGCTGACGACAGATTACGAAGTAGCCAGTCAGTTAGTTGTCAGCAATTCACCCGGTGAACAAAGGCTTGTTGACCATACACACACATCGTACACACATACTCACACACAGGCTTCTAGAACTTTCCAATCACAGGGAACACACGTGATACGACTTCTGCTACACCAGAATTTAGGAAAGAGAGCTCAGAAGGAAGCTAGCCATAGAACAGACAGGTTGCAGGGAGAAGGGCTTAGCAACTTGAGAGAGAGACAGAGAGAGAGAGACAGGGAGACAGGGACTCTACTCATACTCACTCGTGAGTGAGAGACTTGTTAATATTTCCAAGACAAATAAATATAGTCCCACACTATTCTTTACCTCTCCTGTCATTGCACGGCAAATGGGAAAGAAGATTATCTACTTACAAAGCTACTCAAGTATAACAACAGCTCGTCCACAAGTCTAATATATATAACTTCTCTACAAGTAACTACAAAGTCTTTTTATGACATTTGGTAGCAGCGAACGTATACGAACCTCGTCTACGAATCAACAGTGAATTCCTACAAAATATCAAGATTGAAAACAAGAATACCTCTCACAACCAGCTCCTGACAGTTCTCTCCAACCAGCCCCCTCCGTCTCCCCGATCATCACGCTGATGTAGAGGTGAAGAGGTCACAGGACGCCTTGCAAGTAGTTTAACAATATATTGATACAAACAATCTTGCAACTTCTACGACGAACCAGCGAACTACAACTATCTACAATCAACTACAAGTAACAACTCTACGAGTCGTCTGTATAATCTTCTACACGCACCTACAAGTAGTGGCAGTCTTCATCCTACAACGAGTAAATCACAAGAGAAAAGGACCGAGAAAACATCGACAAAGAAAAACGGAACAAACAAACGAAGAGTGAGACACGACTCATACCTCATAACCACCAGACCTCACCCTCCTCTCTCTGTTACATCCACCCAACTTCCACCGCTTACGCAGGAGTGAAGAGGTCAAGATGACGAAGCAAATACCAAGTCCATATTCACAATTCATCTTACTCACTCGTCTTCACTCAAGTTACTCATCGCTACTCATTCACTCACCACAGCTACCAGTGTGAGAAGTCGACGTCATCATGCGTGCTTGCTGAAAATACGCCACGTCGGTCAACACACCACCTGCACCACCACTCACACCATTCCCACCACGGTAAAAATTAGTGATTTACATAGTTACTCCATTTATACAATACACAGTGACAATAAGCTTCTGCACAAACATATAAAACGTGCTGTATAGTTACAGCTTAAATACTCATACTTACTTCAGTTATCTGCATAACTCAAACACTAAATAATCTATCTATTTATCTATCTATTGCCAGACGCCTCAATCCCGTTTGGGGTGGCCACAAACAAATCGCCTCCAAGTCGCCCTGTCCCCAGCCATTTCACTGCCCTGCTCCCAACTCACACACCCCTCTCTCATATACCTCTCCACCCCATCCCTCCATCTCATCCTCGGCCTCCCCCTCCGTCTTCCCCCCTCCACCTCACTCACATACACTCTCTTCGTCAGTTTTTCACCCTCCATCCTCTCCAAATGGCCAAACCACCTCAGTGTGTTCCTCATAACACATCCTATCACATCCACATCCACACCACAATGCTCCTTTATATCCTCATTCGTCAGCCTGTCTCTCCACGTGACTCCACAGGCTCCTCTTAAATAACTCATTTCCACTGCTCTCACTCTTGACTTGTGTCCTTCCAACAAAGTCCAAGCTTCACTTCCGTACGTTAGAGTTGGTATCACAATACTGTCATGTAGTAACTTTTTCACTTCCATGCTCACTTCCCTGTTTCTTATCACTGCTTTCAAAGAACCAGCAACCTTTCTTCCCTGCTGTACTCTTTCAAGCACTTCACCCTCCAAACCTCCATCCTTACTCATCACACTACCCAAGTACTTAAACGTACTCACATTTTCTAATTCCTCACCATCCAACCTCGCTGTACAATCACTAACTTCACCTCTCTCAAAGACCATCACTTTAATCTTCCCTACATTCACCTTTAGATTCCGTTTCTTACACACTCTCTGAAACTCATCCACCAAGCCCTGCAGCTCCCCTTCGTCTTCATTCAACAACACAGTATCATCTGCAAACAACAGTACAGGGAGTTTCCAAACACTATCCTCTCTCACCAGGGTCACTTCAACATCCACTACCCTACCTTGTACCTCTTTTATTACCCCATCTATGTAGAGATTGAACAACCATGGAGACATGACACATCTCTGTTTCAACCCAACTTTCAAAGAGAAAAATTCACTTAGTTCACCAGCCACACGCACTGCAGCCTTCGCACCATCGTACATACTCTTCACAGCATTCATCAACTTCCCATCTACTCCATATATTCTTAACACTTTCCACAATCCTTGTCTATCCACCCTGTCATATGCTTTCTCCAAATCCATGAAAGCCGCATACAACTTCTTTCCCTTCTCTAGAAACTTTTCCACTAACGATCTAAGAATGAATATCTGATCTACACAACCTCTTCCCTTCTTAAAGCCTCCCTGTTCTTCTCTAACTAATTTCTCTGTTCTTTCTCTAACTCTGTCTATAAGTATCCTACCATACACTTTTCCTATTATACTAAGAAGACAAATGCCCCTATGATTACCACACACTTATTTTTCCCCTTTTCCTTTGTACAAGGGAATAATTATACCTGACTTCCAATCCTCCGGGACTCTACCTTCCTCCCAGGCCAATCTGCACATCTTCCACATCCATTCTACTACTATCTCTCCCCCATGCTTCAGCATTTCACCACACACTCCATCAATTCCTGGGGCTTTCCCCGATTTAACTTTCTTCATTGCTTCCACAACTTCTATCCTACTGATTTCTTCCTGTCTTCTCACCTCCCTCCTTCTCCCAGCCATTCCCCAGCCACTTATACTCGCATTACTTCCATCCTCTACGTTCAACAATTCCTTAAAGTGTTCTCTCCATCTGCTCACTTTTTCTCCCTTCTCCATTAGTAATCTACCAATTTTATCTTTCACTCCCCTGCTAACTTCACTTTCACCCTGTCTTACTCTTTTCACTTCTCTCCAGAACATTTTCTAACAGTCCCTCCACTTTACACTCAAATTCCTTCCAAATTCCTCATCCACTCTCTTCTTACTCTTTCTTACTAATCTTTTCACCTCTCTCTTTCTTTCCACATATAACTCTCACTTCCGCCTCTCAACTTCTTCCACGCCCCTATTTCTCATCCATTCATTGTATGCTTTCTTCTTTTGTGCCACAGCCTGTTTCACCTCTTCAGTCCACCACGCTGTTCCTTGCACCCCCCTCCGTCTTCTCTTCCTTCCACACAATAATAATCACCAACAATAAATATAACATATATTTACTACCAACGAGTGTTACCATTTATACCTACATAAAATACGTGTTTCATACATACAGCTATACATTATTATATTTACCAAGTGATAAAGAAAATATACCATCACAGTTACTCAGTGAGCGATTAAAAGAACTGTATTAAACATTTATTAATTAAAGCTACCTAGTGGAAACATATAAATTAAGTTACAAGGTAAACTAAAGAAAAAAAAATGGCCAACACAAATGACGTTAGTAAGAGTGAACATCTTCAACACAATCGTGAAGACAATGATTTCCACACAGTGCTGACACACATATTGCCCACGATAGGTACAAGTGAACAACAAGTCAGTGTATATAGTTAATACTGTATATAGTGTATATATTTTCTTTTCATATAAAATAACAAAATATGGGACTATATAATATCATTTTCAGTAATATCTGTGCAATATAAACTAAACCTTAAAAAAGGTTCCTTAGGAAATTAGCCAGTAATTATGCAACCATGAACAACATGGAAAAAGCGTACACAAGCGAAGAAAAACAAACTATAGAAAATCAATACATACAAAAAAAAAAAGGAAAAAAAAAGGAAAAAAAAAGTAAGAAAGAAAAAAAGAGAGAAATAGAGTAAGATCACATAACAAACAAATGAAAATAAGTGTAAGTGTTACTACATATGCCAAAATACCACATAAACTACAAACAAAAAAGCAAATTGTTGTCTCCACAAGCAAGTGGCATGACACATCATCACTATCATCGACCGCAGCATGACCGGATTCATATGTCAGGACTGCAATTATTACAATTATGTAACGACAAACGATTGCATTATGTTACACTTGCTACAATTATGTAACTACAAACGATATGTAACAATTATGTAACGACAAACGATTGCATTATGTTACACTTTGCCAATTATGTAACAATTGCATTACCAAGATGCAACTTTTATGTAAGTTTAACTACAATTATGTAACTACAAACGATATGTAACAATTATGTAACGACAAACGATTGCATTATGTTACACTTTGCCAATTATGTAACAGTTGCATTAACAAGATGTAACTTTAATGTAAATTTAACTACAATTATGTAACTACAAACGATATGTAACAATTATGTAACGACAAACGATTGCATTATGTTACACTTTGCCAATTATGTAACAGTTGCATTAACAAGATGTAACTTTTATGTAACTTTAACTACAATTATAAGGCCAAGACACTTATGTAACAGTTGCATTAACAAAATGTAACTACAATTATAAGGCCAACACAATTATGCATTACCACAATATTATGTAACAATTCATAAAATATTACAATATTATGTATTACTACAATATTATGTAAAGTCATACCATTATACCACAATTCTGTATTACCAGTATCATCATACAAGTTAGGTGAAGTATTAGACATTACTAAAGTGATAACTCAATATGTAATGTATAACCTAGCAGTATTACCATTGCACAATTATATGCCTATGTTTGTTATACATACACATCTCACAAAATGTATACAACTTGTTTAAAAAGTAATATTACTGGATAATTGCTATTTACTATGAATATTATATGTATACAATATTCATACAATTATGTTACTTTTACAATATTATGTATTTCACTTAATTAGCTTATAAGTTCATAATGTGTATATAATATGTATTAATACGTTATGACTATTAACTGTCGATGGTACGCCATTTTCGCGTGACCGAGCATATGTTAGGACTCCATATTATATTTACAAATCATACTAGATAGATAGATAAACAGACAGATAGACAGTTCTATGCGAGCCCGGGAATGGGAAATGATCTTGCAAGTTACACTGAGGAAAAGCTGACGACAGATTACGAAGTAGCCAGGCAGTTAGTCGTCAGCAATTCACCCGGTGAACAAAGGCTTGTTGACCATACACACACATACACACATACTCACACACAGGCTTCTAGAACTTTCCAATCACAGGGAACACACGTGATACGACTTCTGCTACACCAGAATTTAGGAAAGAGAGCTCAGAAGGAAGCTAGCCATAGAACAGACAGGTCGCAGGGAGAAGGGCTTAGCAACTTGAGAGAGAGACAGAGAGAGCGAGACAGGGAGACAGGGACTCTACTCATACTCACTCGTGAGTGAGAGACTTGTTAATATTTCCAAGACAAATAAATATAGTCCCATACTATTCTTTACCTCTCCTGTCATTGCACGGCAAATGGGAAAGAAGATTATCTACTTACAAAGCTACTCAAGTATAACAACCGCTCGTCCACAAGTCTAATATATATAACTTACAAGTAACTACAAAGTCTTTTTATGACAGTGAAACTAATAAGTATCAATGAAATAAATAGATGTTAAAAAGTCAAACACAACACGACATGAAATGGTTATGAGAAATGGAAACTGAAACAAGGCACACACTATAGTCGTTTCACTTTAATTATCTATCTGCCTATAGTCAGACGCCATGATTTCGTGTGGGGTGGCCGTTTGTCATTGAGTTAGCTGTTTTACGGGGAGTCACTAACCCTTCGCCAACCGATTTTGACACGTCGGGCAGGCTACACGTATGGGTTGGTTATATGGTTGCCACCCAGTGACGTAAATGGCTAGCTTACAGGAAACCATTATGCTTGTCACTCAGTATAATAACGCCTTAAAAGGAAAGAATAATAATAAAAGGTGACAGGAAAAATAGGAGAAATAAGAAGAAAGGAGGAGAGACACTGAAAAAAAAATGATAAAAGTGGAGGAAGAAGTAAGCAGCACTACAAGTGAGTCGATGATGGTCGCTGTCACCTACCACCATTTCATTTTAACCTGGCGTAAAATTTGGCATCTCTCCATCTTGAAATCTGAACTGTAACAACAGATTAAAACTAGAATATGGTCTAGTCACGAAGAATTGTTATTGAAAGGTTGCAGAGCTGCAGCATTATCTTATTCTGCCACTGAGCTACGGGAAATACGCGTAAGCTGCGAAAGGACCAAAACGTGGACCAGTTTAAAGCAAATGAACTATAGCAACGCTGACTGAGCCGTCCCCGCAACACAGGAAATTAGGGATGCACATGTGTGTATGTGTGTGTGTGTGTGTGTGTGTGTGTGTGTGTGTGTTTAAACACCATTATCAAACAGTGTTGATCCGACTTTAACAGAACTTCATAAAAGTGTTTTTTCAGGGAAATTATTAGCGTGTTCTGTTTAATAATTGACTAGTAAGCAAGAAAAATACAATCATCATCGCCATTATCATCAGCATCACAGGAGTCGTGTGCATGAGAACAAGTGTCGGCATCAGGTGGTATGGCTCAGGTAGAGGCGATAGAACATTTGCCTCATCACCATTTGGCCGGTGTGAGGAAGTGGCCTTCCCCTCCCCACATTCACACGTATAATTCCATCACTTATCGTACTTACAGAGGACCTTTGACATTTTGTTACGATAAGCAAGTATTAACGTTTCAGTTAATCAGTACCGAGAGTCCATTTGCTTAGTCTTATATTTTCATTTTAATATAAATTCTGCTCTGGTTGTGAGGTGCACGGCAACTCAACGACTGAAGACAAACATGCTAAAAGCAATCTTTTTAACAACTTACGCGTGGAAGAGTTTATAAATACGGTTCCAGGTATTTTGTGACCGTTCCGTCCTTGTCTGTAATTAGCATTCTGTATTAAGTATTCCTAACAGTGGACATAACCGTATCTGACGGAAACTGACAGGCGGTGTGAGTTTAAAGGGATCTTGCATCTATTTGTCTGGATCCTTATTTACAAATCCTTCTGAGTTTAAATTCTGTAAGACTGCTGGTATGAACATTTGTCATCGCTCATACAGCTACAGAACACTTCACAATAATAATAATAATCTATTGCCAGACGCCTCAATCCCGTTTGGGGTGGCCATAAACAAATCGCCTCCACGTCGACCTGTCCCCCGCCATTTCACTGCCCTGCTCCCAACTCACACACCCCTCTCTCATATACATCTCCACCCCATCCCTCCATCTCATTCTCGGCCTCCCCTTCCCTCTTCCCCCCTCCACTTCACTCACATACACTCTCTTTGTCAGTCTTTCACCCTCCATCCTCTCCATATGGCCAAACCACCTCAGTGTGTTCCTCATAACGCTTCCTATCACATCCACATCCACACCACAACGCTCCTTTACATCCTCATTCGTCAGCCTGTCTCTCCATGTGACTCCACAGACTCCTCTTAAATAACTCATTTCCACTGCTCTCACTCTTGACTTGTGTCCTTCCAACAACGTCCAAGCTTCACTTCCATACGTTAGAGTTGGTATCACAATACTGTCATGTAGTAACTTTTTCACTTCCATGCTCACTTCCCTGTTTCTTATCACTGCTTTCAAAGAACCAGCAACCTTTTTTCCCTGCTGTACCCTTTCAAGCACTTCACCCTCCAAACCTCCATCCTTACTCATCACACTACCCAAGTACTTAAACGTACTCACATTTTCCAATTCCTCACCATCCAACCTCGCTGTACATTCACTGACTTCACCTCTCTCAAAGACCATCACTTTACTCTTCCCTACATTCACCTTTAGATTCCGTTTCTTACACTCTCCCATACTCATCCACCAAGCCTTGCAGCTCCCCTTCGTCTTCACTCAACAAAACAGTATCATCTGCAAACAACAGTACAGGGAGTTTCCAAACACTATCCTCTCTCACCAGGGCCACTCCAACATCCATTACCCTACCTTGTACCTCTTTTATTACCCCATCCATGTACAGATTGAACAACCATGGAGACATGACACATCTCTGTTTCAACCCAACTTTCAAAGAGAAAAATTCACTTAGTTCACCATCCACACGCACTGCAGCCTTAGCATCCTCATACATACTCTGCACAGCATTGAACAACTTCCCATCTACTCCATATATTCTTAATACTTTCCACAATCCTTGTCTATCCACCCTGTCATATGCTTTCTCCAAATCCATGAAAGCCACATACAACTTCTTTCCCTTCTCTAGAAACTTTTCCACTAAAGATCTAAGAATGAATATCTGATCTACACAACTTCTTCCCTTCCTAAAGCCTCCCTGTTCTTTTCCAACTAATTCCTCTGTTCTTTTTCTAACTCTGTCAATAAGTATCCCACCATACACTTTTCCTATTATACTAAGAAGACAAATGCCAATGATGATTACCACACACTTCTTTTTCCCCTTTTCCTTTGTACAAGGGAATAATTATACCTGACTTCCAATCCTCCGGGACTCTACCTTCCTCCCAGGCCAATCTGCACATCTTCCACATCCATTCTACTACTATCTCTCCCCCATGCTTCAGCATTTCACCACACACTCCATCAATTCCTGGGGCTTTCCCCAATTTAACTTTCTTCATTGCGCCCACAACTTCTATCCTACCGATTTCTTCCTGTCTTCTCACCTCCCTCCTTCTCCCAGCCATTCCCCAGCCACTTATACTCGTATTACTTCCATCCTGTATGTTCAACAATTTCTTAAAGTGTTCTCTCCATCTGCCCACTTTTTCTCCCTTCTCCATTAGTAATCTACCATTTTTATCTTTCACTCCCCTGCTAACCTCACTTCCACTCTGTCTTACTCTCTTCACCTCTTTCCAGAACATTTTCTTACAGTCCCTCCACTTTACACTCAAATTCCTTCCAAATTCCTCATCCACTCTCTTCTTACTCTCTCCTACTAATCTTTTCACTTCTCTCTTTCTTTCTACATATAACTCTCTCTTCCGCCTCTCAACTTCTTCCACGCCCCTATTTCTCATCCATTCATTGTATGCTTTCTTCTTTTGTGCCACAGCCTGTCTCACCTCTTCAGTCCACCACACTGTTCCTTGCACCCCCCTCCGTCTTCTCTTCCTCCCACACACCACATCACATGCTGCACATATTTCTTCTGTAAGTATCCTACACACACCTTCCACGTCCCCCATCTGCTCCAATTCATATTTGCCTAATCGTTCCTCCACTTCTCTCTTATACTCTGCCTTTTTCTCATCCTCTTGTAACCTTTCCACTCTCCTTGCAACTACTCCTTCCTCTCGTCTTTCCCTTCTTCTATTTCTCCATCTTACTTGAAATCTAATTATGATCACCACCAAGTAGTGGTCAGAAAGTCCACTCCCCCAACTTCTATAAGCTCTTGCATCCATTACACATCTTCGCATCCTTTCATCCACACACACATAATCAATCATTGCCTACCTTTCATTCAGTTCACCACCCACCCTTCTCATCACTCGCCATGTATACCTGTGGATCATTCTGTGCCTGAAGAGGGTATTGGCTATCACCAACCCCCTCCCAGGACAAATGTCCACTAACGCACTGCCATTCTCATCTATCTCAGCAGGCACACACCACTCACCCACTATTCCATCCACCTTCACATTCCCTACTTTACCATTCATATCACCGATCAAAAACACTCTCTCATTCCTTCCAACCTTTTCCTTGCACACTTCCACATTTGTCCAGAACTCTTCTCTCACTCTGCTAGCAAGATCTTGCTTTGGCGCATACACACACACAATCGCCCACATTTGTATTCCAACTTTCAACCTTACCCACACAACCCTTGACCCAAGTGATCCTTACTGTCTTATGCTCCTCTTCCATCTTTTACTCACAACTATACATACTCCTTCTCTTGCCCTCTCATTCTCACCTATTCCTGCACATATACCCCATCCATACTCCCATTCTCTCACACCTTGTCCTCTCCATTTTGTTTCATTTATTCTACATACATCCACTTTCGCACCCTCAAGCACCTAGACAATCTCTCTTTTTCTTTCACCTCATCATTCGCTCCTCTTACATTCCATGTTGCCATTACCAAGTCCTTTGTCCGGTCCTGGGTCGTCATCGTTTGGTCAGTCCTTGTCCGAGGCTTCTTGTTTGTCTTTTTAGTTAGTTGTTTTCCGGGGAGGGGCACTAACCCTCCGCCAACCCTTTTAGTTGCCTTTTACGACAAGCAGGGATACTGGGGGAGTATTCTTGAAAAAAAACCCTACCCCCACGGGGGAATAATAATAATAATAATAATAATAATAATAATAACATAAAAAGAATGAATACTAAAGGGATAAAAAACGAAAACCACATTTCTCTGTGGTAATAATTGACTGTTATGAACACTTGTATGTGATTTAAAGACGTTAGCGTCCTTTATATATACGTCCGTTGGGTCATATGTGCCATGTCAGTCCTGTGGGATGTAAGTTTTGCTTTTTGTCAATACGTGTGTTGTGTTTATGATTTTGCCTGACTTTCTTTATCTGCTCCAGTTATAACATACCACACACTTCCCCATCGCTGGCATCGTAGACATGTTTTCAGAATTTTGCCTCACTGTAAACTTTAGCAAAGAAAGCCAGTTCCACATTACTGATTTCGAGGTGTAGGGGCCCGAGGCTAGGCTACCGTAGTCCAGTACATGAAGAGTATTGAACTTCGCTTCATGGCACCACAAGATTGAAAATCGAATCGAATATAAAGCAAGGCCGTCACTCCGACCGCGACATTCTGTCCACAAGACCAATAGGTTTCACTGTAAGAACTCTTTTTTAAATATCTTTTCCGTTTTCTTTTTTTTATTTTTAATATCAGCCTCTCCTCATCAGCCACGCTCTGCCTCCAGCCATTCGTCCATGCATTCTCTCTCTCTCTCTCTCTCTCTCTCTCTCTCTCTCTCTCTCTCTCTCGATTAAGTTTCCATACAGATAAAACTTGAAAAGAGAGACTACATGGAATAATTGAGTTGGATGTTAATGGGAAGAGATGTGAGAAACTGGTAAATAAGCTTGCCAATTTGCTGTAGATTAACGTTCACTTCGATTATGAAACGATTTAGTGCATTACTGCTGCTATAGTTTCTTTACCTTACCTCTGTCCAGATTATTGTCCATTTACACTTTATTTCACGTAGATCAGCGGCAGAAAAAGACATTGCTATGGCTCAGCATTCTTGCTATAGCACATCTTTGTGACTAGCACCGTGTTATAGTGTTAATCTATTGTTACAACCCATCATTAGAAATTGTTGTGGTAATTTTAAGACAAGTTAGTGCATAAAGAGTATACTAATATATCTGATTAATTTTTAGACAGCTAAAGTAAAAAGAGCACAACGAGTGGGTAAAAATAACAGGTGCTGGCGTTTAACAGTTGCAGTGCTGGTAAATTGTTCTCAGTCACGAAAACGTGGAATGCTGTGCCAAGATTAGCATGTTTCTTGTCAGCATGACACGCAGAACTGTTTTCCCCGTTTTGTGACAATAATCGCAAGTCTCTTCCCACAGCGATACACAAAGTTAGTAGGGAACACAATGTGGTTAATATTTTACGTATTATATTTCACATTTTTCTCTGCTGGCCAACGTTTCGAAGGTGAGAGAGGCTTGGAATGTTTCTTTGCCCACAGATTATTCTCTTCGTTACAATGCGTCAGGGAGGAAAGTGACTGTCATCCCTGAATGTCAGATAGACTTACCGGTAGTGGAACAGCAGCCGAACTTTTATCCCTGAATGAACGATCCATAAACATATATGCTTTAGAATCCAATATTCATTTTACAGGAAGTATTCCTTTTGGGTATAGATTTACGACTCCGACAGATGCCGGAATACAATATATAAGTGACGCTCTGCTAGTTCATGCATAGCCGTAGATATGCAAGAAATCATTTATGTCTAGGGTGGTCCATATATTAAGTAGCTCAATTTGCGTGTGTTGCGAGGACGCCTTACTCAGCCTTCCTTACTACTCTGCATCCTTTTCTACTTTGTGTAACCCATAGCATGTTTTCAAATGTTTACTTCTTTACGTCAAGAGGTCATCATGGTTGACTGATAATTTCATGAAGTAGCCTCACTGTCTGTACTCCTCAAACCAACAAAGTGAGCCGTCGTCTTAGCACACAGGATACAAGAGAGCAATTTTCGGAAAACCTTAGCTTTATCGTTCTCTAGCCATCTACCGATCTGCCCACATTACTGAATTGATAACCCCGTAAGACACATCTTACTATAGATGTATTATATAAATGGTTTCTGTGCGACCAACAGCATTAATATACACAGAATACACTATGAACATATGTGCCATCTGTCAGGCATAATCAAATAATTATTGTGATGTTATTTGCGTCCGTATTTCTTGTTATTCCTATGTTGATTATCCATGCATGACGTTTGTTGACCCTTTTTGTTTAATGACTTTTTTCTCGCTATCTCTAGGTGATTTTACTAACTTTGGAATAGACTTTTCTTAACTTCAGGTGTTAGATGCATAGGAGTACGGGACCCTTCTCATCTGGGGGGGCTGAACTCTCTCTGCCCGAAATATATTTTGCCCGTAAATCCAAGCAATTATATATATATATATATATATATATATATATATATATATATATATATATATATATATATATATATATATATATATATGTGTGTGTGTGTGTGTGTGTGTGTGTGTGTGTGAAGGAAGAAACCACACTTCAAGATGACATTGCACATTTATTCTACACACCATGTAAAAATGAAGGTTAACTGAACTGCTAAATTTCACCCACATTTACAAGTATTACATAAAGCCTACAGTATAAAATTGAACTGAGTAATTAGTATGGGTTATACTTTTTAATGTAATATACTAAATAAATAATAGCTGTTACTGAAATAAATTGCAATGGTTGAATGGTATAAATATAGTAATTATTAAAAATTGCAAATTACAGTTCACCTTCATACTAAATTAGAACATGATTAGAAAAATAAAATGCTTCTTTTCCTATCCATAATAAAGTTAAGACTTACAGAAAAAATCAAGTTAGAAAAAATCTTTTTCACGTCCCTTTCTTTTTCCAAAAACATCTATAATTTTGTCCATATCTTCTTCAATCACTCTAGTAGCATATTCTCTTTCTATGTTGATAAGTGCTAGGCAGCTAACTCTTGCTTGACCCATGGTGCTGCGAAGGTAGGATTTCAGCTTACGAAGTCCACTGAAAGACCTCTCTGCTGAACATGAAGTAGCAGGGATGACAGCCAAAAGAGATACAACTTTCATGAACTCGGGTACCATTTCTGACAGTTCATTTTCGTGTAGAAACTGGACAACATCTGATGCTGTCTTGAGGAAGACTCCTTGTCGCCTTTGCTTAAACTTAAAGAAAAGTCTCTGTTCTGCTTCCATCAGATCCTTGTCCAGGCCATAAAAGTTTGCAACTAGTTCATAGTCACTTTGTGATAGTGAATCACTTATTGCAATGGCACCAAGAGCACACAGAACATCTTGATCATTACCCTTGAAACGAACTTCCAGTTCTGACATGACCTTGTCAATTGAATTGTAATAAGTGTTGACACGATGATGCTGTACTGGTGTCAGTGGTTGGGCATCCATCCCTGTCAGTTCTCCTACAAGGGCTTGCAATCGACGAGATGGGTTTTTTTCGAGGTATCCGTGCATCACAGAAGTTGAATCTTGTGTTTTCAATTCAAGATTTTATGTTTTGGCTGATTTGGTCAGCCCTTTGCCAGATCTTGTCAAAGCTATCATCATTACGACATTCTCCCAATGTCCTGATGGTAAGATCTGCATTTCGGCGAGCAGTGATGACATCCATATTTTTGGACAGTAAGTATCTGCTCAGACTGTTGGTGTCTGAAAGAATGACATTGAGGATTCAGAGTCCAAGAATGAATTCAGTCACAGATTGCAGAAAGAAATGCACGACTATCAGAGTATGTCTTGGGATCTTTATCATCTGCTAGCTGAATGAGAGCTTTTACAATTCTCTCAATTTGCTCGTGAACACTTTTCACGGCTTCCCACCTGCATGACCATCGTGTGATACTTAAGGATTTTAAAGAATAAGTCCGGATATGTGTCACTGTGCAGCTTCCACTCAAGCCCTGAGCAAACTGGCGAGCGGGACTTGGGGACTCTGCCGACGCATAGTGTGTACTTGTTCTCCCGTCCTAGACACGTACAGTTTATGACTTATGACCCTGTCCACTATTACGTAATTTACGAACGGACGGTACGGATACGAGCATCCAGCTCAGCCTGTCAACACTGGCTGATAGTTTATTTATAAACAGTAAGAACTAAGAAATATTTTTAAAAAGTACAGAAAAGGACCGTTATGGCATTTCGTTTTTTAAGGGAAAAGTAAAATTTCATATATAAAAAGAAAAAACACCCAAGGACAGGATTTAGCTCACGATCCGCCAGTTGAATAGCCCTGCTACATTGGCTACTCTGCCCGAAAAATTTGTGTCTGCCCAAATCTTGGGGGGGCTGCAGCCCCCCCAGCCCCCCTGGCTCGTACGCCTATGGTTTGATGCAGCCTTCATTATAGTGTTCACTGCTAGGGGGCATCTTAAGCTGAATAAAATCATTCGGGTACAGCAGGACTAATACATACAGATAGCGTCCACGGATTGAAAGTGCTAAGATTCATACTGATACATCTGTTATCATCATCATCATCCCGACATCTCTTTCCACCTAAGGATGGGGTGAGACACATTCAGTGCTCAAGAAAACAACTTACTAGAAAGTATAAGAAATCTTGCTGAATTGGACACACTCTCATTCACTCACCATTCAAGCCCCGGAATCCTGACTCCACCTCATAAGCATAAGCCTCCACACTTACGCACTCCATGATACTCATTATAATTTGAATTATTAGTGCGGTTATGTGGTGAAAACCTACATCGTTAGTAAGTATAGAAGAAACTATTTATAAATCCAGTAATGGGATGATTATTTTTTATCTCCATTACCTTGAGAGAAAGAATACGGTAATTTAGATAAGAACATAAAAGAATACTCTCTCTCTGTCTCTGTCTCTGTCTGTCTGTCTGTCTGTCTCTCTGTTTCTGTCTCTGTCTGTCTGTCTGTCTGTCTGTCTGTCTCTCTCTCTCTCTCTCTCTATCTCCCCCCCCCCTCTCTCTCTCTCACGTGATGTTATCTTTTAAGGGGTGTTAATTAAAGCCAGGTAGCCGCTATCATGTACCCCTTATCAACAACACAAACCTTCCATTAAGCTCCTCAATCTATGCAACTCCTATTATATTATTTTTTTTTTTTTGCTATTATCAGACGATTTGATTCAAGTTAGGAGGGCACGCTAGCACTGAAGGGGTTTATGAAGGCTGTATCTATCACCTCTGGCACGAAAAGTTTCCCCTAAGCTGAATAAAATCGTCTGGAGAGAGACAATGAAATATAAATGACATTCCCCAGGTGGAGGAAATGAAGCAACGGTGTGGCTCGTGTTGTTTATCTTTATTGCCCAGACTATACAGAAGGGATAAATGGGTGAACACGATAAAGGGTGATAAAGATGATTGATATAGGTGCATGAATAAGATTACGGAATTTTGCATATCGAATAGGAGAGAGAGAGAGAGAGAGAGAGAGAGAGAGAGAGAGAGAGAGAGAGAGAGAGAGAGAGAGAGAGAGAGAGAGAGAGAGAGAGAGAGAGTTGGAAAATATCTTTCAAAGTGACAAAGTTAATGAAGGATATTCTTGACAACTGCATGAAGAATCTACTCTGCGATGAATAAGTCTGGAAATATCAAGAATAAAACTAGGTTATGAGAGCGCAGGAGCTACCTGCGCCATGAGGAACTAGTTGGCCAGCGAGAAGGACTGGGGAACTATAATTTTTTTTTTCTTGATGTTGGTGTTGTTTTTGCTGCTGTTGATGTTAGTGTTGTGTTGTTGTTGTTGGTGATGTTGTTGTTGTTGGTGCTACTGTTGTCCTAGGCTCACCTGAAATGTCTATCTATCTATCTATATGTTGCCAGACGCCTCAATTCCGTTTGGGGTGGCCACAAACAAATCGCCTCCAAGTCGCCCTGTCCACCGCCATTTCACTGCCCTGCTCCCAACTCACACCCCCCTCTCTCATATACCTCTTCACCCCATCCCTCCATCTCATCCTCGGCCTCCCCCTCCCTCTTCCCCCCTCCACCTCACTCACATACACTCTCTTCGTCAGTCTTTCACCCTCCATCCTCTCCACATGGCCAAACCACCTCAGTGTGTTCCTCATAACGCTTCCTATCACATCCACATCCACACCACAACGCTCCTTTATATCCTCATTCGTCAACCTGTCTCATCATGTGACTCCACAGGCTCCTCTTTCTCGTAACTCATTTCCACTACTCTCACTCTTGACTTGTGTCCTTCCAACAACGTCCAAGCTTCACTTCCATACGTTAGAGTTGGTATCACAATACTGTCATATAGTAACTTTTTCACTTCCATGGTCACTTCCCTGTTTCTTATCACTGCTTTCAAAGAACCAGCAACCTTTCTTCCCTGCTGTACCCTTTCAAGCAGTTCACCCTCCAAACCTCCATCCTTACTCATCACACTACCCAAGCACTTAAACGTACTCACATTTTCCAATTCCTCACCATCCAACTTCGCCGTACATTCACTGACTTCACCTCTCTCAAAGACCATCACTTTACTCATCCCTACATTCACCTTTAGATTCCGTATCTTACACACTCTCCCAAACTCATCCACCAAGCCTTGCAGCTCCCCTTTGTCTTCACTCAACAACACAGTATCACTGCAAACAACAGTACAGGGAGTTTCCAAACACTATCCTCTCTCACCAGGGCCACTCCAACATCCATTACCCTACCTAGTACCTCTTTTATTACCCCATCCATGTACAGATTGAACAACCATGGAGACATGACACATCCCTGTTTCAACCCAACTTTCAAAGAGAAAAATTCACATATTTCACCATCCACACGCACTGCAGCCTTCGCACCATCGTACATACTCTTTACAGCATTCACCAACTTCCCATCTACTCCATATATTATTAACACTTTCCACAATCCTTGTCTATCCACCCTGTCATATGCTTTCTCCAAATCCATGAAAGCCGCATACAACTTCTTTTTCTTCTCTAGAAACTTTTCCACTAAAGATTTAAGAATGAATATCTGATCTACACAACCTCTTCCCTTCCTAAAGCCTCCCTGTTCTTTTCCAACTAATTTCTCTGTTCTTTCTCTAACTCTGTCAGTAAGTATCCTACCATACACTTTTCCTATTATACTAAGAAGACAAATGCCCCTATGATTACCACACACCTCTTTTTCCCCTTTTCCTTTGTACAAGGGAATAATTATACCTGACTTCCAATCCTCCGGGACTCTACCTTCCTTCCAGGCCAATCTGCACTTCTTCCACATCCATTCTACTACTATCTCTCCCCCATGCTTCAGCATTTCACCACACACTCCATCAATTCCTGGGGCTTTCCCTGATTTAACTTTCTTCATTGCTTCCACAACTTCTATCCTACTGATTTCTTCCTGTCTTCTCACCTCCCTCCTTCTCCCAGCCATTCCCTAGCCACTTATACTCGCATTACTTCCATCCTCTATGTTCAACAATTCCTTAAAGTGTTCTCTCCATCTGCTCACTTTTTCTCCCTTCTCCACTAGTAATCCACCATTTTTATCTTTCACTTCCCTGCTAACCTCACTTCCACCCTGTCTTACTCTCTTCACCTCTTTCCAGAACATTTTCTTACAGTCCCTCCACTTTACACTCAAATTCCTTCCAAATTCCTCATCCACTCTCTTCTTACTCTCTCCTACTAATCTTTTCACCTCTCTCTTTCTTTCTACATATAACTCTCTCTTCCGCCTCTCAACTTCTTCCACGCCCCTATTTCTCATCCATTCATTGTATGCTTTCTTCTTTTGTGCCACAGCCTGTCTCACCTCTTCAGTCCATCTCTCTGTTCCTTGCACCCCCCTCCGTCTTCTCTTCCTCCCACACACCACATCACATGCTGCACATATTTCTTCTGTAAATATCCTGCACACACCTTCCACGTCCCCCATCTGCTCCAATTCATATTTGCCCAATCGTTCCTCCACTTCTGTCTTATATTCTGCCTTTTTCTCATCCTCTTGTAACCTTTCCACTCTCCTTGCAACTACTCCTTCCTCTCGTCTTTCCCTTCTTCTATTTCTCCATCTTACTTGGATCCTAATTCTGGCCACCACCAAGTAGTGGTCAGAAAGTCCACTTACCCAACCTCTATAAGCTCTTGCATCCATTACACATCTTCGCATCCTTTCATCCACACACACATAATCAATCATTGCCTTCCTTTCATTCAGTTCACCACCCACCCTTCTCATCACTCGCCATGTATACCTGTGGATCATTTTGTGCCTGAAGAGGGTATTTGTTACCACCAACCCCCTCCCAGCACAAATGTACACTAATGCACTGCCATTCTCATCTATCTCAGCAGGCACACACCACTCACCAACTATTCTATCGACCTTCACATTCCCTACTTTACCATTCATATCACCGATCAAAAACACCCTCTCATTCCTTCCAACCTTTTCCATGCACACATTCACATTTGTCCAGAACTCTTCTCTCACTCTGCTAGCAAGATCTTGCATTGGCGCATACACACACACAATCACCCACATTTGTATTCCAACTTTCAACCTTACCCACACAATCCTTGACCCAAGTGATCCATACTGTCTTATGCTCTTCTTCCATCTTTTACTCACAACTATACATACTCCTTTTGCCCTCTCATTCTCACCTACTCTTGCACATATACCCCATCCATACTCCCATTCTCTCACACTTTCTCCTCTCCATTTTGTTTCATTTATTCTACATACATCCACTTTCGCACCCTCAAGAACCTGGACAATCTCTCTCTCTTTCTCCTCAACATTCGCTCCTCTTACATTCCATGTTGCCATTACCAAGTCCTTTGTCCGGTCCTGGGTCGTCATCGTTTGGTCAATCCTTGTCCGAGGCTTCTTGTTTGTCTTTTTAGTTAGTTGTTTTCCGGGGAGGGGCACTAACCCTCCGCCAACCCTTTTAGTTGCCTTTTACGACAAGCAGGGATACTGGGGGAGTATTCTTGAAAAAAAAAACCCTACCCCCACGGGGGAATAATAATAATAATAATAATAATAATAATAATAATAATAATAATAATAACATAAAAAGAATGAATACTAAAGGGATAAAAAACGAAAACCACATTTCTCTGTGGTAATAATTGACTGTTATGAACACTTGTATGTGATTTAAAGACGTTAGCGTCCTTTATATATACGTCCGTTGGGTCATATGTGCCATGTCAGTCCTGTGGGATGTAAGTTTTGCTTTTTGTCAATACGTGTGTTGTGTTTATGATTTTGCCTGACTTTCTTTATCTGCTCCAGTTATAACATACCACACACTTCCCCATCGCTGGCATCGTAGACATGTTTTCAGAATTTTGCCTCACTGTAAACTTTAGCAAAGAAAGCCAGTTCCACATTACTGATTTCGAGGTGTAGGGGCCCGAGGCTAGGCTACCGTAGTCCAGTACATGAAGAGTATTGAACTTCGCTTCATGGCACCACAAGAATGAAAATCGAATCGAATATAAAGCAAGGCCGTCACTCCGACCGCGACATTCTGTCCACAAGACCAATAGGTTTCACTGTAAGAACTTTTTTTTAAATACCTTTTCCGTTTTCTTTTTTTTATTTTTAATATCAGCCTCTCCTCATCAGCCACGCTCTGCCTCCAGCCATTCGTCCATGCATTCTCTCTCTCTCTCTCTCTCTCTCGATTAAGTTTCCATACAGATAAAACTTGAAAAGAGAGACTACATGGAATAATTGAGTTGGATGTTAATGGGAAGAGATGTGAGAAACTGGTAAATAAGCTTGCCAATTTGCTGTAGATTAACGTTCACTTCGATTATGAAACGATTTAGTGCATTACTGCTGCTACAGTTTCTTTACCTTAACTCTGTCCAGATTATTGTCCATTTACACTTTATTTCACGTAGATCAGCGGCAGAAAAAGACATTGCTATGGCTCAGCATTCTTGCTATAGCACATCTTTGTGACTAGCACCGTGTTATAGTGTTAATCTATTGTTACAACCCATCATTAGAAATTGTTGTGGTAATTTTAAGACAAGTTAGTGCATAAAGAGTATACTAATATATTTGATTAATTTTTAGACAGCTAAAGTAAAAAGAGCACAACGAGTGGGTAAAAATAACAGGTGCTGGCGTTTAACAGTTGCAGTGCAGGTAAATTGTTCTCAGTCACGAAAACGTGGAATGCTGTGCCAAGATTAGCATGTTTCTTGTCAGCATGACACGCAGAACTGTTTTCACCGTTTTGTGACAATAATCGCAAGTCTCTTCCCACAGCGATACACAAAGTTAGTAGGGAACACAATTTGGTTAATATTTTACGTATTATATTTCACATTTTTCTCTGCTGGCCAACGTTCCGAAGGTGAGAGAGGCTTGGAATGTTTCTTTGCCCACAGATTATTCTCTTCGTTACAATGCGTCAGGGAGGAAAGTGACTGTCATCCCTGAATGTCAGATAGACTTACCGTTAGTGGAACAGCAGCCGAACTTTTACCCCTGAATGAACGATTCATAAACATATATGCTTTAGAATCCAATATTCATTTTACAGGAAGTATTCCTTTTGGGTATAGATTTACGACTCCGACAGATGCCGGAATACAATATATAAGTGACGCTCTGCTAGTTCATGCATAGCCGTAGATATGCAAGAAATCATTTATGTGTAGGGTGGTCCACATATTAAGTAGCTCAATTTGCGTGTGTTGCGAGGACGCCTTACTCAGCCTTCCTTACTACTCTGCATCCTTTTCTACTTTGTGTAACCCATAGCATGTTTTCAAATGTTTACTTCTTTACGTCAAGAGGTCATCATGGTTGACTGATAATTTCATGAAGTAGCCTCACTGTCTGTACTCCTCAAACCAACAAAGTGAGCCGTCGTCTTAGCACACAGGATACAAGAGAGCAATTTTTCGGAAAACCTTAGCTTTATCGTTCTCTAGCCATCTACCGATCTGCCCACATTACTGAATTGATAACCCCGTAAGACACATCTTACTATAGATGTATTATATAAATGGTTTCTGTGCGACCAACAGCATTAATATACACAGAATACACTATGAACATATGTGCCATCTGTCAGGCATAATCAAATAATTATTGTGATGTTATTTGCGTCCGTATTTCTTGTTATTCCTATGTTGACTATCCATGCATGACGTTTGTTGACCCTTTTTGTTTAATGACTTTTTTCTCGCTATCTCTAGGTGATTTTACTAACTTTGGAATAGACTTTTCTTAACTTCAGGTGTTAGATGCAGCCTTCATTATAGTGTTCACTGCTAGGGGGCATCTTAAGCTGAATAAAATCGTCCGGGTACAGCAGGACTAATACATACAGATAGCGTCCACGGATTGAAAGTGCTAAGATTCATACTGATACATCTGTTATCATCATCATCATCCCGACATCTCTTTCCACCTAAGGATGGGGTGAGACACATTCAGTGCTCAAGAAAACAACTTACTAGAAAGTATAAGAAATCTTGCTGAATTGGACACACTCTCATTCACTCACCATTCAAGCCCCGGAATCCTGACTCCACCTCATAAGCATAAGCCTCCACACTTACGCACTCCATGATACTCATTATAATTTGAATTATTAGTGCGGTTATGTGGTGAAAACCTACATCGTTAGTAAGTATAGAAGAAACTATTTATAAATCCAGTAATGGGATGATTATTTTTTATCTCCATTACCTTGAGAGAAAGAATACGGTAATTTAGATAAGAACATAAAAGAATACTCTCTCTCTGTCTCTGTCTCTGTCTGTCTGTCTGTCTGTCTCTCTGTTTCTGTCTCTGTCTGTCTGTCTGTCTGTCTGTCTGTCTCTCTCTCTCTATCTCCCCCCCCTCTCTCTCTCTCACGTGATGTTATCTTTTAAGGGGTGTTAATTAAAGCCAGGTAGCCGCTATCATGTACCCCTTATCAACAACACAAACCTTCCATTAAGCTCCTCAGTCTATGCAACTCCTATTATATTATCTTTTTTTTTGCTATTATCAGACGATTTGATTCAAGTTAGGAGGGCACGCTAGCACTGAAGGGGGTTATGAAGGCTGTATCTATCACCTCTGGCACGAAAAGTTTCTCCTAAGCTGAATAAAATCGTCTGGGGAGAGACAGAATGGAATATAAATGACGTTCCCCAGGTGGAGGAAATGAAGCAACGGTGTGGCTCGTGTTGTTTATCTTTATTGCCCAGACTATACAGAAGGGATAAATGGGTGAACACGATAAAGGGTGATAAAGATGATTGATATAGGTGCATGAATAAGATTACGGAATTTTGCATATCGAATAGGAGAGAGAGAGAGAGAGAGAGAGAGAGAGAGAGAGAGAGAGAGAGAGAGAGAGAGAGAGAGAGACTTGGAAAATATCTTTCAAAGTGACAAAGTTAATGAAGGATATTCTTGACAACTGCATGAAGAATCTACTCTGCGATGAATAAGTCTGGAAATATCAAGAATAAAACTAGGTTATGAGAGCGCAGGAGCTACCTGCGCCATGAGGAACTAGTTGGCCAGCGAGAAGGACAGAGGAACTATAATTTTTTTTTCTTGACGTTGGTGTTGTTTTTGCTACTGTTGATGTTAGTATTGTGTTGTTGTTGTTGGTGATGTTGTTGTTGTTGGTGCTACTGTTGTCCTAGGCTCACCTGAAATGTGAAACCAACAAAGTGCAGGATTAAGTTTCCAGTCTCCCGCCGTCTGCCTTCTTCCCTTCAATGGAAAGGGAAGTGTCTAAGAGACTTTTGTATAACCTGGCAGGATAGGTGCTGCCGCATGAAACAGTCCCTATGCTGCACTGGAACTACAAAAAAGGGATCTTAATTAATTATTAAGTTAAATAAGTTTCTATACAACTGAATTATAATTTAGAAGGGTCGTTGCTCACAAGGAATTTTCATCCAAACTCTGAATTTGTAGTAAATTGTTTGGCAGCTGCGTGAATAATTATTAATTGTAATACACAAATCTTATGTATAATCTAAACACAGGGACTTTTGTTAATAAGGCCCTTTCTCGAGATATAACTTATCGTACTGAACTCACCTGCTCTCCACTCCCATCCCTTTCCCCCTTCCCCCGTTCCTTACCTCTACTTCCTCCCCCTTCCTATTTCCTCTCCTTTCTTCTCTTCTTCACCCTGCCCTTCCCTCTCGTCCCATCTCCCTTCACCCTTCCTTTTCCATCACTCCTGTCCTCCCTCGCGTTTCGCCTCACTTTTCCCATCCTTCTTTTCCTTCCCACTTCCCCTCTCTCTTTCCCCTCCCCCACACCTACTCTGGGAAATGCTCAGGAATTTACCTCCTAAAAACAAAGGTTTCGGGTTTACAGTGGCTTTGTAGACCATCTCTCTCTCTCTCTCTCTCTCTCTCTCTCACACACACACACACACACACACACACACACACACACACACACTCATATTAACTTCAGATGGCCTTATTTAATGACTTTACAGTAAGTGTTAGTGTAAACTGTGAGCCTCAGTGCTATATAAACTACAAATACCTGCAAAACATATGAGCCATAAAACCACTATTTTCGACAACAATCAATTCAGTGGTATTTCTAAATTAACCAGCTGCCTTTATTAATAGGCTGGCAATATTGACGTGTTTATCCCTATATCACCCCGTCTTCATTAACATATTGACCCCTCTGTCACCCAGATATATATATATATATATATATATATATATATATATATATATATATATATATATATATCCCTACGGTATATTGTTAACACCTTGATCTCTCTATAACCTTGACACCATTAACACCTTCACATCATTTAACATATTTCTCCCTCTGATGATCTCACGCCACAAAAATCACTGGCATCATAAAATACTCTGGTCAGTGTTCTTGCATTAAATTTGTGGGAGGTTTTCTATCCCATTTCCTTATCTGCATTCTTCAGTGTCTGGTACGTTATATTCTTGAAAAAATATTTACGCACACTGTTAGTAAAACTGGGATAAGTATGACGGGAAAGAAAATCAGGGTTTAATATGCAGAATAAATAGTAAAGGAAAAGGCACCTGCAAGCCTGCAAAGGTTACAAGACTAAGGGTTCTTTGTTCGTATTCTCGTCGGTTAAGGTATCCTGGCACTGTTTGCTTTGCAGTTTTGTTATTTTCTTCTTTAGCGCGTTAACAATCCTTTACATTTTCTTTAAGTGGTTTATGTTGGCTCTCAAACGACTGAAACAATATACAAGAGAGTGATATGGTGTAACGTACAAAATTAATCGCCAGAAAACGTGCTAGGCTTACGTGAGCACGGGTCCTTGACACCATTAAGCCAGCTCACCCACAACCACGTCAGCCATGACATCCTTCGAGTTCCTCGTAGAAGTCGCCGCATTCTTTGACTACCTTAAGCACACACACACACACACACACACACACACACACACACACACACACACACACACACACACACACACACACACACACACACACACACACACACACATATACACACACACACACACACACACACATATACACACACACACACACACACACACACACACACACACACACACACACACACACACACACACACACACACACACACACACACACACACACACACACACACACACACACACACCTTAGGCCACAAAACATCCTGCACCCCACACCATACCACACCATTCCATCATCCACTAAACAGTTCAAAGCACTCACCATCCTTGCCTGTCTATGGGTCATTGAAGCAAGTCTGTCTTTCTGTCTGTCTGTAGCCAAATGTCTTAATCCCGGAAGGGATGGCCACAAGCGAACCGCCTTCATGTCATTCCCTCTTCTGCTATCAGTCTCCCCTCTTTCCAGTTCACACACTCTTCGCTTAAGTACCTTTCCATCTCATCTCTCCATTACATTCTCGGTCTTCCAATTCTCCACCCTCCATGCATACAGTATTACTGAATACATGTAAAGGAGTATCTGACAATAGAAAGAACAGAGGCAAAAGTAAAGTTGCACAAAATATGAGTGAGGCATGAGCAAAGGAAATGTGTTAAGAAATAGCAACCAATCAGCGAGTATTGAGCTGGTGTCTGATAACAAGAACAAGGAGGCTCATTACTCACGCACAACAATACTGTGCCATCACTACACCAACACAGTTGCAATGACTATGCCCTTTTTACTCAAATTCGGCTTAACCATGGAATTCTCTAGATCTTGAATTTCGAGTTGCAGCAATGGCTTAGCATTGAAATATGATTCTAATCATGTAGAAATGCTGTAGAAAGAGCGTAGAAGCTTAGCACTGAGCTACTATGCCACTGAGCTAGGTGAAATAAGCTTTAAAAGGACAAAATTCTAAGCCAGGTTCCGGTTAAAAGAGATCAGGGTTTTAACGTCCTAGGTGAAGATATATTAATAAAAAATGATTACAATTGTTGAAAAAGTCACAGATGAGACCGTCTGAAGACAGAGGAATCAGATATGGAAAACAGTGGGCAAGAAAGGTTGGCAATGAATGTGCATAGACGCGAAAATGATGAGAGAATGAAGAGAGAATAACCAAGAAGAAGATGGAGTGATAAGATGGAAGAGCACACGAGAAAGGACAGCCTGGATTGGCATGAGGAAGATAAGATGAAAGGTAATAAGGGCTGTGGTGTGGCTTTTTGTGGCGGCCAGACTGGATAAAGTCTGGGATCAGCCCCTAGGAATATACTCTTTTCACTTTAACTTGGTGTAAAATTACCATCTCTCCATCATGAATGCTATGCCGTACAAGTGGATTAATACTAGAATACCATAGTAGTCACGAAGAAGTGCTATGGAAGGGATGTAGCCCAGCATTGTTTTTTTCTGCCATTGGACCACGTGAAATAAACTACAGAAGGACGAAAATCTGGGCAAGCATAGGGCAAAAGACGATAGGAAAGGTTAGCCAAGCCATGTCATTGTGAACACAAAACCATACTCTCGCCAGCTTAGGAGGCTATCTCACACTTCTTCCTTAGTAATTTACTCTACATGTTACACCTTTCCCTCCTCTTGTATGATATTTTGTTTGTTTAACACTGACGCAGATTGCATAAATAACATACACGCCATTGTTAACCAGGTTTAACGAGAAATAAACTGATAAGGATGAGGTGCCAGAGGGTTTCCTAACCTGACAAAAAGAAAACCCTCACTCACACACACACGGATGCACTAAAACACTAATATTGCACCTAAGGAAATTGGATACCCTTGAAAACTAGATGAAAAAAAAATGGAAAAGTCTGCAAAGATTTCATGAAGGGATTCTGTTTGTCTAAATTTCTGTCTATCCATCTGTCCATCTATAGCCAGACACCTGAATCACGGAAGGGTGTACACAAACGAATCGGCTCTGTGTCCGTCTGTCCTCCGCCATCAGGCTGACCTGTCTCGAGCTCACATCATCGTTCATATACCCCTCCATCCCATCCCATCTATCTCATCCACGGCCTCCTGTCCCCTCCATCTCCTCCTCCTTCTCTGTCTCATTGACGTACACTCTTCTAGCCGGCCATTCATTTTCAGTTCACTCCACATGGCCAAACAGCAATTCTCCTTATGATTTCCAATATTATAAAATTTTGCTGTTAATCCCTTGAAGACAACTGGGATATTCTGTTGTTTTTTTCTGGCTACCGTCGGGTGACTTCATCCAACTTAGGGAATCTCCTGGGCTTCGTGAAACCACGAAGGATATGAAAATGCCCCCACCTTTCTATGAGAGTAATTGAAGAACACAAGGAAAATAAAAATGTGTCCTGACTGCGCCGGTGCTAGTTGCATCATTTTTAGTATTCTTGTCACTTCCAGGCAATGTTATTCAGCTTGGGATAGCCTTTCCTAACTGGAGGTATTTAGATATTGCCCACATGACCCACTTTCATTACCACAAATCCCTTTTAAGTTCCAAAGATCGTCTGGATATGTGACATAAAGTAAAAAGCATAAAGTAAAAAACACGTCCCCATACTTGTGTTATATTAGAATGCAAATATCATCACTTCATATCCTCAGTGATGTTAAATCACACTCATAAATTACGGCTGGCTTAAATTTCCATCTAGCCTATTAGTTTTAATACTATGGTCAAAAGAAAAGAATAAAAACCTGCCCTAATTAGACGACGTTATTGTCAAACTCCGTGCGAAATAGAAACTTCCTAAATGAGTAAATCTCATTAGCAAAAGACAAGTTGCAACCGATGAAAGGAAGTGGGACAAATGAAACAGTTTGTATACATTAGCTCCCCCCATCCCTCCACTCGATTCATCCCTCTCCCCACCCCTCCCCTACGAAGTTTCTCACCCTCTTCCCGATGCCTCTCTTACCCCCAGCGCTCTCCCCTCCTCTCATGTCTCCCTTTCATGACCCTCGCTCGGGGAAAGTTGGTAATCCGTACTTTGTCAACAAAACCTGGCCTCTCGCCCTATATGACTTTCGGACCAAGCCGTGGGGTGGGTAGTGAGGTGATGGCAGAGGCTGCGTAGATTTACCAAGTAGTGGTGGTGGTGAGGAGTTGACAGATGCTGCGTGAGGTACGAAATGATGGAGGAATGGTGGTGGTGGGGGAATAGTGATGGTGATGGGAATTGGGAAATGGTAATGGTGGGAGAATAGGGTTTTGGTAGGAGTGGGAAATGTTATACAAATTGTCAGGGATTGGTGGTGGTGGTGGTGGTGGTGATGAGAAGGTAGAGGCCGAGTAAGCGGACCAAATGGTGAAGGAACAGTGGTAGTGGGGGAATGGAGATGTTGGTAGGAAATGGGGGAATGGTGGTGATAGGAGAAAGGGTTTGTGGTAGTGGTGAGAAATGTTGTAATCATGTGATGGGGGAGTAGTGGTAGGGGAAATAATGATGACAGAAGTGGTGAGGAGAATGATCTGCTGGTGATGGAAGGGGATGGTGGGGGATTGTTTTGCTTATGACAGACATGATGATGACTACAAAAAACTTTGGTAGTTTTGGTGGAGATGGTCAGTGTAATTAACGAGAGAAAGATAGTCATCGTGGTGAGGCAAAAATTTTGAAACTGAAGTCGATAGATAAGTTGCCGTTCGTTGTAATGAAGTTTCAGTTTGGTGGGAAATTGTGATGGTGGGGGGGATTGTGGTGGGGCTTTATTACGAGCGAGGGTGAAGCCCTCGCGAGTGTCTCGTCAAGTAGTGGCATATTCTCACAATTGAGCTGCTCGACCAGGCCCAGCCCAACCCGGCCCGGCCCGACCGTAATGCTTTTGAGTTTATGTCTCAGGAAGCACAGGGCCTATCACTGCTTGGTTTGCACCATATGATTGCCCATTTCTTTAAGATTTGTTATTGACAGGTTTCATCACACCCAGGCGGTGCACGTGGGACGTGACACGAACCAAGTGCAGCATGTCGAAAATCTTCAAAAGAGGGTCACAGGCCAGACAATTTGTTGTAAAGGCATGAAACTTGGTAGGTAGACAGCCATCAATATACTCTAGGCATCCTCGTTTTTTTTTTTTTCTGTTTGTTATGTGTCCGACTCTGGGCATAGGCTTCACAGCCTGCTGCCAAGGCCCAGTAGTCCTCCTACATAGCATACACCGCTACATGTCACTACTCCGGCGTTAACACCCACCGTCCTATTGAATACATGCTAGGGCTGTCTCATACAAGACTGGTGTATAGGTATTATCGGAGATATTTTTACGACATGTCGGCGGGCCTTCTGGCAGATCAGTAGAGTCTGCTTTATTGAAATTCAAATCCCAAAACTGTCCCTGCCCCAGCGGGGATTTGAACCTAGGACCACTATGACTGCAGGCCACCTCTCTACCGACTGAGCTACCGCCCGTCGGATTCATATGGCCTAGCTGGTACCTCTCCGACAAAGGCGTTTTACTGGTAATACAGGTTGTTGAAGATAATTTTATTTATGATTGAGATTGTGGGTGCCAAGCTTGAAAGTGACTGAGACTGTGGTGCTGATGATAAAGGATGAGTATGGCGGCGTTGATAGGATACTGAGGGTCATTTTTTGTGGCAGTGGAAAGATAGAGCGCTTTGGTGGTGGTGGTTATAGTGGTTGATGTAGACGGTGTCGATAGTGGAGCTGGAGTATGGTGAAAATTATAATGGTGGGGTACAGTGGCGGTACTGATGAACACTGGCTGTGGCGTTGATAAAACACGTAATTTATGGAGGCAGTAGTAATAGAGGTTGTGATGATGATGATGGCAATGGATGCTGTGATGATGATGATGGTAATGCGTGGTGGTAATAGAAAGAGGTGGATTGTGATGGTAACGGTAATGATGAAGTGCTGTGTTGGTATTGACAAAAGTGGATTTATTTAATGCAAGAACGAAAGAACCCAAGTCTTAGAGGATAGGATAGTTGAAACTTAAGCTTGTGAAACTAATGTATTCAGGGTTTGAGTCTGAAAGAATGTGGAGGTTGCCCATGAAAGAAGACTTTTTTTTTTTTTTTTTTTTATGCGAGGAAGAAGGAACCAAAGGCCATGAGCCCGCAGTAACAGTTCCCTCCAAGAGAAAAACAAAATACAATATAGAGCCAAATTCAAGATCCGATCATTTTGAGATGCCTGGACACACTGCGTTTGAAAGACTGGAGATCATAGGCAGCAGGAAATACAGACAGAGGGAGACAGTTCCAGAGCTGACCTGTTGCATAAATGAAAGACTGGGAGTAACGGTTAACTCTTGCATTAGAGAGCTGGACAGAAAAAGGATGAGAGTTTGCTGCCAGACGGGTGCTACGCGCCCGTCGTAGAGGTGGAGGAATGCAAGCAGACAGTTCAGAGGAGCAGTGACCATTAAAGTAGCGATAGAAAAGAGATAAAGATGCAACAGTGCGGCGAAGAGACAGAGGTTGAAGGGAGTCAGTAAGACGAGGAGAGTTAATGAGACGAAAAGCCTTTGACTCCACCCTATTGAGAAGAGCTGTATGTGGGGAGCCTCCCCACACATGAGAGTTGTACTCCACACAGGGGCGGATAAAACCCCTGTATAGAGTCAACAATTGCGCAGGGGTAAAGAAAGAGCGGAGTCGGCTTAGCACACCCAATCTCTTGGAAGCAGATTTTACAAGAGATGTAATATGATCTTTCCAAGATAAGTCCTGAGTAAATGAAACCCCAAGCATGTTCAAGGATGATGCAGGATTAAGCTGAATATTATTAAACATTAGTGGGTATACCTGTGGAAGATTTTGTCGGGTTGATAGGTGTAAGAACTGAGTCTTAGATGCATTAAAGACAACAAGATTATTTTTACCCCAGTCAGAGATACGAGCCAAGTCAGACATTAGGTGTGCCATAGCCTCATCCCTTGTTTGTTGAAGTAACTGTTGAGATGGGCGTTGCAGGAACCGAATGGAAAGGTGAAGGGTGGAGTCATGAGCGTATGAGTGGATAGGGTTAGATGTACAGCTTAGAAGATCATTGATGAATAAAAGGAAGAGAGTTGGTGATAGGAGAGAGCCCTGAGGAACACCACTGTTGATAGATCTAGGAGAAGAACGATGGCCGTCTACAACAGCGGCTATAGAACGACCAGAAAGGAAGCTACCGATGAAGGCACAGATAGAAGGATAGAAACCGTAGGAGGGCAGTTTGGAAATTAAAGATTTATGCCAGACTCGATCGAAAGCCTTTGAGATGTCAAGTGCAATGGCAAAGCTTTCGCCAAAGTCCCGAAAGGAGGATGACCAGGAGTCTGAAAGGTAGGTGAGAAGATCGCCAGTGGAGCGTCCCTGACGGAACCCATACTGACGATCGGAAAGAAGGTTGTGATAGGAAAGATGCCTTAAAATTTTTCTATTAAGAATTGACTCGAAAACTTTTGAAATACAGGACGTTAAAGCAATTGGACGATAGTTGGAGGGTTGGGAGTGGTCACCCTTCTTTGGGACTGGCTGAATGAGACCAAACTTCCAGCAAGAAGGAAAGGTACAAGTTGACAGACAAAGACGAAAGAGTTTGCCTAGGCAGGGTGTAAGCACAGAAGCACAGTTCTAGAGAACAAAAGGAGGGACCCCATCAGGCCCATATGCCTTGTTAGTACTGAGGCCAGTGATGGCAGAAAATACATCAACTGAAGAAATTTTAATGTCAGCCATGAGGAAGTCAGAGGGGGGAAGTGATGGAGGAACAGCACCGGAATCGTCTAAGGTTGAATTGGAGGAGAAAGTCTGTGCGAAGAGATCTGCTTTATCAGTAGAAGAAATAGCTACAGAACCATCAGAGTAGAAAAGAGGAGGGAAGGATGATGAGGTAAAGTTGTTAGAAAGATTTTTGGCAAGATGCCAGAAGGAGCGGGAAGAATTCGAGTTGGAGAGTTGAGAGCATTTAGTATGGATGAAATTATTTTTAATAGAGCGAAGAACAGACTTAGGACGATTCCGGGCAGAAACGTAAAGATGATGTGATTCAGGGGTGAGTTGGCTCCAGTACCTTTTGTAGGCCCTCTCCTTGTTGCGGACAGCATTAGAACAAGCGTGATTAAACCAAGGCTTTCTTGCATTAGTCAAAGGATATGAGAAAGGAATGTATGCTTCCATGCCCGAGAGAATAACCTCCGTAATGCGCAAGGCACACTCAGATGGCTCACGGCCATGGAAGCAATAATCATTCCAAGGAAAATCAAAGAAGTACTGCCTGAGGGCCTCCCAGTCAGCGGCTCCAAAATGCCACAGACGACGTTTCCCTGGAGGGTCCACAGGCCGTACCGGAGTGATAGGACAGGTTAAGGTAATAAGAGTGTGATCGGAGGAGCCCAACGGAGAGAAAAGATTAACAGAGTAAGCAGAAGGATTAGTTGTGAGGAAGAGGTCAAGTATGTTGGAGCTCTCTCCAAGGCGGTCAGGGATACGGGTAGGGTGCTGTACAAGCTGCTCTAGGTCATTAAGGATAGAAAAGATGTAGGCTTGTTCACCAGGTGGATCCGTGAAAGGAGAGGAGAGCCAAAGGTGGTGGTGAACATTGAAATCTCCTAGAATGGAGATTTCAGAGAAAGGAGAAATGGATAGAATGTGTTCCATCGTAGAAGTAAGATAGTTGAAGAATTTTTGATAGTCAGTAGAATTAGGGGATAAGTAAACAGCACGGATATATTTAGTCAGAGAATGACAGGAAAGCCGAAGCCAGAGTGTGGAGAATTCAGAAGAATCAAGTTCAGGAACACGAGAGCAAGATAAGTCGTTGCGTATATATACACAACAGCCACCTTTGGCTTTGAAATGAGTATAGAGAAAGTAGGAGGATACAGAAAAGGGTTTGCTGTCAGTTGCCTCAGACAGCTGATGGTCCTTTGAGAACGGACAGGTAAGCTTATGCCCACAGTCGGACACACACAAAAAATCCATCCTTCAAACGACATATTACTTACCAGAAGTAAGTGATACGTAGATTAACTTACGGTTAGAAAAAAAAAAACTAAAAATTTTCTCAAATCCCCAACTACACCCACATCATCATCATCATCATTACCATAATCATCATCATCTTAGTGGTTTATAAGGAAGGTTGAACTGGCATCTCACAGAGCAGGATCAAGCTGTCTTTCCCCATGAAATCTTTCCATATGATCCGAAACACTGGCTTTGCCAATTATGTGTGTTTCTGAACATTATAGTTTCATTGATCCTAAGGATGGACGATCTGTTTTGTCACACTCAGGAGAGAGTTTCTTCGAAGCTATTGACTAATGCCCTCTATAATGGACAACACATTCATTCATTTTCCTTTCATGTAGCGGCACCGATAGAACTGAGCGATTCTACTGCCCGGCAGTACAAACGTCCCTTAACTCCCTACATAGCCCCGAAAAAGATGAACATGGGCTTCAGGAGAAGGGCAACTTTCGCATGCAGCCCGCTGAGTTCTCGCTTCAGATAAACCTGGGGCCACAACAACAATTCATCATTCAAGCAATCAAAAATATTCTCGGTCACTTGTTACTTACAGTATTCACCACAGACCGAGCATTTTTATATACTTCAGTCTGATGACGTGTTCTGTACTTTATTATTATTACCGATACTAGACCATTTTATTAACCTTTGGAGAGAGCTCTCATCTGAAGGAGTGAACAGAACCTCCATAAACCCTTCACCACTAGAGATCTGTCCTAAGTTGTGTGAAATCGCTGGGCGATGGCAATAGTAAAGCACAAAAACACGTCATCACACTGGAGGTGATTATTGCAAACCACATTTTGCATTCATTCTTCGTCCTAGTGTCTTAATATGATAAGGCTCTCTGTAGATTACTATAGTCGTCTGAAGGCAGGAAGAACAGAATGTAGGCGTCTATCTATCTATTTATCTATTGCCAGACGCCATAATCCCGTAAGGGGTGGCCATTTGATCTTGAGTTATTTATTTTACGGGGAGGGGCACTAACCCTCCACCAACCCACTTGTTGACACGTAGGGAGCACGCATGGTTTGGTTATATGGTTACCACCCAGCGTTGTAAATGGTTTCTTGGCTTACAGGAAACCATTTGGCTTGTCACTCAATGTAAAGCCACATGTAAAGGAAAGAAAAGCAATAAGAAGTGACAGGAAAGATGGGAGAAATAGGAAGAGTAACTGTTACTTCAGGCTAATGCCATATTGCAGTACTTTAACCCCTTCACTCTGTTATATTTTTTCAACTCTGTTCTTGCAACTTACAGTACTGTACAGTATTATTAAATTACTTTTCAAACTAGAAATGTTACATATAGCTTTGATTATCTCTAACTACAGGAAAGCTCTCAAACTGAACAAAAGAGTATGGCGGTAGCTGACAGTAACAAAAGAAAATAATAATAATAATAATAATAATAATAATCAGACTGTAGGCGTCATAGTATTAAAATTGGTGGATACAGACAACGATTTTGCTAAGAAAGGTCTCATGTGTTTAGATTAAATCGTCGAACGAGTAAGAAAAAATTAACGCAATAAAAAAAGTTTCTCACACTACACTTTGAGTAAAAGCTGAAGGAGTAAATAATCTCAGCATTCAAAAGTGGAATGATACCCATTTTACTTTAACTTGACCTAAAATTGGCATCTTTCCAACTTCAATGCTCATTTGTTAGGGTGTAGTGTATATATATATATATATATATATATATATATATATATATATATATATATATATATATATATATTTATATATTTGCATACTACACCCTAACATTACACTGTTTGTTATAGTTTTAATATTGACATAGTTACATCAGTAAAATACATGAGAATATGGAGGTATATCATGCAGAATAAATCGCTAAAGAAAAGGAGTTAAGGAATCTCCAAAACAACTTAGAGTACGATCCTACAGAGGATCAGTGCTAGCACGATGAAAAATTCGTAGACAATGCTCTGCGTGCGGGCTGTAACAACAGAATGTGTTACATGAAGAACTGCCATGTGATTGTGATACGAGGCACACAACAAAAAAAGATACGAGCAGGAAAGATGCACTGTGACTTTCGGGGAGGAACGAGAAATATAGAAGGCAGGACACAGTGCTGGCAGAGAATTGTTGGCGGACTATTGCTGGTGATAGTATGCAGTGTGTCTTGCAAGATTTGTAAAGAACTTAACGTGGTGATTCTTTGGCTAATTTTGAGGGGAATATACTATATCAACATGGGTGCAACTCTCAGTCCTTACCGAGCTGCTCTTACTGATGTCCTTATGGGTTAAACATGAGGGATATCATTTATTCCCTTTAGATTATCAGTTATTTTAGCTCCGTAACGGCTGATAGTTGAACCCATATTAACACAGCATTTTTGCTGAAAATTAAACAAATAATAGCCCCTGAAGCTTCTCTGGTTTCTAACGGAACACCTTGTATACGGGATTAGCATACACTGGCATTCCTAAGCCCTTCAGCCTGAGGATGTGGTATTTATATCATTGGTGCTGCCTGCAGGCAATTTTATTTAGCTTGGAGGGGACCCAGTGAATTGGAAAGGTTAGATAATAATCTTCTTTACCCCTTCACTGCCAGAGGTCCTCCACAACTTCATTTACATCGTCTTGCAGTGGCTTGAATAATATGAATAACATCATCATAGTGTGGAGAATAAAACTGTATTGCATCATGACAATTATTCACTGTGGTAAGTAGAAAGTTTGACGTCTGGTGGTCTAATAATTTACGGCGCTTCAATTGAATGGGACAAGTAAAAAGGGATGGTTCTCAATACCACTCGAGGAAGGCGAAGCTGGTTACCCTTGCCTTGAATATCGAGACAAAAGACCCTTGCCCCGGGCCCTTACGCTTCTGACAAAAAAAAAAAAAAATAAAGAAAAAAGGATGACATGAGTAAAAAGTTGAGAGAAGACTGCAACTTTCTTCTCATGGATTCTGTTTCTCCGTTTATCGTTGCATAATCCTTGGGTCTCTCTGGCACTTATCACCTCTAACCCTTGCCCCACACTCACCAGCTCTCTAAATCTCTCTGCTGTCTATGCTGTATTGCTTTCCCTTTACGTCCTACATCATCTTTCAATCTCCCACCCTTACCCTTTGCCCTGCCCTGCCCTGCCCTGCCTTGCCTTGCCTTACCTCTCTCTCTCTCTCTCTCTCTCTCTCTCTCTCTCTCTCTCTCTCTCTCTCTCATACATTCACACTTGTTCTCCATATCTCTCCACTATCCATTTATATATACCTTTCCGACCGCCCTCCCTATCTCTCTTCTCTTTCCTCCCATCCGACAGCCTTCCTTCACTTTCCTGTCTCTCTCTCTCTCTCTCTCTCTCTCTCTCTCTCTCTCTCTTCCATTCCACTTGCTCTTACCCTTTTCCTAAACCCCTCCCCCTGTCTCCCTCTGCCTCTTCCTCCCTCTCTCCCCGCTACTACCCCCTCACTGACTCACACCATGCAGGGTTGAGATGCACCCCCGATATGCAAAGTTGGAATTCCTCCTTTCTCTTGTGGCAGTGCGTGTGTGAGTACACTTACAGTATGTGCTTATGTGCGTGCGTGTGTACGTATGTATGTATGCATGTATGTATGTATATATGTATGCATGTTCATATGTCTACCTATTTCTCAGTCTATCCATCTATCTCTCTATCTCTCAGTCTATCCATCTATCTCTTTATCTATCTATTTATCTATCTATATCTATATCTATATCTATCTATATTATGTGTGTGTGTGTGTGTGTGTCTGAAAGAGAGAGAGAGAGAGAGAGAGAGAGAGAGAGAGAGAGAGAGAGAGGACAATCGACTGTATCACAAGGATCACAAGGCTGACTAATAAAGCCTACGGTAACTCAAATTCTGATATTGTCAAAGATGAAATGCATTCGTCTCTCACTTACATCCCACTCCCTGCCAATCCATTAGCTTATTCTTTCTTGCTAGTCTAGACGGCTTCTCCATTATGATCTTTTTGTGTTCCAGCTTCACACTACCATATGCACAATTTATATTATCACCTGTCCATACCTTTGCCTTGTGACATTGGACGTTGGTCGTGCCTTCACAGAGCTTTTAGAAAGTCTTTGTGCAGTGGAAGTAACCTGATCACACTACACACATACTTCACACTGCCACACCACAGACGACCACACCCCACACACTGTAATACACACACGCTGCAACACACCACACACTGCAAGCCACATATTACCGTCACACATACACTCATTACCCTGCTACGCAGACACACAGTCATACACACGCACACACATTGCCACCCCACACACTACCAAATCACACACTGTCAAACCACACACACTTCCAAACAACAGACCGCCACACCACACAGCTATACTCATCACATCTCTATACGACGCACACATTGTGTGTGTGTGTGTGTGTGTGTGTGTGTGTGTGTGTGTGTGTGTGTGTGTGTGTGTGTGTGTGTGTGTGTGTGGTGTGTGTGTGTGTGAATGGTCAAGGTCACAGGGCTAGATCAAGCGTTGACCTAGCAAACTCAGCTTAAAGCTGTTTTTCTCCACTTCACACCGTACTTGGAAGAACTGATGCAGGTAAGGCAGGAATGAAGTGATCAAATCTTGAAATTAATTAGTCGACAGTCGTCGTAGGACAGGCTCAAAGCATGGCTCGTGTGTATGTTAACTAAATATTACAATTTTCCTCAGATTTTAACCAACATTGGTGGAAAGGTTAAGGGCCATTGAAGGAGTAAATATTTTGCTTTTTAGGACAATATGTCAAGGATCAAGGTCACAGGGCAAGGTCAACTTAAACAGTTTTTCCCCGATTTAGGCCAAACTTTGATGAATGGTTGAGGATAAGGTCACAATAAAAGAATTTAATTTTGAGAATTAGTGAAAGATCAAGGTCACAGGGCAAGGTCAAATGTTAAAATCACAAGGGGTCAGTTTAAGGAGCTTTTATCTGTTCCCAACCAAATTGGATGGAAAAGTTTAGGGTCAGGCAAGACCTAAAGGGATTCAGTTTTGAGAACATTAAAGGTCAATTTTATATGATATGGTTAAATTTCAGCCAGTGTGTGAGCAAATAATTAAAAAATGTGAAACTGATTTGAGTCAAACTTAGTAGATGAGTTAAGGATGACCCAAGAGGTTGAGCTATTGCTTATGATAACAGTTAATCAAAGGTCAAGGTCACATGCCTAGGTCAGCGAATAGTTTTCATCTGAAGTAGACTGAACTTCATGAAAGGGTTCAGGTTGAAAGGAGGATAGAGATTAGAGTGCGAAAACAGTTGGTCAATGATCAAGGTCAGAGGCACAGGTCAAAGTTAAATTCACTGGGAAAGTCAGTTCAAGCAATTTTGATTTTATTAGAACTAAAGCTGGTGGAAATGTTAAGGATTAGGTAAAAATGATGGAATTCGATTCTGAGAGTAATTTGTTTTAGGTTAAGATCACACAGCAAAGTAAAATATCGGACCTTAGTCTCGTTGAGAGGTTCGCATGTTTCGCTGTCTGAATGCACCTTATTGATTTGATAATTGTATACTATTTTAAGTGTATATCTTACGAAAGGCGAGGATATCAGCTTTGTTCATTACCTGCAACAAGTATATTATAAAAATGTAAAGGAGATATAATGCCTGTGTAAACCTCTCTTGCCATGTCAATAGAAAGGTTGTAAGTCTTTCAGCTTGTCTCCGATTGTTGGTCCTTTGTAGCTTACTTCGCGTACAATTACGAACACTAATATCGATCCACATCCGTACGGTAAATAACGTGACAGTGAGCAATAACATTTGAAACCCAGTATTGCGATACTTGGACCCCAACACCCTTTTCAGAATATTGTGTAAGAATTTCTTAACTGTTCAGCCAAAGAGTGGATTGATATTACTGTCCACAATAGCACATCAGTGACATGATAAAAATAATGCTATAGTTCTACATCCTTTTCATAGCACGTCTTCGCCATCACCATATTCTAGAGTTTATTTCTAAACGTCAATATTCAAAACGGAGGGATGGCATTTTTAGGACGTTATAATAAAATGAGTAGTGACTTAAATCTCATTATTCCTATTCACATCATTCTTTTTTCTTTAATTATTTAGTTGGTGTATCTCTGTCAGTTTCTCAAGTCTTTATGCTTGACCATATTTATTTTCTTTCCTCAAGTTGCCATCCTCCCTTCAGTCGTCCCAAATCCCCTTTTCCTCCCCATCTTTTCAAACTCTCTCCCCCTAATGTCCTTTCAAACTTTTGCTTGTTCATATTTTTATTTTCCCTGTTTTCCTTCCTCTACACACCACCTTAAACTTCTTTGCTTGCTCATGCTCTTTTCATTTCTGTTGTTGTGATCGCCCACCACTTTCTCAAACTTTACTGTTTGCTGGTATTTCTCCGGTTTTGGCAGTTTTCCTTCCCTAGCCACTCTTTTAAACTGCTTTCCTTGCTCATATTATTATATTTTTACAGTTTTCCTTCCCCTCCCTCCCTTCTCGCCACTTTCACACTCTTCACACAGACTGACACATTCACCGCCATGGAGCGCCATTGTCCACACATTTGTGTCGGGGTAACGAAGGAGACGGCCACCACCTGCTCCAAGTTTTACCTTTGTTATTTTCTGCCTCTCGTGCGTGGTTATTTTCCCCTGAGCTGGATCACACTTGTCTCTTCTGTGGGCTGTATCCTAAATAAGTGGAGATTTCGTGGCACCTTTCCTCAGCGAGTTATTCTGCACGTTACAACTCATTATCCTCTTATGTGTCATTGATGCAAACTATGTCGATATTAAAAAGATGCAAATCACGTACGAGAGAATTAAAGCGTAACATACAAGATATATCGCCAAGAAAGAGGTACTGTGAAGCATCCTATGGCATCCAAATTAGGTTTCCTGGACAAGGATTCCTGACCCTCTCACAGGTAGCTATTTGGGGGTGTTATCAAAACCCCTTTAATTCGAGGCGGTATTATGTATATCATCCTCGCTACCTTTAAACCCCTTGGGTGTGGTATCCCATACACTTCAACACCGTAATTTTCACATTTTATACTTGCTTCCCTCACACGATTTTATTCGCCTGAGGATACACTTTTCTACTTGCATGTGTTGCATACTCGTATGCCCTTCATTATTTCTTTCCTAGTTTGAATAAAATCATCTGGTGATTCGAAGAACAAACATAAGCAATACATAATGGTATAAGAAGAATGCAGCAGCTGTTTGAGACATATTTAATTAATTTAATGACAAGGATAGTGTATTGAAGCTAAGATACAGGAGAATGAGAAGAGTAAGCTCAAGAAATAGGTGGTCAATTACCCCAAACACCCAGAGGGATCTGTGTTATGATGAACAGAGTCGTGTGGACTTTATCAGGGTAAAATACAAAGGTCGTCCTGGTACCGAATGGATAGATGTCGTGAAGCAGAGAATGAAAGTCGGCCTTTAATGGCGGAAAGAATTAAGCTGGTTATGATAAAGAGACTTGGCCCTTCAATACCATATCGCATTCTTATGCTTTATTCTTGCTTTGCCCAGACGATTTTATTCATCTTAATGGAAGGAGACCTGTCGTAGTGAAGAAGTTAATGAAGGCTGTGTATATACACCTGTCGTAGTGAAGGAGTTAATGAAGGCTGTGTGTATACACCTGTCGTAGTGAAGGAGTTAATGAAGGCTGTGTGTATACACCTGTCGTAGTGAAGGAGTTATGAAGGCTGTGTATATACACATGTCGTAGTGAAGGAGTTAATGAAGGTCGTCTATATACACCTGTCGTAGTGAAGGAGTTAATGAAGGCTGTGTATATACACCTGTCGTAGTGAAGGAATTAATGAAGGCTGTGTGTATACACCTGTCGTAGTGAAGGAGTTAATGAAGGTCGTGTATATACAGCTGTCGTAGTGAAGGAATTAATGAAGGCTTCGTATATAGAAATATTCATTTTCAAACTTCTCCTAAGTCTACGAAGATAGTCTGTACGTACCACGAATGGATAATTAAGACTCCTCCTAGTGGAGTTCCCGGTAAGTTGTTTTTGTTGTGGGCATCATGAATGAACGCTTGGATCAAACGTCTGGCAATGGACAGGTAATTATAGAACTATTGTTTAAATCTTTTGCCCTCTATGGACTCGATAAGTTATTGAACTGGGGCTATATTTTGACGATTTTGTTGAACAGAGGAAAACTGTTTAAAAGGTTCAAACTTGGACCTTTGAAATGTTCACTCCATTAAAATGGTTTGAACTTAGGCTGACTAAGTATATGAAAGCGTTCACAGAAGGCGGCAGAGTTATAAGGAATGAAATAAAAGCCATCCAGTAAAAGCTGCCTGTAAACATAGATATACCGGTAAGTTTATATAAAGATGTCTATAAATAAATAGATAAAAAAATAAATATTCATTAATTTCTCTTTATTTGTATCTATATATATTTACATTTATCTTGCTTTTTTTCTTTTCTCTTTCTGATTGGACACCAAGAGATTGTAAGCGTAGCAGAAAAATGCCAGACAGGAGGTGGAGAGATGAGATAGAGAAACTTGCAGGGAAAACGTGGCAAAGTTTGGCTCAGTCAAGGAATTCGTGGAAAAGGTTGGGGGAGGCCTTTGTTCACCAGTGGACTTGTAATGGCTGATGATGATGATGATGATGATGATGATCTTTCTATCTGTTTATCTATCTGTCTGTCTGTCTGTCTGTCTGTCTGTCTGTCTGTCTGTCTCTATCTATAAATAATGCAGAGAGCATCTCACAAGCACCGTTTCCCCAGGCCAGTCTTAGTAAGGCCAATACACACCAGCCACCAGCCTCACCATCAGTTCTTGTGAAAAGTTTCTATGGAACAGTACTCATTTTCACTCGTAAAATGGCCAAAAATGTTCATATTTTCTCTTCTCTGCTGAGCTCTAACAAGAGATTAACATAAAAATCTGATGCTTATCACACAGAAGTGCTATGGATGGGATATATAGTAAACAGAAACATTGTCGTCCTCCGCCGCTCAGCTAAGTGAAACAATTAAAGAAATGACGAATATCTTAGCTAAACTGAGGTGAAGGAGAATAGGCATCACCCTGACCCTCAGTTCGTTTGGCAAGTTCCTCAGAGACTAATGTGGTCCCTCCCTGCAAAACCACTTATTTTCCAGGTCAGTAATTCTTGCCAGACCGCACAAGATTTATTTCAGGTTTTCTCGTACCAAAAATACTTTCCCGTGGTATTCACCCGTCCCATCTTCTCTCTCTCTCTCTCTCTCTCTCTCTCTCTTGCTAATAATGTTCAGGTATTCCACCTCATACAACCTATATCATCCGGCTCATCTGCCCAAATACGGTGTTCACATCTTTTAATCAGCAGGCTGTCTGTTCCGGGGAGAAGGGTAGAGAACAGGCAGACTGGTGAGGGAAAGACGGAAGATGGGGGGAGAGAATGAGAAGGAGTATTGTAGAGGGAAAGGCATGGAAGATCTCCGACTAATGATATGAGAAATGGAGAGAGAGACAGAGAGAGAGAGAGAGAGAGAGAGAGAGAAAACACGACTAGGCAGGATAGGGTGATGGCGACAGAAGTGATGAGAGAGGCTGAAAAAACAAAAGGATTTGAAGAAATAATGTATGATGAACTGTGGGAATATAGCTATGTAAAATGAGAGAGAGGTTTAACTGTGAAAGAAAAGGTGGTGAGAGAAGAACGGGACAGAGAGCGAGATGGAGGAGGAAATAACTGGAGGGGAGACGAAAGACGGCTGGAGAGCATAGGACGCGGAGAGAGGGACGAGGAGAGAAAGGATAAGATGAAAGAGGAGAGGATAAGAAGAGACTAAGATGCGCAAACAAAAAATAATTAAAATGGTAAGAAATCATAAGCAAAGCTGAAGGGAGAAAAGAGAGATTGGATGCGAGAAGAGTATAAATCGGCAAGAAAGAAAAGACAGATGTTGAAATGCATGAGGAGAAGAATACATGGGAAGACGCATGGAACACAACCCGTGAAAATATAACGATGAAGAAGAAAGCAGTGAAAATGAAAAGAAGGAAAAGGGATGAGAATTCGAAAACTGAGTCTGATTTTATAAAGGCAGACAAATGTCAGGTCGTAGGTGAAGGTAAATAGAGATGCATTTTTTTTTTTCCTGTGCATTCAAAGAAAACATGAAAACTAAGCATCCAGTCCTGCGATATGTATGCTGCTTCGAAAGAATTACAAAGCAGCAGCAACAACAGCAGCACCAGGAGCTGCAGTAGAAGTAGTAATAGAAGTAATGTTAATGCTAGTATTAGAGGTAGTATGACTGTATGAGATTACCTCCAATCCCCAGAAATGCGTTGGGTAAGTGGCATTCAAGCAGACAGCATGAGATGCCGTGCAGTAAATCCACGCGTAAATGTGCCAGAAAAACAAGGACTACTTTGTCACAGGGAACGGGTTGACTAGTTTTGCCTAAGGTATAAGAAACGGAAATTGTAAAATAAGTTCTAGGAGTGGATCTGTGTAACAGTTACTGGGAAAAAAAGACTGGTGAACACAGAACACTACATTTCTTAATGGAATGGCTGGTCTAAAAGAAAACTGCTGTACATCCCATATTCGGACATCATAATCGCTATTTTTGTAGGAATGGAGCACAATAGAGCGTACATGCTTCATGGAGAAAGACGTTAATTTAGTATGACATACTCAGAAAAACCTGAAATAATGGTATAATGAAGATAAGTGAGGGAAAGAGAGCAGTGGAAGAAAATGGCGTAACAGTCCTTGCGTCAATATCAGGCCAAACCGATTAGGCTTTATGTAGTGAAAAATGGGAAGGGAGAGATATAGGATCGTATTAGAGAGGTTTTCATGATTTCGTAACACGTTTTCCATAACGATTTATTCAACACATCACACATAAATATCCTACAGCATGTTGTTGATAAAACCTGCTGTATGTCTAATAAACCGATACAAATAACAAGTAAATATCAAGATGTCATATGGTGTGTTAATTGCAAAGTAACAGGTGCTTTCAAGCCTTCTTTGCCACCTAGAATACGGCTCTTAAGCTACAGGAAATCGTCAGGTGAGGGGAGAGAGAGAGAGAGAGAGAGAGAGAGAGAGAGAGAGAGAGAGAGAGAGAGAGAGAGAGAGAGAGAGTAAACTAAAGGCATAAACATACACAAATGCGTAATGGTTACAAAACAAAAATGTCCAGCCCACACTAAACCTTCCTTTAGGTGACCGTAGCGCTTTTCTGCGGGGGAAGGGGAGGCAAATTATTATGCTGTTTACGACCTGATAATCTTTTATATTTCAAGGAAAGATACGCCGAGGGCCCTTTCTTTGTCTGATATATATATATATATATATATATATATATATATATATATATATATATATCTATCTATCTATCTATCTATCTATCTATCTATCTATCTATCTATCTATGTGCGTGTGTGTGTGTGTGTGTGTGTGTGTGTGTGTACATACGAGTATACAAATAGATAGATAGATAGATAGATATTTTCAGTATGAATATTGTTTGCTTCTGTAAGGTGGAAGAGAATGAAAACGTGTAATATAAAAAAATAAAAGTAATCCACCGAGGAAGTTATATTAAGGAGTCTCCTGTTCCATGCAGAATACGACACATCCATTGTCCTGGCTCCCAGCACCTCTTAACACTTCCCTGATGAGCGTTGGTGGGAAGTGCTAAGGCTCTCATGTTGATTATACACCACACAATATGAACCACAACACAGCCTTCTGACCTAAAGGGATTCTACATGCCCGGCCACACCATACCACTCTACCACAGCAATTACAATCCAGTCAGTTATTACTAACTAGTATTGGACGTTCAGGGAATTGTCGTGTGGTTATCACCCAGTCTATAATGATTTCTTGAGTTAAGGAAGCCTTTTGGGTTTATCATACACTGAAGAGTTGCTTACAGTGTAAGGCAGCAGTACATCAAATAAGTGGACTGCGGGTGCCCTCACCCTCACTACACTACAGTACACTAAACTGTGCTAGCCCTGTTTGCAGAAGTTACTAGTTACATAGTACCTATTAATAGCTCATGGCACTGTTCTGATTTGTAAAAATTTACCTGTCATCATCGTGAGACTGAAGAAAGAAGCAGAACTTGGCAGCATATCCCACCTGACCCGACGCAGATGGTAACGATGTACAGCAATATATCACTTTAACTTGGATTGCATAGACTATACTGGTACAAATGGCAGTGTGCGTTGAGAACACTTTTGAAATATTATGTATTTACAATTCCTTCCCGTGCGGTGCGAATAGAGACTGGAATAAACTGAAGAAAATAGTGAAGCAGTGTGTGAAATGAAACTCGAGGCTGACTCTGGGAAGGAAACATTGCCAGCGCGGTCAAACTGGCAGTCCGATAAAGCGGTGCAGACACATAGACATGGTGACGACAGAGAGACAGGCAGCTAGATAGAGGAAAGAGAGAGTGTGAGAAGGGCAGAGCGGAGACAAGCAAGGGAAGAGGCTGGAGTAAGGCTGTATTTCATCAAGGGTCATGGATGAGATAAAAACAGAAAGACGCCAACTGTTAGAGAAAAACGGGCAGGTAATGAGACGGTTGGTTCGTCACGACACGAGTCACCATCACGCTGATCTACTGAATTGGCGGAGAAAACGGACCAAACATGGGAGGAGAGGGTGAGGGGTGGGGAGAGAGGAGAAGGAGAGTGGGGATGAGGGTGGCGGGAAAGGAAAAGTAGGGAAGGGGAGACGGAGAGGGTGGGGATGTGGCAATAGGAAGAAAGCAAGGGTGAAGAGGGTAACACAAAAAAGGAAAGGAAGATAAGGAGCTCAAAAAAGGAAGGGGGTTGGAGGAAGGGATAGGAAAACTGGGGAGATGAGAAAGAGGAAAGAAGAAGGAAAGACTGTAAATAGGGGAGGAGAAGATAAGGAGGTGAATAAGGGAAGGCAGAAGACAGAAAGAAAGGAAAAATAAAGGAAACTTTGAGAAGAACGGTGGGAAAGGAAATGTAAGGAGGGAGAAGGGCTGAGGAGTGAGTGGAAGCAAAGACCAAGAATGGAGGAGGCGAGAAGCAAAAGTGTGAGGGGTATGTGAATACTGTATAATAAGCTAATAACGGAGAAAGAAGAGGAGCAGGGGAGGAAAGGAAGGAAGAATGGGGAAGGAGATGGAAGAAAGGATAGAGAAGAAAAGGAAGACAAGAAAAGGGAGGGAGAGGAAATGAAGCAAAAGTAGAAAATGCGGAGTGCAGATGAGTAAATGAAGAAGGAGAAGAATTAAGAGAGGAGCATATGCAGGCGCACGAGGAAAAGGCAAAGGGAAGGGGAGATTCAGAGGGAAATTAGTAGACAGTTTAAAGGTAATAAGTGCAAATGGGGAATGCAAATGAAAAGAGTGGCAATTAGAGAGATGGGAGATATATAGCAGGGGACTGAGGAAGATGGAGCAGAAATGAGAGAAAGGGAAAGGAATAAAATGTAGGCAAGGGGAAGGCACATATGTGGAATGGATGCAGTGGTAAGGAGAAAAGTCAGAGAGTGGAGCTGAAGTAGGGGGGACAAAAGAAGAGAAAAGAAAACCAACTGCAGTAACCCATAGACCCTCTCAGGACCATTTTGTTTCTTTTTTTAGAGAAATTCTTCGACTAATTTCAAGCAAATCCAACGTCCAAGAAGGCCAAATCAGAATTTGACCAATGGAATACTGTCTCAAGTGAAATAATATTTGGTAGTAAAAGGGCTAGTATCTATCCTCCTTGATAGAAGGGGCAGTAAATATCTAGATGGCCTAAACCAAGTCAAGTCAAAGGGACATAAAATCTTTTACTTCACCTGAAACTCTGAGGTTTTTGGACAGAAGATCTTCCTGCACTCAGCCGGCGAATTATGACTAAAGTACAGGTGTAACTGCTAAACCTCCCTCCCACACACCAGTGCCTCCAGTCTAACCTCTCCTCGCCGGGCTGTTTATACCGTCGTCTCCCTCGCAGTACGGGTAATTTTCCTAAATTTGCATGTTTTCAAATCTTAATATCTCGGAAAGTATAGCAGTTGGGGAAATAAGTTAACGATTATATTACCCACCAACCATTCTTGTGAATAAAACCATCTCCAGGTCTGTAGGTGGTCACGCTGATGAATAAGGACGTGAAGAATATACGTAATTTTTGGCCGAGATGCAGGCTATATTCGCGCATGTGCACGTGGCACCAACTTTCGCTTTGCTCTCAGCGTGATAACTTCTCCATTACTAAATAAGCTAGACACAGTTGCATCCAAGACACGTCCTATGGTACTACCATTTAGCACTTTTCTTGTATCCTTGGCAAGAGGCTTGGCAGGGGTGGATGAGGCAAGGGTTCCACATAAGGCAGGAACAGATTTGGACGAGAGACTTTAGAAAAAATTCCCCTACACCTGGCAGTCACAGAGACAGCTGAGGTATGCTTGCCTCGGGCCCCGGGAGGCCATCCCCAACTTTTGGTGACGAGATCAAGTGGCGGCCACTTCAAACTAGCGTGAAAACACTTGAGGTTACAGCCGTCCCCTGGCGCCCCCGATCCACCAATTTTACATCGGATATAACCGTCACTTGGCGCTTAGGGGCTAACGACCATATTCTAAGTGACGTTTAAAGTATAGTAGCATCTCCTTAGTGAAATATTCTGCACATTAAACTTCAATATCCTAGATTACATAATTGAACTGATGTCGATACTAAAGCACCATAAAAACATAAAAGAAATATAAGAAGTAATATGCTAAATAAATTGTTCAGAGTCTCCTATATCACTTAAAATACGAACCTAAGCCGGCATAACATAATTGAGGGAGGAAAGAAACAGAAGTAGGGGAGAGGAGCAGACGTGGGAGATAAAGAAGAGGAATGTTAGTGTCAGGAGGAAGATTAAAAGAAAAAAAGAAAAGGGAGGGGGAGGTAAGAACTGAAATAAGTGAATAATATTATGGAATGGGTAGTTATATCGAGGAAGGAGGATTCCTATAAATGTGAATGATTGTAATTCTTTCAGTCAAACTTCGTGTATATTTTTGCCTTTTCCACTCATTTCGCATAGCTCAGTGGCAGAGAAAAGACTATACTATGACCCTATACCATAACAGTAGCATTACTTCGTGACTATCAGCATATTCTAGTTTTAATCTATTTCTACCCATATTATAACCGTAGAACTTCTTCGTGGCTATCAGCATATTCTAGTGTTAATCTAATGATACGACTCACCATTCAAGATGGAGATGGCAATATTAGGCCAAGCTACCGTACAGGAAAAGTAGCCTAGTATCTACAGAGCGTTTGGCAAGCAGAGAATAAAATCATTCATGCCGAAGATTAAAACATGGGTCAAGAAGCGTAAAATGAATAAAAAAAAGGAAAGAAAGAAAGAGCGGAGAAGTATAAGTGGTGTTGGAAAATATGGGAATAATAATGAAAATAAATCACCGAGACGACAATTGCAAGGAAAATGTTGATGGAGAGACAGAGGAAATTAGTGTCAGTGTCAAATCAGCATAAAAACTACTCTTGTGAGGTGAGTCTGGCATTCTCGTGGTAGGGGGTCCGTGACGTGAGAAGACAGCCACAGTATTAACACCAATAGAAATTCCACATTGGCCCATTCAACCACTGAGGCACGGTTTAACAGCCGGAACTAAAACTGGATTATGAGCCTTCAAGAAAGAGGGAAACGAAAACCATCCAAAACTAACGTGTCTTGAGATGAATCATACTTTTAATCAGTTTACTGCGATGACGTACTTTCTTGTTTATTCATGCTATTCCCGGGCGACTTTACTATTTTAAGAGGTTGAGGGGTTAGGGATAGCCTTCATTTATCCCTTCTTTACAAGAGGGCAAAGATTAGACTATTATTTGTATCATTTAAAGATCATATGAGGAAAAATATTAAACTGTCGAATTAAAAAGAAAAAAAAAAACGTGAAATTACAGACCCCGTCAGCCCGAGAACGTTTGCCTTTTTAATGTCGCTGTTTCATGTGAAGGATGTGGTCGTCGAGGAATTTTTGGTAGTACTCTGAGTGGCTTTGGATTTACACATCTTCCTTGGCGACTTGCTTCATATTTTACCCATGTAGTTTCGTCCACTAAATTCTTTCTAATACCGACATAGTTTGCATGATGAGGTGTAATGAGTAGAATAATTCGCTGAAGGTATTTTCGAACTCTCTAAAGCTGCAGTAAATACAACAGTATCACACGTTTTCCAAGAAGTTCTGGAAATTTCATGGCACCCATCTTTTCGTAACTCATTCTTTTCATTACTTTTTAGTATCCTATTATAGGTTATTGAATAAAATTTTCTGCAATTAAAGCAATGTATATAAAACATACAAGGCAAAACGAAGGTGTAATTCACCAAATAAATCGCAAATGAATCAGTGCCACGAAACCTCGTGTGTCATCTACGGTACATTATGACCCTGCCTGATTTTGGCCTTTTGCACCGTTAACCCCAACCCACCAGTACTCTTTTTCATTTTACTCCTGCCCTTTCTTTCTCTTCCTTTCCAGCTTTCTTGTCCTTTCCTCTGTTACCGTCCCCTTCTTATCAATCACTTACAATCTGCACCTCTCTTTCTTATAATTTTCTATGCAGTCCCCCTCTTTCCTTTTCTCTCGAGCACTTTTCTTCTCTATTCTGTCCTTCTCCTTCACTTTCGCCCTATTTTAACCCTTTATCCTTTGTTTCGCTATTCCATCCTATCCCCCCTTCCATCCTTCCTTTACCCACCACTTTCATTGCTCTTGCAACCTTTCCTTTCCATCCCATCTCCGCTCTCTCTTTTTCCTGGACTGATTATCTATGACATTTTCATCCTATTCATCTTTTCACTGTTCAGTCAGACCTATCCCTTAACATTCTCTACCCACTTGTTATTTCCTGTCTTCCCTACCCTATCCCTTTCAACATGCCCCTCCCCCCCTCTTTTCCTCTCTATTACTATGTCATATTTACAGGCCTCCACTAACCCTTCCCATTGTTGTTGTTGCTGTTGTTGTTGTTGTTGCTGTTGTTGTTGTTGCTGCTGCTGCTGCTGCTGCTGCTGTTGTTCTTGTTGTTGTTTTTCTTCTTGTTGTTATTGTGACCCCAGGCTCATCGGAAGCGACAACACTTTGGACTGCAGTTCTAAGTTGTCCTTCTCCTGTGATCCACTCTCCTTTTATGGAGCGATGGGACTATAGATTAGGTAGGGTTGCAGAACCAGGGAGTTGGACCGCCCAGTACTATCGGTGTCACCACATGAAAGTGTCAATCTCCAACCTTTATCCTTCCTAACGGGTAACGTCACAGGGGGGATAAGACGAGGGTTGGAGGTAACGACTAACAGACGGAAAAAGAGAAGCTAGTAACAGACTGTGGCGCGGTGTAAGTTACGAGAAGATAGGACAGCTAACGGGCGCAGATGAAGCAGAAGACAGTGATGGCAGACAGTAATATAATAAAGAATGTGTTATTTGACATCTGCGGGCAGGAGATTCCTTGTGAGAATCCACCCCACAAACTCAGATACAGTCATTGTCGCTCGAACCTATTCCATAGCATTTCCCAAATCTGAGGCCAGTGCCAAGTTGACCGAGCTATCTAGCCGCCTCACCGGTTCCTTAAATATCACCCCTATCCTCTGCCTACTTATCTTTTCCCCGTCCTATCATCTCATTTTCCTCTCTAACCCTTTCCAGTCCAGCCCCTTGCCTCGTTCTGCCTTCCCCTCCCCCAGCCTACTCGCCACCCCAGTGCCTCCCGTGTAAACAGGTTCAGCACGTGTTGAGAAATATGATCCTTGTGTTGATTAAGGAAAAGGCTGTTAACTACCTCCATCAAGGGTACTGCTGACGCTGGCGGATTTACCCTGCTGAAATAACTAGTTCATTTAGAGACAGCTGGAGAAGTGGGAATATTGGCCAGAGTCATTTGTCTGTGTGTCTGTCTGCTGCTTGAAATCACATCTTGGTATCCTATCAGGGTGACTGTAGGAAGGGAAGGAAGAAGTCTGAGGGCATTGCTTGTTGACGTGAGTAAAAGACTTATGAACTATATTCTCATTAACTTAAATCACATTCTCTTATTGATACATACATATATATATATATATATATATATATATATATATATATATATATATATATATATATATGTGTGTGTGTGTGTGTGTGTGTGTGTGTATATATATATATATATATATATATATATATATATATATATATATATATATATATATATGTGTGTGTGTGTGTGTGTGTGTGTGTGTGTGTGTGTGTATCAATCTGTATATCTACTGTCAAACTCATCAATCTCGGAAGAGGTGGCCACATACAATTAATTCATCTCCATGTTGCCCTGTCCCCCTGTCAGGACTGCATATTATAATACAGCTCATATATAGATAGATAGATAGATAGATAGAAGCACCAAGCCAGGGTGTGAGATAGGAAGTGTGTCAGCGAGAATCAACCAAAAGGAAACGAACTTGCGATTCTTGAGTGAAGGAATGCTAGAAGTGCACCGGAAGCAGTACATACACACAGACATACTGTACAGAGTTCTAGAAGCTTCCACGACAATATAGCCCACGTGACACGACCCCTGCTAAACGAGAATGTAGGAATCAGAGATTAGAAATGGGCTAGCCATAGAACCGACAGGTAGTGGAGAGAGGAAATAAGAAGAGGGGTCCGACGACACTTAGTAAATTACGTCCCTGTGTACTACATACTCTGCTCAACTTAGACTTTTCTTTGAAGATAATAAATCAAGATCAACTCCCTGTATTCATCTTTAACGCCTCCTGCTCTTCGATTAGCACAATAACTTTAACCAAAACGAAAGACTTACATACTGCAAGACCAAAGAGTCATATAATGGCGGCAGTAACGATCGGCTCTACGACTACGAACCATCATTTCTACAATCAGTGAAACACACTCGAGCATATAGTGGCAACGACGAGTTACGAGTGAGGATCAATAAGCTCTACAATTAACTACAAATAACAAGTCTACAAGACAACTCTATAATCTTCTTCACGCAACTTCAAGTATCAGCAAGAAGAATAAAAAAACAAAACAAGTAAAAAAAAAGCAAGAACAAAGCAACAAGCACTAGATCCCCAACGCTCTCTCCTACCGCCCCCCTACCTCCACCGCTGATGCGGGTTCACAGAGGTCAAGATGACATGACAAATACCAGAGCCACATTTATAACGCATCTTACTTACCTTTTCTCACTCAGGTTACTCATTGCTACTCATTTACTCACCACAGCTACCAGTGTGGGAAGTTGACGTCACCATGTGTATCTGCTGAGACGACATCACCGTGTGTGTTTGCTGAGATGACACCACGTCAATCAACATGTGACTGACACCAGGCACTTCTCACCCACTGCTCGTTACTCATTCTTATTCACATAGCTCCTACTCATACTCATTTATTTCCAACAGTACTGAGTGGGAATTCGATGTTCTGTGGTGAGGTTCGCCCATGACTACAGCTGTTAACCACTGCAGTCAACACTGAAATCATCAGGCCATGGAATTTCCGGAGTAATATCGTCCATCAACACAGCCCTAGAATTATCAAGAGGGAGATTTTCCATCAACTCTGAATTTACCTTCCGAGATCAACATCTGCTGTCAACACGCCTCTGTATCAAGTGGGTGTAATTATACTTACTCATTTCTTCTCAGGCTTTAAATTAGGTACAATCACCTCCTTTACTTATTTTTATATATACACTTATACACTCACTATCTATCATTCATTACAACTCATTTACTCATCTATTTAGTTAGGACATAAACAAAAGACGTATTTCATAACACCATACCTTAGCAACATGAATTCTTTTTACCTGAGTGATATGACAGGAATATTTTCACATCCACCCGTGCTAGTAACAGATGATACACACTTAGCGCCCACTGCAGATACACAATTAGGAGAGCACCAGGGCAACACACCCACCCTACAAAATTCACCGCAAACTTAAGACAAAGAAACAAATACCTCAATTCTAGATGATAATGATGATGATTGGCAAACCCCCTCTGATGCAGCGAGTGAGGACTTTGTCTCTGCCTTGCATACCTATGAAAATATACTTAACAGAGTTCATCGTTCAGGGAAAACCTATTCCATTATTCGCTCACACAACGATAAACAAGTCCAAGTTACATTAATAAAGCATCCAGTGAAAATGAATAACGCAACCAATACCACAGATCAAACATCGCCACCTCATGTTTACGTTTATCATGTGGATTAAACTGCCCCAAAAATCTCTGGCACAGAAAAAGATTGTATTGATGTTATTTCATTGATCAGTCAGTGTGAACAGATCTTCGTAAAAAGGCACATAACAGATCAACAAGAGAAAACTGCTATTTTTCCCTCTTGGATTAACCAGGAAAGGTGCCTGGTAGGAGACTTGCTTATGTCTGATAAGCTTCTCAGAGCTAAGACATATGATGAGTTTAAAACTGAATTTTTGAAGAAATTTTCTGGAGGTATGAACTTTTTGCCAGGTATAATCCCAGAATTACATAAGATTGTAGATCTTGTAAGGGTGCACACTACAAATCATGTGCTCAGCGAAATAATTGCTGATGTCTCCACCATCAAAAGAACATTAGCTACCTTAGAAAACTCAAACTGGATAACAGGAGATGGAAAGATGTCCCCATACCTTGTCGTAGATATCATTGGTTATGTAGCTGCCTTGTGTAAATTACCTGATAGGACCCTCAAGATCGCCAAGACGATCGTGTACACTCCAGGTATGTGCTTACTAGACTTAATGAACGAGGTAGAGATGCAGTGTAGCAAAGCAGGGGTGATCGAAACACAATCACATTCTAGTAGAATGAGAGTGCGTGAGACAGTATCAGCTGTGAAAACAGCTACAACTACCCCAGAGAACAAAATCGATCGCGACCCGAAAGCAGACAGAGCAAACAACCAAACGCGTTGAGGCAACGATCTCAAACGCCAGGCCACAGGCAGTCTCATAAATTTCCGCGCAGTCCGAGCTGATCTCGCACCACAGAAACCACTAAATATGGAAAGTCATCTCGCAGATCAGTCAGGAGATAGGTCCATTCTGTGTTATAATTGTGCAAAATCAGGACACACAAAAAATGAATGCTTTATTAAAACAAAAGAAGACAAACAAAAGACACAAGGATTTGATCCATACTGTAGGCATCACCGGTGCCAAGGGCACTGGACCAGTAATTGCAAGACAGTAGAGAAATTAGTTTCCATTTTCAAATCGGGGGAAGGCCAAGTCACGACAAAAAACGAACAAACGTAAAGAAAAGCAAGTCTAAAATGCACATAGGAGGCATGTTGGGAAGTGAGCGTATCTTGATACCAGCTGTAAGTGAGGATCAAAGCGTTTCCTTATTTTTAGACATAGGCTCTCCAGTGAACTTAATAACACAAGAAGAAATAGATAGAATTTTTAGAAATAAGAAGAAAGTAACTTTTTTGCAAGAATCTGATTTAGACTTATGTACGGTAGATGGTAAACAAATTGCAGTAAAAGGTATGATACGGTTAAACATCAGCTACACAGAAACTACAAGACCAATCTCTGCATTTTTTTATATTGTTGAAAACTTAGCAATTAAAGCTCATACGTTACTGGGCTTAAGATGCAAGAGAACAGAGAAAATAACTTTACTGCTCCCACAAATGAATGGAATAGACTTTGACAATGAATTTATAGGCGATGTACCATCAGAGTCCTCACCGATTAGTAAAACAGAACCAAAAAGAATTGGTAATATTAAAGGCTTAAACAAACATACACAAACAGATGAGTGTATAGATCCACTCACACCATCCCCTCAGCCTCCACGATTAGAAACCCATGTAATGGTACTGTCTCATCAATTTTTCCCGTCCATCTCACCAATGGTTTAGTTATACCACCTTACTCCTATATGAAAGTTACCATAAAGAGCAAATTGCAGAATAGTACTGTTCTTGTCTTAGAAGAATTATGTAAAGTAATAGGATTGTCAGTAGAAAACGCATTATGTCAGATGAACGACGATGGCCAAACTCAGATATTCCTAATTTCCGATGTCACTAACCGAGGAAAAACTGCCACTCTTCACCAGATTATTTAATTTTCGACATCAAAGTCGGTCAACTAAACCCGTTCATTTTGTGTGCCCTCTGTATCATTAAAAGGGAGAAATTATAACAACTTTATTTTACTCATTGCTACAAGGAAGAGAGACTGTAATATAGTCAAATAGAATAAAAAAATGGTGGGCTGAGTTACCATCTCGGTTTTGGGACAGTTACTATTCTTTCCTTCCTTAAATATCGATGAGCTATATTTTACATCCATTTCATGTACAGCTCCGGACAGATGAAACGGCTACACCCCATCCACCAGCGACTTGGTTTGGGTCTCAGTGGTTCTGGTAACAGTTGCAGGTGGAGGGAGGGGGGATGTGGGAGGGTGAGGAGGGGAGAAATGTGGGCGGAGTTATATAGGGGGTAGTGTAGGAGGGTGAAGAAGCAGCACAGTCTGGCTGGTGGGAGGGGGAGACGAATGGTTGGGTAGCGGAGACGAGAGTCTGCTGGAGGGTAAGACATGTAAGTGTGATTAGATGAAAAGAAATTACAAAAAATGAATTATTATAATATCTGCTGCATATATTGCATTTTATCAACTAAATAAAAACACTGTCAATTATTCACCACCGTATTTGGGTATCCTACTCATTATTATTATCCTTTGGATATTAGGCAATAAATAAAGATATTGGACGGTCTCTCGGACCCGAACCAATTTTTTCATAACTTTTTTCTTCAGCTATTTCCGTATTCCTATTATCCCTCGTGCTTGAAGTCCCCCTTTTTATCACTTTCTCCTACGCCCTACATTTTTTTTAGGCATAAGGCAGTTCAACTTTCTCTTTAAATAACCATATTTGTCAACAAATATTCCTTTCATTAATCTATTTAATTACCTGTTTTCTTTCAATATGCATTTGTCTAATAATGGGTGTTACACCTTAATTGGCGCCGCTATTTGACGTTTTGAATAAATTTGGTCTAAATTTACGCATATATTGCAGTCTCTCTCAAGTAGGCTGGCAACCTCACACATCCTCCCCCCTGCTTTCTCCTTCTCTCGCTACCCGTTCCCTCCTTTCCTTTTGTAATACTGTTTATCTATTCTTTCTCATATTTTTAACCTCATTCCTTCTTACAAACTTTTAGTGTCATAGGAATTTCTCACTTATCACCTACTGTCCTACTACATGAAAGTGGAAAAAACTGCCATCGGGAAAAGAATAACTGGAAATTTATGGCGAAGGTTACGATATTAGTTATTTAGAATGAAAGTGTTGGCAGATACGCATTCTTGACGTGATTATCACAGCCACAGCATTTCGCCTTCATAAAACAGAAGGACTATAGGTTTCATGCATTACCTCCTTACGTCCAGCATTACTGTGCAGAACGCCATGTATAACACATTAAGGACCACAAGGACAGTACTGGTAGTCATCGTGATTCTCATGAATCTCTCCATAGGCTATTGAAAACAGTGCTTTATGCTCAACTTCAGAATTATGTTCTCATCATGGCAATGATAGGCAAAGATAATAAAAACAATATATACAACCAAATTATCATTTATTATACAACAAAGCTCAAACTGCCTCCGTGCTGCAGTCTCAAGGGTGTAACCAGCTCACACAATAACATGTAACCTGAAGAAATTAAATACATGATCATATATATATATATATATATATATATATATATATATATATATATATATTAATAACCATGAACAACACTGTTTGATGTAAAATTTATTGTGTTGGGTAAAGCAGAGGACACTAACTAGCATGGCAACCTACCACACGGAAACCACCATGTTGCACTACACGCCACAGAAACCGATGCACAGACCATGATATCAGCGAAAAGACTATGAGAAGCGTTTTGCACGAAGCAGGGTTGCATCACAGGACCCTAGCAAACGTTATGTTGACAAGCCAGAGGATTTTTGGAAGTGTGTCACTGAAGGCGCAACTGCTGGAGAAGGAATAATACTCGGTGAGTATTATTTCTGAGGTTTTCGCTTGTATAAACTAAACTATTCAGTCATACATGACCATAAAAATATATTAATAATTACTGCAGGGGGACAACCAGTTTCGTTACAACGTCAGTCCATGCAGAGGAAATTACTTTGGGCATATAGGGTTACTCGATGTTAAATTTCATAAGTGTAGAGCCTGTCTCAGTTGACGGAGAGGATCTACCTGATTCGGTTAGAATCATTCATCTCAGTATATACTGACAAAACATGGAACTGGTGGTCTGCCCTGAGTAACGGTGTTTATTGCAGTCCATAGAAAATACAAGTGAACCACAGTCGTTTCTCGTTGATGTATAAATATCCATGTGTTTGTGGTGTATTAGTCATTATGGCGTTATTCTCACCCCGGTACTCCATGTCTGAGTTTCAGGAAGTGGGTGAAGAGGTGGCCAGTTACGAGGATACTATCTGTTTGATAAATTTGAGCTCTATGCATCCTCCATACTATGCCACGAACCGGATCCCTCATAAGAAACACCAAGGTCACCTGCTTCCTGGCGTACAGTCTAGAGTATTCATCGAGCTTAAATTTACGAAGAAGAAACACTTCTGATGCAGTCTGTGGTATAAATTAGTTCGCTTTACAAATACCCTTCCTTCACAGCAAGATTTACTCTTTCAGGACAGATTATCATTACTATATCATACTTATCACGTAATATAGACGATAAGGATCTCTCTCTACCCATTTATCAATTTATATCAGTTATAATATCATCTACCGAAATGTTCCGAGACGCAATAACGGCGACATACAGATCTATAAAAATTATTGTCAATAAACTGGGTCTCGAATTATTACTGTCCATTAGAATTTACTTCAGGTAGAGAAAACTTTCCTTTCATCTCGTTCCCTTGCGACAATTATCACCGTCGTCATCCCTGTTATTCCCTTAAGCGCTACGACATGGCATCATCCATATATATATATATATATATATATATATATATATATATATATATATATATATATATATATATATATATGATCAGGTATTTAATTTTTTCAGGTAGCACGGAGGCAGTTTGAGCTTTGTTGTATAATAAATGATAATTTGGTTGTATATATTGTTTTTATTATCTTTGCCTAACACTGCCATGATGAGAACATAATTCTGAAGTTGAGCATAAAGCACTGTTTTCAATAGCCTATGGAGAGATTCATGAGAATCACGATGACTACCAGTACTGTCCTTGTGGTCCTTAATGTGTTATACATGGCGTTCTGCACAGTAATGCTGGACGTAAGGAGGTAATGCATGAAACCTATAGTCCTTCTGTTTTATGAAGGCGAAATGCTGTGGCTGTGATAATCACGTCAAGAATGCGTATCTGCCAACACTTTCATTCTAAATAACTAATATCGTAACCTTCGCCATAAATTTCCAGTTATTCTTTTCCCGATGACAGTTTTTTCCACTTTCATGTAGTAGGACAGTAGGTGATAAGTGAGAAATTCCTATGACACTAAAAGTTTGTAAGAAGGAATGAGGTTAAAAATATGAGAAAGAATAGATAAACAGTATTACAAAAGGAAAGGAGGGAACGGGTAGCGAGAGAAGGAGAAAGCAGGGGGAGGATGTGTGAGGTTGCCAGCCTACTTGAGAGAGACTGCAATATATGCGTAAATTTTGACCAAATTTATTCACAACGTCAAATAGCGGCGCCAATTAAGGTGTAACACCCATTATTAGACAAATGCATATTGGAAAAAAACAGGTAATTAAATAGATTAATGAAAGGAATATTTGTTGACAAATATGGTTATTTAAAGAGAAAGTTGAACTGCCTTATGCCTAAAAAAAATGTAGGGCGTAGGAGAAAGTGATAAAAAGGGGGACTTCAAGCACGAGGGATAATAGGAATACGGAAATAGCTGAAGAAAAAAGTTATGAAAAAATTGGTTCGGGTCCGAGAGACCGTCCAATATCTTTATTTATTGCCTAATATCCAAAGGATAATAATAATGAGTAGGATACCCAAATACGGTGGTGAATAATAGACAGTGTTTTTATTTAGTAGATAAAATGCAATATATGCAGCAGATATTATAATAATTCATTTTTTGTAATTTCTTTTCATCTAATCACACTTACATGTCTTACCCTCCAGCAGACTCTCGTCTCCGCTACCCAACCATTCGTCTCCCCCTCCCACCAGCCAGACTGTGCTGCTTCTTCACCCTCCTACACTACCCCCTATATAACTCCGCCCACATTTCTCCCCTCCTCACCCTCCCACATCCCCCCTCCCTCCACCTGCAACTGTTACCAGAACCACTGAGACCCAAACCAAGTCGCTGGTGGATGGAGTGTAGCCGTTTCATCTGTCCGGAGCTGTACTTGTCCATCAAAACAAAAATAAATATATTCCGAGAAACATGTAACGATTCTCCATTAAGAATGATTAGCTCGACACAGTTGGAGATCGTACGTTACGATCACAAACAATAACAAACTCACGTGTGTCTGGTGCCCCGGTGGACCTGCTGCACAAAGATCATGGAAAACAGTTGCACAGAAAAATGGACAGTGTCTAGACTGAAGTTTTTCCTGAAGTCTAGAGGAATACCCTGTTCAGGGTACACCATCGGCGTTGTTGTTGTTGTTTAAAGATTTCCTGCACCTATAGTGCAGGCCGGGCCATACATTAGCCCGGTCAGTGGGGTATGGGCTGATTAAAAAATAGTAAGGGGGAAAACAGGGCCTGGGGATTTCCCAGCACACACGCCCTGTCTTCTGGCTGGCATTGTGGTGTGTGACGTGTGTGACCATTTGCGTGTTGTGTTGCCTTTTTATACGGTATTTTGGAGCCCTCGGCATCGTCGGATTTCGGCCGGCGGTCTCGTCTTTGCACGTTTTTGGCCTTAATATTGTACGATTTTCATATGAAAAACTGTGCAGATTTTCTTCAGCATTTTGGAGATGAAGCATTGTTCTTCTAGAAAACTAAATTATATGGGTTCAAACAAAAGGTGCAGCTATATAGAGACTGGTAAATATGTGATGAATGCTGTCACACCCGGTGTGCTTTCACGGCTTCTATAGTAACGTTTTCCTGCATTTATCGCATTAAAGCATGTCTAGGAAATCAGGATAACAACTACAGAATAATATCATGAAGAGCTTACGTACAGTATATCAATAACTATCACGGGAGAGATTTCTATAGATATTCGACTTCTGTGGTCTCTGCATGAGTAGCCCGACTTCCATATTGAACTAGCTGGCGATCAGTGGCAACTCTTGAGTTAGTGACGGTGGGAATTAATCACATGAATGGGGAAGTACAGTTCAAAAAGGGGACTTGCATAGTTAATATTGAAAAATTTCCCGCTCCCGTGATGGAAATAGTTTTAGCTGGAGTGACAAGTGAGATAAAATCTACTGATAGAGAAAGCATAAAAGAAAATTTAATTCACTCAGGTGAATTTGATGAAGAAAATGATTTGTTAACCCTGTTGGAAAAACATAGGGACACCGTAGCATTACCCGGAGAACAATTAGGGTGAATTAACCTGATTAATCACAAGATTAATGTGCACCCAGATACACCACCAATTTTCGTACCTGCCTATCGAATCCCACAATCTCAGCGTACACTCGCAAACCATTATGTCGATGAAATGTTAAAACTTGGAATTATTGAGCCATCAGTCTCCCCGTGGAATGCCCTATTATTCTTCGTGCCCAAACGAAATGGAGAAATGCATGCGGTAGTAGATTACAGTAAACTAAACAATCACACAATCCCGGACCGATTTCCCATGCCATTGCTAAGCGACATCCTACTGCACATTGGACCAGAAAATAATGTATTTTCCACGATCGATTTGCTCAGTGGATACTATCAAATACCAGTATATCAGGAGTCACGTAAATACACTGCCTTTTCCACAAATACAGGACATTATCAGTATAGGAGAATGCCAGTGGGACTGAAGACAGCCCAGGGCACATTCCAGCGTCTTATGAATTACGTATTGTCCGGAATTTTAGGACAAGGAATATTTGTTTATCTTGATGATATCATCGCAACGAAAGATATCACAGAACATCTAAAGAAATTAGACCTACTCTTACAAAAGGTTTGTGATGCTGGTTTAAAAATTAAGCTTTCTAAATGCAAATTTTGCTTTAAGGAAATAAAATTCTTAGGCCACAGATTAATTGCTAAAGGTAATCACACCACCGATGACAAAATACAGGCAATGAGAGATTTCCCTGAACCCACTACGACTGACGAAGTTAGACAATTTTTAGGTCTAGCAGGGTACTATAGGTCATTCATACAACAGTTCTTTCATATAGCCTTTCCTCGATTCCAACTACTCAAAAAAGATGCTATATTCCAATGAGGAGAAGAACAAAAACAAGCATTTGACAGTTTAAAAAATAAACTTACAAATGCACCTTGTTTGCCATATCCGGATTTCACAAAACCATTTATTATTTGTATAGATGCGTCAGTTAAAGGATTAGGGGCTGTATTGATGCAAGAAGATAAAAGAAGACAGAATCAACCAGTTGCATTTGCCAGCAGACAAATAAAAGGTGCAGAAAAAAATTATTGCACTACAGACTTAGAGGTACTTGCAGTAGTTTTTGCATTACAAAAGTTTCGAGATTTGGTATATGGTTACGAAATACACTAATTCACTGACCATAAACTGCTAGTGGGTATATTTAAAGAAAAACTCCTCTCTGGGAGGAGAGCAAGATGGAAATGTACAGTCGAAAACTACAATGTCCATATTCATTATATACAAGGCAAAATGAATCTAGTAGCCGATGCATTATCTAGGAAGCCAAAGACAATTCATGTCTCGCCGTTAGATCTCAAAGGAGACATCCCAAACCACGATGAAATCACTAAAGCACAAAGACTTGCTCCAATATGGTCTAAAGTTATATACAAGTTAGAAAGTGGAGATGACATACAATTACCCAAACTACATGTACCACTAGAACAATTCACTATCTATATATCTATATACCTAGGCTGCTTCGCCCAAGGAAAGGGAGGTAGCCGAGACAGGACGACACACTCCCCATTTACTCATCCATTCAAACACATTCATTCGCATCTTAGCCCCAAAGGGGAGAAGGGACAGATCCTCACCGCACCACACCGCACAAGGGTCAACTGCGCAGTGCAATCAGTGACATCCGCCGCAGGGCCCGACAGCAGAGCTGGTTTACCCCTGCCACATCATAATAGACCCATCCCCTTACCCGCACCTGACCTGACTAGCTGATCAGACCAAATACGGGAGAATATCCCCTCAGGGCTGCGTCATCATATATTCATTCACAATTTCTCTCCATTTATTTCTGTCATGCACAGCCACTCTTCCTTGCTCAACAGACATCCCTCTCACATCCAGCGCTCTCTTCACACTGTCCATCCATCCTATTCGTGGTCTCCCTCTCAGCCTTACACCTCTCACATCAGATCTAATTATCTTTTTCACCAATTGCTCATTATTCATTCTCTCCATATGCCCAAACCATCGCAACACCCTCTGCTCAACTCTATCAGCCATCTACCGAACAACTCCAGTTCTCCTTCGCACTTCATCATTTTGCACTCGATCCATACGCATCACTCCATACATACTCCTCAGACACCTCATCTCCATTACATTCAAACTTTTCCTCTCTGCTACACCCATATTCCATGCTTCAGCCCCATATAACGCAGTCGGTACCACAACACCCTCATACAACCTTCTCTTTACATCCATTCTAAGCGAACGACATCTAAACACCTTTTTTCATTCCTCCCAGCACCTTTCATACTTCATTCTAAACTTCACTTCTTCATCTATTCTTCCATCCACAGCAACATGTGACCATAAATATTTAAAACACTCTACCTCCTCAAGAGACTCACTATTCAAAACTATATTCATCCCCCTACCATCTACCACTTCATCCCCCAACCTCGTACACTTCATCACTTTACTCTTATTCTCATTTACTTTCAATTTCCTCTGTTCACACACCCTTCCAAACTCCTCTACCAACTGTCTCAATCTCTCCTCTGAATCAGCCACCAGTGCAGTATCATCTGCAAACAGCAGCTGCTTCAGATTCCACTCTCCACCATCAACATTCACCAGACTCAGACCTCCACCTAAAACTCTTGCATTCACCTCCGCTACAACACCATCCATATATATATTAAGTAACCAAGGCAACATCACACATCCCTGTCGCAGCCCCACTCTCACAGGAAACCAATCACTCACAGCATTTCCCATTCTTACACACGATCTACTGTTTACATAAAAGCTCTTCACCCCTTATAGTAACCTACCATCAAGTCCATACAATCTTAAAACAGTCCACGAAGCCTCCCTATCAATTCTATCATTCGCTTTCTCTAAATCCATGAATGCCCAAAACACATCCTTGCCGTTCCCTAAATACTTTTCACACACTTGTCTCACAGCAAACACCTGATCCACGCATCCTTTCCCACACTGCTCATCACCAATCATTCCCTCTGTACCCTCTCTAACTCTCATAATTAAAACTCTACTATACACCTTACCTACAACACTCAACAGACTTATACCCCTAAAGCTAGTACATTCATACTTATCACCCTTGCCTTTATACAACGGGACCACACAAGCACTTGCCCAGTCAACTGGCACCATACGTTTCACAAAGCACACATTCAACAATCTTACTAACCAGTCAACAATAGTCACTCCACCACCCTTCAGGCATTCCACAGCATACCCATCCGTACCTGAAGCTTTCCCTGTTTCATCTCCTTTACTGCCTTCTCCACTTTCTCCTTCATGATCAAAGAATCAATCAACTCTCCCAACACATTTATTCCTTGCACCCTTTCATCCGCCACAATCTCAGCCACCCTTTCCTCCTCTACATTTAACAATCTTTCAAAATACTCTGCCCATCTCTTCCTTACTGCATCCATCTCAATTAACATCCTTCCATCCTCTGTTTTTACTCGCTCTTCCTTCCCAGATTCTCCCTTTCGCACCCTTTTCACCTCCTTCCAGAACATTTTCTTACTCTGTTGAACATTCTCAGTCAGCCGCCTACCCCACCTCTCATCTGCTGCCACTTTAGCATCACACACAGCCCTTCTTGCCCTATTCCTCTTTTCCTTATACCTCTCATATGACACCTCATCCTTCCTCTGCAGCCACACTTCATATGCATGTCTCTTCTCAGCGACAGCCATACTTACTTCCTCGCACCACCATTCACTTCCTTTTCGTACACCACCACCCACACGTCTCACACCACACACCTCTTCTGCATGCCCCACCACAGCACTCTTAAACAACTGCCATTCCTCCTCCACACTGCCATTTTCCTGATCTTTCACTGCGTTCCACTCATCTTTCAATTTCTCCTGATACTCTATCATTTTCTTTCTTTTATCCATTGCACTCACTTTCAAAACCTCCCTGCCACACCTAACCCTCCTAGCTCTCTCCCATCTCTTACCTACTCTTAATTTTCCCTCCACCAGGTAGTGGTCAGACAGGATCAACCCAGGACAACCAAAACTCTGAAGAAATAATTAATAATTGGTAGTACCTAATGATATGATGCCCCAAGTATTACGAACGATACACAATAGCCCACATGCAGGACATCCTGGAAAGGATAGGACATTCAAACAAGCCCAGTTGTTATATTACTGGCCATCATTATGAAAAGATATAAACAATCATATAGACAGATGCAACTCAAGTGCAAAACACAAAGGATAGCCAATCACACCTGCACCTATGGGTAATTACCCTGTACCACATTAACCATGGGACGTTGTCGCGGTTGATTTACTCAAGATACCATTATCATACAATAATAACCAATACCTATTCGAAGCAGTGGATCATTTTTCCCTTTATGTAATTTTAGCCCCAATTAAAGATAAAGCAGCAGAGACAGCAGCAAAAGTAATAATAGATAATGAAATATGACGCTTTACTACACCAAAGGTACTAATAAGTGATAATGGAAAAGAATTTAATTCTGATATCTTACAAGAAATATGTAAACAATACAAAATCAAAAAGGTTTAAGTTTTAGCCTATCACCCAGCATCCAACGGGTTAGTAAAGAGACAAAACAAAAAGTATTAGATGTGCTACGACACATTCTCAGTGAAAATTATGCAGGCTGGGATGATTGGATTCCCAGAGCTGAAGCCTCAATTAATGGATCTATATTTTAATCTATAGGTGACACACCACATTTCATTATATATGGGACAGATAAAAAAAACTACTATATGAAATTCTAGAAGGTGAAACTCTCCCCATATATAACTACAATGATTACTCTAAACTCCGTTTACATGAATTCCAGGACATACATAAAAGAGTCAAAAAACAGTTAACGATGTCCAAGGAAGAAGTGACGAAGGCATTTACTAAAAAGGCAAGAAACTCGCCTAGCAGCTTAGGAGACATTGTTTATGGTATCACTCATACGAGAGACAATAAATTATCCCCGAAATTCGAGGGCCTATGAAGAGTAACATAAACGCAAACAAAGTTTTAATTAGGTCCCTGTCAAGTGGCGAAGAGAAACAAGTTCATATTGACCATTTAAAACGAGTTTCAAGGGAACTACCCAATAATTATACAGCCTCGGATACCACCGAACAACCAAACATAACTCATGAAACCAATCAAGAAGACAACAATAATTACAAAAATAAATTAAGGTCATATACCAAACAATCAAACACAGGTGCAACTGTTAAAAAAAAAATCTACAGTACATCATTTACTTGATTTAAATATCGATTTAAAATCCTTCTATAAATGAAATGACAAGCATGTTATTGTTCTCCGTTAGTCAACCGTGACGCACATCATCACTATCATCGACCACAGCATGACCATATTAGAAAATTAATAGATTTTTTTTTGTCGGTAGGTAACGATAAGAGACTTATGCTATGGATTCTCCTCTACATAGCAAGAGGATATGCTCACTTAGACCCCCAACACATGGTATGGCAAGGATACCTCATAGCTCCAACGGCCACGACGTAAATTGTAAAAGATGTCATGAGTACTGAAATCAGTTTGGATTACTTATACGAATTACCTTCTTATCTAGAAAACATCGCCAAACCCATAAGGACCCTGGACATCATGATAGGAGACTGTTTCACAAGCACATAACACAAACGAAGTGGATAAAATAGTGAAGATATTGAAATGGAAGATAGAACAGGCGAAGTCAACTACGCTCATCATGATCCAAGATCTCTCATCTCATGGAACGGAGGTACTGAGCGCCACGAACAACATTACACGTACTCGCCAAAAGCACGGTTTGTTTGACCTGGGTGGTGCAATTCTTGGGAACATCTTTGGATTGGCTACAGAGGAAGACCTTCAAGAAATAAAAAACAAATTTAATAAAATAGCTCAGGAACTATCATATCAAGATAACTTCATCGCCGGACATAACTCAGCAATGAAGACAATCGTGAAAAATCTGAAAAAGGCGGAAAACATAGCTCTCCAAATTGTAGATAAATGCCATGGAAGGGAACATAACACTTTTCCAACACTTCTCCATTATCACGAAACACATTGACACAATTCTACTCCAATTAGACAACACTAGAGTTCGTTACAGGGCATTTATGCAAAGAATTTCGAATGCCGGTAATGGCAAGATCACAACTGACTTACTTCCAGTTCATGAGCTACGTCAGATAATTAGTCAAGGCATACATAAACATAAATTGAAGCCTTTGTTCCGAAGTAGGGATTTCATGCAATATTATCCATATTTAGAAGCACCACTAACACCAAAATCAGTAGTAGTTCATGTACCATTCAAAACTGACGACCTGTTCACATTATACCAAACCCCTTCCCTTCTAAGAATAATAACACTTTGGTCATCATCAACAACACAGACACCGAACTCATCATGGTCTCCAAGAGACGGAACACTGTCACTTTCGCCAGTGAATCAACGATTGAACGAAAGTGCCGTACATCCCTACATGCTGTTCACCTTTGTCCTGCGTACATCTTCACGTTTCAGCCTACTGAAATAGTCCCTTGTGAAATTGCTATCATAAGAAATAACGACATTCATAATCACTGCAACTTCACTTTTGCTCCAGATAAGCTTGTACACCATCAACGCATCGGACTCTCACAGTTTTTTTTATTTCACTCATAACACACCAGTTTACATAGTCTGTCCAGATATACCACCATCTCATACTTCAGCATCAACATTATACATATCACCAGACTACTGTGCGGTATTTACACCATCCATGTCCACTTTATCTACCATCAATCACTACGCCATCCTCAATCATACACACAAACATTTCCACTCACTACCTAATATGGACTAACACATGAGCACAAGTATTAAGTTGACTTCACCTAAGTTTGAAACTATGCAACTGATCATTGAAACAATGAAGCCCTGGGAAGATTTGAGTTTGAGTATGTTCAACCCATATTATGTGTATAGCCCAGCACTTACTGTCTAGTGCGTATGTTCAACCCATATTATGTGTATAGCCCAGCACCTACTGTCTTTATAATCTTCCATATTGTATTTGCAGTAGTGCTGTTCGCAGTGCACAGAATGCATGCAAGAATTGCAAACTTGGAATAAGTATTTAGTGGGGGTAAAGTGCTAATTCAAGTAAACCCCCTGAATGAATTGTACATATTTTGTGTATAGTATTAATTTTCAAAAAAAAAAAAAAAATGACATGATATAGAAGTATACCAGTATCATTATCTCTATATGAAATATTAATAGCTCTTACCATGATCTTAACTTTGAACTATTTTTTTTTTCCATATATGCATATGACTGTTATACATACACATCTTACAATACAATATGTTATACAATAACCAATTTAACCATATTGCATTTGTTCAATTATGCATACAACATGTTTAAAATGTAATATTACTGGATCATTGCAATATTAACATGAGTATTATATCTATGCAATATTATAATCAATGTTATGTATTAATAGATTAGCATATGTCAATGATGATTGCTGTCGTAGGACCGCCAGCTGGCGTGACCGAGCGATGGCAGGACTCCATATTATAATAATACAACTCATAGATAGATAGATAGATAGATAGATAGAAAGACAGATAGTAGCACCAAGCCAGGGTGTGAGATAGGAAGTGTGTCAGTGAGAATCAACCAAAAGGAAACGAGCTTGCAACTCGTAAGTGATGGAATGCTAGAAGTGCACTGGAAGCAGTATATATACACAGACATACAGAGTTCTAGAAGCTTCCACGACAGTATAGCCCACGTGACACGACCCCTGCTAAACGAGAATGTAGGAATCAGAGATCAGAAATGGGTTAGCCATAGAACCGACAGGTAGTGGAGAGAATAACTAAGAAGAGGGGTCCGACGACACTTAGCAAATTACGTCCATGTGTACTACATACTCTGCTCAACTTAGACTTTTCTTTGAAGATAATAATTCAAGATCAACTCCCTGTATTCATCTTTAACTCCTCCTGCTCTTCGATTAGCACAATAATTTTAACCAAAACTCAAGACTTACCGTACATATTGCAAGACCAAAGAGTCACACCCCGCCATTTTGCTACCCTCCCCCCAGTATCCCATCTGCACTCATATACCTCTCCACTCCATTCCTCCATCTCATCCTCGGCCTCTCCCTCCCTCTCCACCCCTCCACCTAACTCACATATACACTTCTCGTTAGTCTCTCGCTCTCCATTCTCTCCACATGGCCAAACCACCTCAATGGATTTCTTCTAACGCATTCTGTCACATCAACATCCACACCACAACACTCCTTCACTTATTCATTTGTCAGTTTGTCTCTCCATGTAACTCCACATGCTCCTCTCAGATAACTCATCTCCACTGCTCTCACTCTTGACTTCTGTCCTTCCAACAGGTCCAAGCTTTACTTTCATACGTCAGAGTTGGTATCACAATACTGTCATGCAGCGACTGTTTTCTTCCATGCTCACTTCCCTATTTATAATCACTGCTGTCAAAGAACCAGCCACCTTTCTTCCTTCTTATACACTTTCAAGCACGTCATCCTCTAAACTCCCAAACTTACTCATCACACTACCGAAGTACTTAAATGCACTCACACTGTCCATTGTCTCAGCATCCAACCGCACTGTACATTCAGTGACTTCATTTCTCTCAAAGTCCTTAACTTTACTCTTCCCTACATTCACCTTTAGGTTCCGTTTCTTACACACACTCCCAAACCCATTCACCAAGCACTGCAGTTCCCCTTCGTCTTCACTTAACAATACAGTATAATCTGCAAACTAGAGCACAAGAAGTTTCCAAATGCTCCCCTCTCTCATTAGAGCTGCTCCAACATCCACTGCCCTACCTTGTGACTCATTTTTTACAACTCCATCCATATACAGATTGAATAAACATGGGGACATGACACATCCCTATTTCAGTCCAACATTCAGATACATAAATCACTCAGTTCACTAACCACACGAGCTGCAACCTTAGCGTCTTCATACATACTCTTAACGAAATTCAATAACTTCCTATTTACTCCATATATTCTTAATATTTTCCACATTCCTTGTCTATCCACCCAGTCATATGCGTTCTACAGATCCATGAAGGCCACATACAAGTTCTTTCCCGTCTCTAGAAACTTTTCCACAAAAAAACCTATTGATGAATATGTGACCTGCACAACCTTTTCCCTTGCTAAAACCTCTCTGTTCTTATCCATGTAATTCCTGTGTTATTTCCCTAACTCCATCAGTAAGTATCCTACCATACACTTTGCTTATTACACTCAGAAGACAAATGCCCCTATCATTACCACACACTTCTTTTTCCCCCCTTTTCTTTGTACGGGTGAATCATATCTGACTTCCAATCCTCCGGGATTCTATCTTCCTCCCAGACCAGTCTGAATATCTTCCATAACTATTCTACTGCTATCTGTCCCCCATGCTCCAAACCATATTTAGCCAATCGTTTCTCCACTTCCCTCTTTTATTCTGCTTTTTTCCCATCCTCTTGCAACCTTTCTACCGACCTTGAGCGGACTATTTCCTCCTGCCCTTCTCTTCTTCTATTCCTCCATTGCACTTGAACCTTGACTTTCACTACCAGCAAGTGGTGGTCAGAAAGTCCACTCCCCAACCTCTGTATGCTCTTCCATCCATTACATACCTTCTCATTCCGTCATCCACACACACACACACACACACACACACACACACACACACACACACACACACACACACACACACACACACACACACACACACACACACACACACACACACACACACACACACACAATCAGTCGTTGCTTTCCATTCATTCAGTTCATCACACACCCTTCTCATCACTCGTCATGTATAGCTGTTGATCTTTTTGTGACTAAAGAAGGTATTGGCTTCACCAGCCCCTCCTTGCACAAATGTCCACAAGAGCACTGCCATTCTCATCCACATCTGCAGGCACACCCCACTCAGCAACTGCTTCGTCCACCTTCACATTCTCTACTTTTCCATTCATATCTCCAATCAAAAACACTCCCTCATTCCTCTCAAACTTTTCCATGTATGCTTCTACATTTGCCCAGAACTCTTCTTCCACTCTGCTTGCACAATCTTCCGTTGGTGCATTCACACACAATCGCCCATGTTTGTATTCCCACTTTCAATCTTACCCACACAATCTTTGAACCAAATAATCCATACTCTCTTATATTCTCCTTCCAGCTCTTGTATACAAGAATACATACACCCTCGTTTGCCCACTCATTCTCACCTACTCCCGCTCATATACCCAATCTTTACATCCACTCTCTCACACTCCCACTTCACCATTTAGTTTCAGTTAATCCATATACGTCCCCTTTTGCACCCATAAGCACCTGGGCAATCGTTCTCTCTTTCACCTCATAATTCCCATCCCTTACATTCCATGTTGCAATCCGTACCATGTCCTTTGTCTGGTCCTTGATCGTCATCTGTTTATGCGTCCTTGTCCGAGGCTTCCTGTTTGTATTTTTAGTTAGCTGTTTTCCTGGAAGGGGCACTTATCCACGCCAACCCACCAGTTGACACGCAGGGAATACGTGTTGGTTGGTTGTAAAGTTACCACCCTGCGTATTAAACGATTTCCTGGATTACAGGAAGTAATTTGGCTTGTCACTCAGTGTAGAGTCACCCTGAAATAGAGTACCACTACACCGAATGAGTGGCTGATGGGCACCCCCACCAACCACTAGTAACAATACTATTAATAATACTAATACTACAACCATCATCATCATTATTATCATCATTCACTCATTATTCAAGCCCATGGAATCCTGGCTCCATTTGATAGGCAAAAAGGTTTCATCACGTAATTCATTTATACCTGTCCGACAGAGTCAGTCCAAATGCTGTCACTTTTTTTTTCTTATAATAACAGAATAGAGGAAGGAAAAACGAATGAATATAAAAAAAACATATCCATGCACCAGATTACTGGTGTCCTCTGTTCATAAAATATCTGTAACAGTTATACTTGAACAGCAGTAGGTCGAAGTTTGAAGGGAAACAACTCTGGAGAAGCGAGTGCCAGAGAGATGCAATTCGGGGAATGAAAGAATTCTGATAGGCAGAAGTTCTGCAGTATGACTGAGTGATATTCCATTCATGAGCAATGCCAGCTGCCCGTGTAGCACGAGGGAAGGCATGGAGAGGTGGCACCATGGACGCAACTTCGTCTGAGCATTTGCTGTAGAAATATCTGTAAAATAACGCAAGGGAGGCAACATTCCTTCTTACTTGTATGGGAGAGAGTTTATTGGTAATAGCAGGGTTATTAATAATTCTAACAGCTTTGTTTTGAACTTTGTCCACTTGTTTTAATGCAACTTCTCCACATCCACTCCACATGGATGAGCAGTATTCAAGCTGAGAGCGCACATGACTCTTAGAAATTATAACTAACTGCTCGTCAGTGAAGAAGTTACTGACTCTGTACAATAATCCAAGTTTCTTTGAGGCGATTTTAGCAAGTGATCTAACATGAGAGGTCCAGCTGAGGGCATTGTTAAGCGAGATGCCGAGAATTTCAATACTTTTGGAAATGGGAATATTTGTAGCATTGAAGGTAATATATGATTCTGGCAATACCTGTCTATTAGTAAATTGTATATACTTAGTTTTACCAGCATTAAATGAGACAAGATTATTTTGTCCCCATTCACTGATCGTAGATAAGTCTTGATTTAAAGAGATGGCTGTACTGAGTTGAGAGTTAGAGATATCGGACTTTGTAAATGGATGTCTGAGTATGAATGAACTATGAAGTGTTGAGTCATCTGCATATGAACAGATGGGATTGTGGGTGACAGATAAGAGATTATTAATATGAATGAGGAACAGGGTTAGTGCCATAACTGATCCCTGCGGCACACCGGCGTTAACTGAGTGGAAAGTGGAGTATACATCATCTACTTTTACTCTTATTTTTCTATTGCTGAGATATGAGGAAATCAAAAGAACAAAAAGAACAAAAAAGGGAGTTTGGACAACAGGGAATGGTGCCACACTCTGTCGAAAGCTTTAGAAATATCCAAGGCTACTGCATGTGTTTCACCATGTAGGTCAACTGATTGATGGAAGGTATGAGTCAGGAGATTGAGTATGTCAATGGTGGATCTTTCTTGGCAAAAACCATAATGTCTATCACTTTATAAAGGGATGCCAAATCCCTGGTCATGCGCACCTCCGCACAAAATTCCTTCAGCCAGCTCGATCTCTTGTCAGTCCTTTCGCCTCACCAACTTACATACCTCTTTTCCACAATATTTCTACACCTTCTTGGCCTACCTCGCCTCCTCTCTCCTTCAGATTCGCTCAGATATACTTTTTCACCACCCTGTTGTCATCCTCTCTCTCCACATAGCCATGCCATCTCGGTACACTGTCTTCGATTCTGGTGTCCACAGACTTCTTCATCTTTCACGGATCACATTGTTCCGTTTCCTATCCACTCTCTGTACTCCACATACATTCCTCAGCAGCCCCATCTCCACAGCTCTCACACTTGACTTTTTATTTTCATGCCACACCATAGTCTCACATCCATATGTTCAAGTTGGCGGCACTAACACTCCTTCATGCGAGCCTCGTGCTGCTGGAATACACATGCCTCTGTTTCATATCAAGGCCTTCATAGCACCAGCTACTTCCCCTCCTTGTGTCGCTGTACTTCCCATTTCCTTTGCACATTTTCCTCTCTTTTCTATTGTTGTACCCAGGCATTTGAACTCCCTCACTAATTCCAGTCTCTCCCCATTAAGTGTACCATCGCACTTTGAGTCACCTTCTCTCTCAATAACCATCACTTTACTCTTTTCTACATTTACACTCAAGGCACGATGCTGACAGATATCTGTAAAACTCTGCACTAATCTGCCAAGCTCTTGTCCAGTATTTGCAAGTAGTACTGCATCATCAGCATATATCAAATCGGAGATATTCCATCGATCACCATTCGTCACCAACACCATCTCTCTCCATTACTTGTGTTTTTACTTCTCTCATCACCCCATCCATCACACAACCTTGTCGCACGCCCACCTTGATCGTGAACCATTCCCTTGGATTCCCATTTACCCGTACACATGCCTCACTACCATCATAAGAACTCTTAATGGCACCTAGCTGCTTACCATCTACGTCGTACATACGCGAAACCTTCCACAATCCTCTGTCTGCTTTGTCGTATGCTTTTTCCAGATCCACCTCATAGTCCTTCTCACAAGCCATCTCCACTATGTGTCTCTGCAGATATTTGATCCACACATCTTCTGCCACCCCTAAAGCCACCCTGTTCATCACTCACTAGGAACTCTGATATCTTTCTTACTTTCTCTATAATAATTCTTCCATATACATTCCCTACAACACTCAACAGACTTATGCCATGATAATTCTTGAACTCATTTCGCTTACCATTATTTTTGTACAGGGATACAATCATAACTTTTTTCCACTCTACTGGCACAATTTCACTCATCCATGCCGTCTTACATATCTCCAACAAGCACTTCATTCCTTTCTCTCGATTACGCTCAATCATTTCTGCATACACCTCGTTTACACCGGCTGTTCTCCCATTTTTCAGCCGTTTCATAGCGTTCTTCACATCTGAAAGTGTCACGTTTCCTGGCACTGTATTCCTTCACTGCACACCCCTAAACCAATCAAGTTTACAGTCGCTCTGCTCTCTCCATTCTCATTCATCAGACTTTCAAAATATTCTTTCCATTTGGTCCTTACTTCCTCCCCATGGGTTAATAATCTACCACTTACATCGTTCACACTTCCACATTTCTTTCCGCTGTCACTTCTACATTTCCGCACCTCTTTCCAGAATAACTTGCTATTTTGAGTAATTTGCATTCATTTTTCATCCTAGATTGTCATTTACCTCCTTTTTCCTCTTCACTAGTCTCTTTACGTGCTACTTGCTCTCAGTATATTCAGTTCTTATTTCAACTGAACCCCTGTCCTGCATCCACTCTAGCCACTTCTTCATCTTTTCCTCCACTGCTGTCTTAACATTTTCATCCCACAATGCCGCATCTTCCTTCGTTGTTTCTCTTGCTACACCATACAGCGCTTTAGCATTGCTAACTGTGCAATCCCTATATGCATTCCACAAGTTGTCAAAATCCAATTCACTCCAGTTAACTGATTCCAACCCCTCCCCTACTTTGGCTCTGTATTCATCTGCAATTTCTTTAATCCTCAGCTTCTAGACTTTCAGTCTTTCTCCCTGACTGCTCCTCTCTCTTCTGGTCCACCTCACTCCTCTCAGCTTGATCTTGCCTACCACAATCATATGATATGACAAACCTCCAGATCGTCCTCTCACTGCCCTCGTATCAGCAACACTTCCCAGCATGCACCGATTTCTCTACGAGCACGAAATCTATCAGGCTCCTTTCAACACGATTTTCATTCCCTCTATACCATGTATATTTATGTGCATCTTTATGCTTAAAGTAAGCATTACAAATGCACAACTTCCATTCCTGACACAAGTCACTCAATCTCATTCCATTACCATTCTCTCCTGGTACTCCATTACTACCAATTATATCATTCATAGGACCAGTGCCTACTCTCCCATTCATATAACCGACTACAAACACTTTATAACTCCTGGGCATTTGTCCTACTACTTAACTCAGCTCATCACAAAACCTTTCTCTGTCTCAGTCCTGTCTTCACAAGGTGCATACGCTACAATGACTGCCACTTTCACCTTCTCAGACTTAAACTTGACATACATACAACTCGAGCTGAGATATTTGTAATCTCTCACTCCACTCTGTCACAGTTCATTCATCAACAAAACAACTCCTTCCTCGCATCTTCCTCGCCCATTCATGGCCGACCTTACCCGCTTTACACCCTCCCACTCCACCACTTCACACCCTTTCATCTTTGTTTCACGCAGTAGCATCACGGCATATCTCGCACTGTTGAACACATTCACCACTTCCACCCTCCTGCTTTCCTCATTCACACCTCTCACATTCCACATGGCCATGCGAATCTGCCCATTTGGTTTGGGCCCTGGGCAGGTATGGGCCCTCCGAGACAACTGCCATGATTAAGTGATTTTAGATAGTGGAATCTGGGGAACAACTAACCCGGCCAAAAAAAGTCGGTTATACATGGTTACCACCCAGCGTACTAAATGGCTGCTTGGGTACAGGAAACCATTTGGCCTGTCGCTCATTGTAGAGACCATAAGGCATCCCTACATCGAGGGCGTGGATGATGGGCTCCCCCACCTACCAGTAATATAGTATTAATACAAATACTAATAATACTACTGCCAATAATAATAATAATAATAATAATAATAATAATAATAATTAAAATAATAATAATAATTTTCATTCATCATCCAGTCCTACGTTGCCCCATGAGGAGCGTAGAAGCCCGGGGCTAGGCAAGTTGGTCCTGACATTTAAGATGAGAGTGACTAGCCTCACTCATCCCTGAGTGGCATTACGTGAGCATTAAACCCCAACTATCCCTTGGATATAAACCTTCACCGACTCAATCCGATTGGAGCGCCGTAATTACACATTAAACCACCAGGCACCAACATTTGGTTATACTGTTACCGCCTAGATTAGTAAATGGTTTCTTGGTGTACAGGTAACCATTTGGCTTGTCACTCAATGTAGAGTCACCCACAGGCAGAAGGAAGAGGAAAGAATGAAGGAAAGAAAGGCAGAAGAGGGAGTGTAAAGTCACCCGCAGGCAGAGGGACGAGGAAAGCATGAAGGAGACAGAAGAGGATGGAAGGAAAGAAGGGTGGAGGATAGGAAAGGGCAGACACCAGACAGCAGTACTACATCGAGTGAGTGGATGGTGAGCGCCCCCACCTACCACCGAATAATAATAATAATAATAATAATATAATTACCGTACTCTTATTATTATTATTATTTGGGGGGTTCACCATCCAGTCACTCGATGCAGTGCTGTTCTCGGGTGTCTGCCCTTTCCTCTCCTTCTTCCTTATTTACTTCCTCTTCTGTCTTTCTTTCCCTCATTCCTTCCACTTCCTTCTGCCTGTGGGTGACTCGACACTGAGTGACAAGCCAAATGGTTTCCTGTACACCAGGAAACCATTTACTACACTGGATGGTAACCTTATAACCAAATTTTGGCACCTGGTGGTTTAGTGGGTAATTACAGAGTTCCAATCGGATTGAGCCGGTGAAGGTTTATATCCAAGGGATGGTTGGGGTTTATTACTCACGTAATGCCACTCAGGGATGAGTGAGGCTGGTCACTCTTATCTTAAATGTCAGGACCAACTTGCCTAGCCCTGAGCTCTTACGCTCTTCATGGGGCAACTTAGAGTTGGATGATGAATGAATTTTTTTTTTTTTTATTATTAATGTTGTTATTATCATTATTATTATTATTATTATTATTGTTACTAATATTATTATTATTATTATTATTATTATTATTATTATTATTAATTATTATTATTATTATTATTATTATCAGCATCATCATTCTTACTTCCCCTACAGATGAGAACGGGGGCATACAATAAAGCTGCTAAAAAAAAAAAAAAAAAAAAAAACTGCTCTCCCATATCCCACAAGCCCTGTTACACCCAGACTCCGTTACCAAGCCACCTTCCCGTCTGGTACTCCCTCCTCTACTTTTGGCGTCACTAAAATGGTTTATGGTCGTCATAAGAGAAAATTATTCTACAGAATGGACAGCATGCAAGAAAAAACAAAGGAGTAATAAATACTTAGTAATAACGGCACATTATTTAATTAAATATAACAAGATATAACAATAAGCCTTACAGCTCATATACGGCCTTATTGTGACTACGAGATAAATTTGTTCAGCTAAGGAAAGCATGATATGCCGTTTGAATATAGGCAAATTATAACTTAAAAATTAACCAAAATGTAACGCTAAAAATACAGCAACAACTGTCTCGAATATTTCCTTTTGGATTCATCCGTGGTATTTGGTCAGCATTTCACAACCATTGTCTGATAAAGCTGCGGTAGCCCTGTCATAAACCCAACGACACTCCAACGGAAGGTGACCACATCGCTGCTGACCAAGTTCACAAACCTCACAACCACCAAACACTCACCCCAACACACCAACTCGGTAAACTTCACCCCACCTCACCCCAGCACATTAACACTCACATTTTCTGCACCCAGCGGGATCGGATTTGTCACATACTCACTATCCACTACCCATTCCCAACGCCCACATTCCACCAAGGCAAGATCCTTCACACCATCCATTAAGACTCCGCCCTACACCCACTTGCACCTACTGTAGACTCCCATCCACCCATACACACACACTTATCCCCCACCCATCAAGATCCGACCTTTCCCTCACTCACTACTAACCTTACTACCTAGAGCAACACCCACCCACATACAGCAACACTCCATCCTCCTACAGCAACATCCCCCACACAACCTCAGCAACACCCCACCCTCCGACAGAAACACCCTATACATCCTCCCACAGCAATACCCCACACACCCACCCATTAGAACACCCCACACACCCACCCACTGCTACATCCTACACACTTACAACAACACCGCATCGTCCCGCAGCAACACCCCAGCCGCCCACAAGAACATCTCACACACTCAAAGCACCATCCCACTCACAGCACCACCCCACTCACTCACAGCAACATCCCATCTAATCACAGCAACATGTCATCCACGCACAGCAACACCTGACCCATCAACAGCAACACCTCCAACCCACAGCAACACACCACCCATCCACAGCAACATCCCACCCACCTATTCCCATCACCGGCAGACCTGTCCTTCAGCTCACCACCCTCCATTTCTTTCCACCAACACCCATTTAAAATTTCACCCTACACCAACTTGGGCCTTACCTACTCCCTAACCCACCACAATTGGGATCATCGCCCCCTCCCCACATCACTCCCAGCTAGTAGTAACGATTCGCAACCCCATTCCATCATGAACTCACCCACCACGATCATACCCATCCTTCACTCACTATCCAGTATCCACCATCCCATTCCACCAACCGCAACCAATTAGGACTCCACTCAGCACTCACCCAAACTTCCCTCTCGATTCCACCCGGACTGCCACCTTGACCCCACCCGTAACCCCGCCATAGACCCCACACGCACCCACCCCGACTTCCCTGGACCCCTAGTGATGTGTGAACAGGCCACAGAAGCCAACACCAAAGGGACGCTTGGGACCATCCTTCATACTGCTTTCCCACCATACCATAAAACACACACACACACACACACACACACACACACACACACACACACACACACACACACACACACACACACACACACACACACACACACACACACACTTTTTTTTTTTTTAACATACTAGTATATTATGATCTCCGTTACGGGCTCCAGCAGGTAAAAATAAGCTTCGTTTGTTGTCGCACATTACCACCCTTAAATTAATCCCATTTGCTCTCTATTCTGGGACGTATTCAAAGTGGCACTGGTAATACAGCAATACCTCTACCTTAGCTATTTATCTTGCACATCATGCTTGGGTATTTTCCTCTACGCTACTTAGGCAAAGTATGTCGAGATCTCAACTATATAAAAAACATAACTCAAGAGAATATTTAGGCGTACTATGGGAACATATATCGTTAAGGAAAGAGTGCTACGAACACTCTGTGTCATCTACAATGCGGCAAAGTCATGGAAGGGGGATTAGGAGGAGGGTAGGGAAGGTATAAGGCATAGACGGTGATATAGAAGATAAGATAGTAGTAAAAGACAGTGGTATGCTGTACGTTTGGTTGTTGGGTTGTTGCTGACTGGTGTTAGCTTGTGAGCGTCCACTCCACAATCTCAATGGCAGTCAGTGGGACTCAGACACATGTCAACAGCGTCCTCCACACAAAAGGCCAATACCAAATCGATCGAGCCACTGACTCTCCTACAGTACGACTCTCTTACATTTCCCTCGTTGATCCCCTCTGTGGCACAGGAGATTGATGCCTCCACGTAATGACTCTGTTGTAACCGGACAATTCTGCTACACGGTTACTCAGACATCTCTCAACTCCCTTCTTATCCACCGAAAGTAAGATGGTGGACTGCAGGAAATGGGCACTTTTAGCCTGCAGTTCATCATGTTTATGTCCACATGAGCTTGGGGCCTCAACAAAGACAACAACAACACTCCCCTCTGTACTCAACCGTTCAGTCACCCAGGTGGTCCAGGCAACCGCAGACCAGCACTAATATCCATCTTACTTGTCTTGACATTTCGTGTCCAAAGGTCGTACATATAAGTTATTCTTCTCCACTTACAGGAAAAATAGGCCTCCATAGTAGTTAATTATTATGATTTTTTTTTTTCACAATTTTAAGTTTTCATATTCATGGTAGCCTAGTACTGAAATGTTTGGTAGTTGTATGACAGAAGTTAAAAGTATAAACAAGGAATCTTATACACAACTTAAGTTAAAGAGAGGTTCTATTTACGACGGCAAGTAATACCCAGCGTAACATAGGAGCTTCGCTATGTCGTTTTTCTTCTTGCTGCTGTCACACGTTTTTATTCAGCTTAGAGATGACCTTTTGTAGTAAAGGAGTAGCCTACAATGAAGATTGTATCTTTATTTTGGTACAATACTACCATCCCAAGAATGACTTGGGGGAGAATCTCTTGTTATCAAACCTTTAATGAAAGCTCTGTTTAATCCCTCCAGTTCAAAAAGTCTCCATTAAACTGGGCGAAACCGTTTGAAGATGGCAAGAATTATGAAAAGAATTTCTCACCATCAAGGGAAGAACACATGTGCTTCGTTACGTAAAGGGCCAATAAAAAATGAGACGAGGATAAGATAAGCCTATTCGCAAAAGGCGATGTTTGGGACTGGTGGTGAGATATGCTGAAGATAATAAAAATTGTGCCTCATTATGGGAATCAGTGATAAAGAGGGTGGTCTAGCACTGACGGGCCTAGTAAGTGTGATACGTACAGCAAACACGAACACAGACTGGAAAATCAGAGGAGGAGAAACGCACCTGGAGGAAGGAGCACGAGGAAAAGAATCTTGCATAAGGAAAAAAGTATGTGTTTGATTAGTGCAATCAAAGACGGTGGTAAGAAACATGAGAACCTACTCAGTAATGCACTAATGCCGAAAACAGACTCGAAAAAAAGGCAAAGATGTGTGGATATAGGAATACAAGACAAAGAATTATGCAATAGGAATAAAGAATGTGCTTAATTATTGCAGTCAGTGATAAAGAGGATGGTAGAACTACAATAGAAATAGCACACCAATTAAAAAAAAAAACTTTGAGAGACTAAAAGGAAAGCAAATCTAGATGAAGAAAACGAAGGAAAATAACACACAATTATATGCTTGATTGTTGCAATGATAAAGAGTGGTAAAGGCTGAGAGATCCTATTGGTAGAATACCTAGGCATAAAAGAAATAGGGCAAGAAGCGGTGTCAAAGCACAGCAAACCCGTCCCCGGCAGTCATTTTAGTGTTGACGTATAAACACAAGAGATTATGTTGTCAAAGATGTCACATATCAAACTTTGAGTAAATCGGGTGAAAATTGGCTATTTTATGCCCATTTGAAACATAGGCCCGACCCACCTGATACTGACCTCCCTACCGCTAACTAGGGGGTGACCCCCCCTGACGTAATGAGGCATGTTATAGGATGCAGATTTGAAAGATGCACCTGTAGGTTTTGGTTGCATGTCGATATAACGAACTGGGAAGGAGTTATGGCGAAAAAGCTATATATATATTTTTTTTACATTTTTTGGGCCTACAGCCTGGGCTTTGGCCCAATTTGTCCCAAAATTTAATCGGTTGATCAGGTCATAGCCCATCACACCTGTAAGTTTAGTCAAAATCGCATAAGTAATTTTCACGGAAATTTGTTAACAGATAGACAGACAGAAAAAACAAACAGACAAACCGAGTGAAAACAGTACCCGTACCGGAGCCCCTCCGGGGCGGGGACGGGTAAAAATACACTGCTGGGACGTGTTTGGTTACAGTAATCCTTGTTAACAAAGTTCAGTGCAACTTTAGACATTCCAGTTAATGGAGTATTTACACTTGAAACGTTATAATCCTCATCCCAACCCTAATACCCATCTAAGTGACGAGTGAATAGAGGCTCCCAATCCAAGGAAAAAATGCAAAAGTAGAATTATCAAACCGCTTCCACAGAAAAGGTGAAAATTTATTCTGGTAATAGGAAAGACTAGACGGCATACATGAAGTACAATACCCGCGACCTCTAATTGGTCTAAGAGCCGAATATTTGACTTTTCTCTGTGACCTTGACCTACGACCGATTGATTTTAATATGAAATTACCCTACTTTATTCTTATCTGATCCACAACCCGCCCACCAGGTTTGTCCCAAAAAGGATAAAAATTGGGTTTACCCTTCCCTGACCTTAACCTTTGACCTATTTGCTTTAGATCATGGAGGAAAATTAGAAAAGAAGCAGGTACAGCGAGCAAGGGGGAGGGAGAGCTGTGTGGCAGGGGCAGGAAGGGGGAAGGGAGGGTGAGATAGAGGAGACAGGGGCGTGTGGCAGGAGGAGAAAGGGGGAAGGTAGGGAACAAGTGAAGGAGACACAGGGGAGGTAGGGATGAATGCCAAGGGGAGGTAGGCATGTGAGCCAAAGGAAGGTAGGGGGGGGGGAACAGGGCAATAGAAGGGGAGGTAGGGAAGGTGAGGGAGGTGAGAGATGGGGGTCAGCGACAACAACAATCTGTTAACTGAAGTGCAGTATTTATCTCCTGCTGTTTACAGTCGAGAGATCGTATTCTTGTCGGCTTAGCAGGTTTTCTACCATTTTGTTTCTGAATATGGCACATTACCATTGTTATCTATGATATGTATGCACTGTAAAATGTACTGACGTCAGAATGATGTCAGTAATTTACAAGGGTAATTTTCGTAGTATACGAGAAAATTAATGTCTGTAAGGCAACGGTGCTCGAAAGACTCTTAAGCCGACAAGAATATGGCCCCAGCAGAAGGAGAAGGAAGAGATGGGCCCAGATGGCCTCAGCTAAAGTTACAGTTTACAGAACCACAGCTTGTTTAATGGAGTGGGGGGGGGGGGCAGGAATCCTAAGATAAAGTATTGCGCGAGGAATGTCCAAAGAAAAATGGAAGAGTCTAATTATAATGGATTCAAGGTCGTATCTATGTCGATGTACTGGTAACACATATTGCATAGCAAAGTTTTTCACCATCATAAATACAATGTATATTAATTTGCATTCTAGTTCGCAAAAGGTGTTGGTTGCCCTCCGTGTTGAATTATATGTTACTGTTGCTTTGCGGGTGTTGGTATTATCTTTCATACATGCACTTAGAATCAGGTACTTAATACTTTTTATTCTGTAAATATGTATTATACTGTTCCCAGTGATATAACTTAGTGTATCTGCCACACTGTATTTCAAAGGGTTGAACACTAGCAAGTTTGGTGCACGTTTGGTCCTTGTTAAAACAGATTTATGCCTATTGTTGCACAAGGGTCAATAAAGCTGACAACCAAGATGGGTTTAAGAGTTCAGAAGGGATGGCTATGCGAACATCCCCTCTGTTTAACAGTACCGCCGACTAAACCCGTCCTTTATGTGGCCAATCCCTTTGTCTGCAGCAAACAGGTTGTAACAAAACCACACCATCAACGACAACTGCAACTTGTACTTATTACAAATCATAACCATTTCTCACCATAAAAAATTATCTATATTGGTGGATTATTGTCAGAAATAATTTTATTTTTTCGAGTTTTTCGTCTAATCATACTTTATTTGGCCTTAAAGTGTTTGGCAACTTTCGTGAGAAATAATTCTATTTTTACGAATTTTTCATGTAATCATACTTTATTTGGCCTTAAGGTGATTGGCAACTTACTGAACTGAGATACAGGTTTAAACAAACGACTTTATGATGAACTTAAGTTCAGGAAGATTTATGAATATGACCAAGGATCACATTTCTCTGAGTTGTATTCTCGTTGGTATTAGAGACTTCGTAGCACTTTCCCTTTCCGATTTATTATGCATACTGCGAAACACAGTCTCTTATATTATTTTATATATTCTGTTACCGTCTACACCTTGCCTCGAAAACATACAATCGTATTATAAAAAGTGCAGTGTAAAAATTAATAGCTGAAAAGATGTTACGAAGTCTCCTATGCCATGTAGGATACGGCCCTAAGTGTCAGTGCATCTTAAGCCTTTCATCCCGAAGACGTCATTTTATTTCATTCGTGTTACTGCCAGACGAGCACAATGTGTTACGTTTGGGTGAACCCTGTAACAGTGACGTTGTCGTTGATGTTATCCTCGGTCCAGGTCCATCCCAACGTGAATACGGTGGACTGTAAGCTTGAGTCTCCCTTGCCTGCATCCATCATCCTCAGTCTGAAAGGTGAGAGGAAATTGACGGACGGTTGTATAATCGTGATGCACCACCACCCGGTTATATCGCTGCCACTACGTGAAGGCGCCCATCTCCTGCCCCGGCAGTGCAGGAGTTATATTTAAGCACTCTAGCTCGAAAGATTTCTCCTAAGATAAAAAAAAAAATAGTCTGAAGACAAGACTAAAATAAAAAAGTGTATTCTGTGTGACATAGGAGGCTTCGTAGCACATTTTCTTTACTGATTTTGTCTATTACCCCTTAGCATTCCCTCGGACAGTATTCATATCGCTTTGATGTCGACATCGTTTGCAGCAACACAGTGCAAGAGGACATTCAGATACTAGATGTGAAATGAATCTTTATGGAAAATATGCTACGAAATCTCCAAAGCCACTTTGAGTACGACCCTAAAAGCTGAGTATCAGAGTGTGGACGTGAAGATGATTTTTTTTTTCTTTTTAGCCACTCCTTTGTCACATTTTCGTATCTTTGTTCTTTCTTTTTTGGTTCTTCTCAAACATTCTTCCTTTCTTCTCTCACTTACTTTTCCTAATCCTTTTTTTTTTTTTTTTTTTTTTTACTATTTTTCTTTCCTCATTCCTGCTCCATCTTGTGTTCCTCTGTTCCTTTCCATTTTCGTTATCCATGTCTGCTTAGATTTTTCCTTCCCGTTTTCTCTGTTACTTTTACTTTCTATCTTTCTGATCCACTGCCTTTGGTGGTCTTTGCTCCATCTTTCTCCTCATCATTTTTAGTGTTACGGGAGAAAGAGATATTATCAATGGATGGTAGACAGACGGACAGACAGGCAGACAGACTTAGATGTGAAGCTGACAGACGGGTACTCGTGCACACAAGGTTACGTTCAGAGAAGGTAAATAAAAAGTAACCTGGGATACCTATACACGGTTATTCAATATTTAAGCGGCAAGTTCGATCAGTACTCCGTTTTTTGTCCGTGTCCGTGGCATCGGTGATTACAGGGTGACACGGGTGGAGTCACTGTTCCGTTCTGGCTGGGTATTCTCAGAGGGTAGCAGCCGGGTTTTACGATGAGTAAGTCTTTATGGCGCTATAATATTGGCCCCGTATTGAAAGCAGCGTATGAGTCTTGTGGCACCTCGTCCTTACCAGTGTATTTTGCATAATTTCCACTAGCATTCTCATGTATGGAAAGGCGATAGTTAAATATAATGATTAGATTAAGTCGCTATGAGAGAAGTTTTACGAAATCTCCAAAGTCACATGGAATACAGCCCAACAACCCCTTTTTTTTTAGGAGTAGTTTTAAGTTGTCAGAATTTTCACGTCATTAATAAAGGATTTCGGCCAGCAGTTACTGTGCGATGAACAACTCTCCATAACAGTGAACTTTGGCTGGAACTCATTCTTTTTTTTATTCACACTAGTTTGGCTGTGGAATGTTTCGGAAATAATGGAGGCAATGAGGAAGAATTTTAGGAACTGAGGGGAAAATTTAAAGAATTAGAGGGAGAAGAGGGTTAGAGAAACATGAGGTTGGAATAGGATTTTGCCAGGAACCAGACATTAAGGAAGAGAGAAAAAAAGGTGAGAGGGTATTAAGAGCAGAAGGGAAAAGGGATGCAACAATACTAAATGGAAAAGGGAGGAGCCTATTATTGCTTGTGAGGTATCGACTATGGCAGAGGGAGGAACAAGAGGAATGAAATTAAAGCTGGAGGTAGGAAAGTGTGTTTTGCATCGTAAGTCAGATGTTATTGTTTCAAATATTTTTGTGGTCGGCTGATTATTATGAACAGTTATGTTTCTGAGCGCACTTCAAATTACCATAAACTAATCTAAGTCAATGACCTGTTGCAATAGTCACAAACAGCCGTAAGCATTAATTTTACACCACAAAGGAGGTAAGTTCTTAATACTTGACTCTCATTTATGTGAATTACCTGCATCTAAAATTATAGGGAGGGCAGTTGCCGGAGCGGGACCCCTTCATAAAATAGCACCAATATAACCAGATGGCAGAACATTCCGGTTTTAGAAACGTAACCCAATGACCTCCCCTTCTCCCTAAAGGGAGATGGTGGACTGCACGAAACGGAGCGCTTCAGTCTGCAGTCCACTGACTTCACGTTCATTTGACCCTGGGGCAACAGCAATAATAAAAACAAAAACAACAGCAATATGGAGGGTTGATTTTTTGTTTCTTCTTCTGGTGCTTCAGAAATCATCAGCGGTAATTTGGGTTCATCCTTACCCTTTGCGATATAAGACTTAACCATACGGACGTAAGACTGACATTTACTAAGAACTCCTGTCTGAGAAGGTGTTGGCTTATTAGTTCCTCTTGTACCATCATACTTCAAATTTAAGGTATGTTCTTCGCTTTCCTTCTTCACGCATCATATGAAAGACCATCAGCTGTGAGCAGAGAAACATACCAAGCTTCTCTCAGCTCAAGAATATTAGCCAGCAGAGGAAACTGAGAATCAGAATTGGTGAAATATTAGGCGAACCTCTGATCCAGACTGTACATGGTAGAAATTACACTGTATCTTTGCTTCCGGGTGAGTGCATGATCATCCTAACTACTCATTATTATGGGCATTATTTGTCTGTCACCTCATGAACTGCGTAACAGGTACAGTCGGAATACGAGAGTGCAGCACAAAATGATATGTCATAGACCTTACTGGACAGTGTGTGTGTGTGTGTGTGTTCAACCTCTAACCCTGTTCACCTACTTTTCTATTTTTTTTTTCTTTTAGTAAGTGTTGTAATTACTTCTGTGTCATGTCTCTTGTTTGCCCGTATTTCTTTCATTACTCCTTCATCCTATATTTTTGGTCCTCACACACTCAGTTCACCCTCTTCACTCTATTTTTTCTTCCGAGTTCTTATTTTCTTCATCCTCCTCTCCTCTCCGCCCTGTCTTCTCCCCCTCCCCTTCATTTTTGTATGCAAGGAAGAAGGGACCAGAGGTTAGAAGCCCACAAGACTGTTCCCTCCAAGAAAATACAAGAAAAAGATAACAGAGTGCCAAATTCATGATCCATTCATTTTGAGATGCCTGGACACACTGTGTCTGAAAGACTGGAGGTCATAGGCAATAGGAAATACTGACAGATGAAAACAGTTCCACGGTTGACCTGTTGCATACATGAAGGGCTGGGAGTAACGGTTAACTCTTATATTAGAGAGCTGGACAGAAAAGGGACGAGAGTTTGTTGCTAGACTGGTGCTATGCACCCACCTTAGTGGTGGGGGGATGCAAGCAGACAGTTCAGAGGAACAGCTACCCTTGAAGTAGCAGTAGAAAAGAGATAAAGATACAGCAGTGCTGTCAAAAGACAGAAGTTGAAGGGATCCAGTCAGAAGAGGAGAGTTTATGAAACACAAAGCCTTTGACTCTACGTTGTTGAGAAGAGTTGTATGTGGGGAGCCTCACCACACACGAGAGTTATACTTTACACAGGGACGAATAAAGCCCGAGAATAAAGTCAACAACTGTGCAGGAGCAAAGAAGGCACGGAGTCGGCTTAACAAATTTTACACCTCCATATCTTCTTCTTTCCCTTTACCTCCTCAATTCGTTTTTTCCATCTAGCACTTTCCTCTCCCCCCTCACCCCCTCTTCTCCCTCTCACCCTCTTCTCTACTGATCTTCTTTTATACCCCTCACCCTCTCCTCTCGCCCTTTCCCTCTAGCATTCCTATCTTTGTCTGTGACTCAGAATAGTAATGGCAGTGATAACCTACGTGATAACAAAGAAACTTGAAAGGACCAATAGTACTGTTGGTGTTTGCTTTCTTTTGTACTCCATTGTATTCCCCCGCCCTCTCTCTCCTCTTCCTCTTCCACTCCACCCCCCCGCACCTCAGCATCTCCTTTCTCCCTCACCCTCTTCACTGCCCCCTCATCTCCTTTCCTCTCCACTTCACCTTCTTCCTTTCCCCTACTTCACCTTCGTCTTTTCCCCTTTCCTTGCTCTCTACCATTCTCCTCCTACGTCCGTGACCACATCCGCTTTCTGTTCTCTGTTAATACTTGTCACTGATGTCGCGGTCACCAAGCCTTCATAAACTAGTCCTGCTACTGTGAGACGTACAGCTGGGAGGACGCTCGCTTATTGCATCAGCTGTGTACTTTACTGTTCTTACCTAATTGTATCTTTTCATGAATGAGTCAAGCTCGTACTGTCCCGTTCATTTCGAATGTTACTGTCTATGTCATTTATTTATACTAAAAACATTGGTGTCATTACTGAGCCCTGTGGAACTCCGCTAGTCACTTCCTTCAGTGATGAGTAATTTCCCCTTAGTACTGTTCTCATTTCCTTTTTTCTGAGACAATCCTGTATCCAACAGTACAGGCTGCCTTGGATGCATCCTTGATGGTACAGTTTCCATAAAACTCTTTGGTGCAGTACTCTGTCAAATGCTTTCTTGAAATATAAATAGATATTGTCCACCCATCCTTCTCTTTTGTGGAATGTTTCTGTAACTCAGTCATAGTAGCTTAATAGATTAGTGACACATGATTTTCCCTTTCCAAAACCGAACTGCCTTTCTGTTATCATACAACGTTCTTCTAGATGGTTTACCCAAACTTTTCTTATCAGCTTTTCTAGTATCTTACAACACTGATTAGTGATACAGGTCGGTAGTTGAGTGGATTCTGTCTATTCCTTTTCTTGAATAGGGGAACAATGCTTTTTTCCAAATATCAGATAGATAACCTTGACCTAAGGATCCCATGAATATTAAATATAATGGTATGCGTAACTCTTCTGCACACTCATCATGTAGCACCCAACCTGAAATTTCGTCAGGACCACATGTATGTGTGTGTGTGTGTGTGTGTGTGTGTGTGTGTGTGCTTGAGGTGTATGCTCGTCGGTTAAGTAGACTTCCATGCACTTTTTCATTACAGGTTTGTTTGTGCTTCCCATATGTGAACATACACTTGTGAGTTATTTATACAGGAGTTATTGACATATTATATATATATATATATATATATATATATATATATATATATATATATATATATATATATATATATATATATATATATATATATATAACATTGAAGAGTAGAGTAGGCATAATAGATTTAATACATGGTCAAAAATAATGTGTCGGAACGCCTTCTGAACTATTTTCCTTTTAACTTGGCCAAAATTTTCCGTCTCTTCAACTTTAGTGCTGAGTCGTAGCAAGAGATTAACACTAAAATATAATGCTAGTATGGAAAAAGTGTCATGGAAAGGATGTAGAGTGTGTGTGTGTGTGTGTGTGTGTGTGTGTGTGTGTGTGTGTGTGTGTGTGTGTGTGTGTGTGTGTGTGTTTTTAATAAGCAGCATATTGACAAAATTCTTGGCCGCAGCTAGGTGAAAGACTAAAACAAGAGTATTGCCCTTTGTGAGACAGGCTGCTCTGGTGTGCTGGTCAGAGTTTGTCTCAACACTTAGTTCTATGTACAGCAGAGTCAGTTTTACAGGTCAGAAGACACGTTTGTTCTGCTTCTTGTTGATTATGTGTGTATGCTAGCCTAGTAAATGTCTCGTTGATCATTTCCCTGAGGTATAACGTTATTTTGAAAATTATTGATAATATGTATCGATGTTCTGTGGGAATGGATTGTTCAACAAGCGTGTGCGATTTACAGTATGATGTGTGTCAGTCAGTCATTCGTCTGCATGTTTACGCTGGGATATATTTTTAAAATGGATATAAATGGTGGTGCATGCTGGGGAACTGCTTTAAATGATTGGTATGATTTTAGTTTTATGGTGCGCTCCACCAAGCCTGCCGTGCATATTGTTAGCAGCGTATGTGAGTAGGAGAGAGTACTTCAGGTGCATCAGCGGTGTGTGCAAGGTGTACTCAGAGCGTGTGCTCGACATGCACAGTTCGCAACAAAAATTCAGTCACTGTTCCAGATTTCGTCACTTCTTCCCTGACACATCATATTAAAAGATTCATTTATGCCCAGAAGAGGATACAAAGTCTCTGCCAGCTTTGCGATGATGGCCGACAAAGGAAAGTCAGAAGCAGAAGAGGAGTAATATCAAGTCATGGCGTCCACGGGGTGGAATGCTGAATGGCGCCTGAAGGCCAGAGAAAACGAACTATAATATGATTAAAGATCTGCAGTTTTCCCCTTGGTCTTCGGGCGCGATTCAGCCTTCAACCCCGCGGACGACATCATTTGATAGTACCAAGTAACATTTTGATCAATTATAGATATTCTAAAGAAAAAATGATGGTAGATACTAACGAAGTGGTCAATACGAGTAATAAAAATTTCCACAAAACTGAAGGTAGCTAGTAACAGTTTGACTGTTAGAAATTCCAACCAAAAATTATGGTACCAAGTAACATGCAAATCTTTCAAAGAAATTTCCAAAGAAAATAATGGTACCATAGTGTATCAAATCCAAATACAGTATTTTTAATATAACGGTAGTATGTAGCATCCAAATAATTTAAAGACATTTCTGCAAAAAAATGATCGTACTATGATATCGTATTTGTTATCAAGACACTTCAAGTGAATCTTGTGATTGAACTAAGTGAATCGTGGCCGCGATTCACTTAGATAAACTAGTGCTTCCGACTGTACAGAGTGCATAAAACCATTCTATTCTCAGGGGCATGAACTGAACAATATTCTTTGTACTAGCGTGTACTCCCATAAAAGTATAAGCAATGTGTGGTTCAAGAAAACTATAGAGTTTATTTTTCACATAGCATGAGTCTTAGTGAAGAAACAACTGTTTGTCTCTGATGCCCAGCAGTCTTCCTGCGAGCCACACACATTCATACGCATGTTACCACTTCAGCTCGAAAATATAATCTCTTTAAACCCAAGTAAACTCGTCTGTAGGTTTCATGAACATAACAAGTTTTGTATCATTATATAGTTACTTGACTCCAGTGACGTATTTTGTATTAGTTACTGTTACCACCAAATGATTTTATTTAGCTTTGGAGAGACTTTTCGCACTGAGGGAGGTATTGTCTTCAGTGACCCCTTCACAACTATAAGTACTATCCGCCCTGAATAGCATCGTCTGGTGGTAGCAAGAAAAACGATTTAAAAAATGTCATCGAACTGAAAGGGTTAACGATATGGGTCTCCATGCCTACGATCGGCAGTCTAACATCCAACAAACATCTTGTAATGTTTGCTTGCTACATAATCTTTTCACTTTAACTTTCCCAGATTTTCTCTCTTTTATTGCTTAGTTCTCAGAGGTCAGTGATGACAATGCTACGGCTTTGCATCCGTACATAGTAGGTTTTCATGAATAGACTATATTCTAATGTTAATCTGTTGCTAAAACTCACCATTCAAAGTACGGTACATAAATGGTAATTTTAGGTAAAGAGAAAAGAGCAGAGTATATAATCTCTAGGTGGTACTGACAGCCGCCGCTCTGCACCAGCAGCTTTAATTACAATCTTCCTCCGTGATTATCACAGTCAGACATGTTAATGACTGTAGGCATTATATGGCAATATAAAAACACTTTTCTCCACCCACCTGTAATGGCATGATGTTCATTGGTCGACGGTAGTTTTTCGGACCTGAATATTACTGTGATCAATGTGTAAAATAAAGTGAAGGTTTTGTGAAACACAGAGATGAGTCTCGAAATGAGACAGTGAATAAAGTGGTACGTGTGTGAAATACTGAGTAGATAATAGAGCGTTTACTCTCATCGGACATAAAGCTCTAATCCCTTTCAGCTGAGCTGATGGCCAAATGTAAACAGAATGGAGATTTGACAGTACTGATATCTAATGAAACTCATTCCTATACTTCATAACTAATGCCCATTCAATTTCATGCAACCACGACTTACTACTCAAGTTGTGGGAGTGGCCCAGTTCCGTTCAATGGAAACAAAGCAACCATAGAGGAGTATCAGCAACCAGGGCCCAAGTCTATCGTAAAAAATTATTTAGTAGTTCATCATCAGGTCATGCAGCATCTTTTAACCTGTATGGAGCTGTTAAATTAACCACGTGTTTGTCTTCATCGGCAAACCGACAAACATAACGAATTTGTATGAGAGGGTTATTAAGATACCCTGAGAAGAAAACTGTTAATAACACATATTATAAGGAGTTGCATCACAGGCAAATTCATATCAAACCATTCAAATAGTTCTTTCACCTATTCTTGGTTCACATTTTCGTCGTTTTATAGCTTATCTCAGGTAGTTCAGTAACACACACACACACACACACACACACACACACACACACACACACACACACACACACACACACACACACACACACACACACACACACACACACAAATTCCTCGGGCTTTTCATTTTTTTTTTTCTGCAGTATTTCTTCGTGGTTAGTGTCATACTTTAATATTGTTTTTGATTATCTGCTGGACTGTGAACGTAATTGAACATATTGGATAGTGTAATTGGACGGGGTTATTGGAACGGATGACGACCAGACTTTCTGAGACACTAAATTTGTTTTTCATTCATTCATTTTTTATTTCATATCTGAAACTCTTTAAGCACAGTTGTTTATTATCCCCCAAACGGTCATTCAGTCATGTATACAAGGCCCGGCAGTCATGTTAGTGCTGACGTATAAACACAACAGGATATTTATTCAAAGATGGCACATATCAAATTTGGAATAAACGGGTGAAAATTGACGATTTTATGACCATTTGATATTTTAGGCCTGAACCACCTGACACTGACCCCCCTACCACTAACTGAGGGGTGACCCCCCTGATGTAATAGGGCATGTTATAGGATGCAGATTTGAAAGATGTACTTTTGGGTTTTGGTTTCATGTTGATATGACGAATTTGAAAGGAGTTATGGCGAAAACACGAATTTTACCCACCCCCGTTTTTTTACATTTGGGGGGCCTATAGCCTGGGCCTTGGTCTAAGTTGGCCCCAGATTTTTGGGGGAGGCGGTGGCTGACTTGGTAGAGAGACGGCCTGCAGTCCTAATGGACCTAGGTTCGAATCCCAGCTAGGGCAGGGAACAGTTTAAGGATTTGAATTTCATAAAAAACAGATTTTTCTGATCTACCAGATGACCCGCCGACATGTCATAAAAGTACCCCCGCTAATACCAATACACCATTCCCGTATGAGACAGCCCTAGCATGTATTCAATATGAATGGTGAGTGTTAGTGCCGAAGTGGTGACATGTGGAGATATAGGACTACTGGGCCGGCCCCAAGGAGGACTACTGGGACTTGGGAATAGGCCTTGAAGCCTTTGTCCAGAGTCGGACACGTTAAAAAAAAAAAAAGAAAAAAAAAGGTGATTAGAAGGTCAGAGCCAATCATCCTTTTATTTTTAGTCAAAATCGCACCAGTAGTTTTCACGTAAAGTTGTTAAAGGACAAACAGACAAACAAACAAACAGACAGACAAACCGAATGAAAACAATACCTGTCCCCGAGCCCCTCCAGGGCAGGAACGGGTAACTACGACCAAGGTGACGTGGGTACTCTTCAAAGACCTGTCACCATTTATAAATAACATAGCATATTTCGCTGGAAATTTTGCTGATCGTAGTTGCGGCTGGTTTAATTAATGTTGTGTCCGAGTGTTGACTGATATTGTTTGTCTCTGATGATTTTAAGCCTAGTTCAGTCGCGTCTTCCGGGATTCTGAATTTAGGCCTACTTTGCATTGTGAAGGAGACGCTCCAATGCCTACGGCGCTCAGCTGCCATGACATTTCAGTTTGTACTTTGTCCTGTGTGTGTGAGGTGTGTTCGTGTTGCTCCCGTTTTTTTCTCATCTGCTGTAGCCAATTGTCCGGTATTCCGTACACTTTTAAAATAGGACCTTGTGAGTATGCCTACGAAACATATCATGTAATGTGTTGAATTTTGTCTAGGGAGGCTGGAGCACATCGGGGGACGTCTGGACTTCATGTGTGGCACAAGTCATCACCATCAGGCAACAGTGTGGCTGGCAGTGGTGAAAAGATTACAAGGATGTAGCATTGTTTGTCATTTTTACACATTTTTTGTTTTATTTTATTTTTATAATGTTGTTTTAGTTAAATACATTTAGTTCCTAGTTCCTAGAGTTAAGATTAGGATCTAATTTAAGTGAAAATTTTTGGAAATAAACTCTACCATTCCTATATGTATATTTCTACCCCCAACGTTTGTCCGGGATTCCGGACATCGCTAGTAGGTACGTGATGCTGACAGCGCTACTATTCCAGGGTTAATCATTCCCCAGGTGAAGCTTCCTTAGTCAAACATGGTGCAGTACCATCTCATAAATACTGACAACCACAAATTCCACATTTACTTGGATGGGCAACTCGTACTTGGAAAGCTGAAACTTTGCTTGCAGTCATCTGTGGCTTAACAGGTGAGAGATACTGTATTTTTCTTTAGGAAAATCTGTTCGTATTATATTCAGTGTCCAGAACTTTACACAATTCTGCCACACCTTTATCTTATCTTTGTTACTTTTCTGTTAAATAAAAAAATCGGAAACTAAGTCCGAATGGCTGCTCTCACTCTCAAAGCAATAACTGAAAAATAAAAAAAAGTGGTGTAGAAGTGAGTGGGAGTACTACTTGGGTTATAAACTTGCAGGGTAATGCCCTATTAACATTTAATTAGCAAGGCTTCATAATTTTGTCTTTGCCATACAACTGAGCAGGTTTAATGCCCTATTTATTAAAGATCTTAACCAAATATTACCATGAGCAAGTCCACTTAGCAGGTAACCATAATCACAGATTGTTGTTTTTTTCATATTTAGTCCCCTTAAATATTCACCATAATTTGACTGTGAATTGTTTGGTAGTTGCATAGCTAATACAAACCTTATATACAACTTAACCTTGGGATAAATTTTACAGATATTGTTTAGTGTTTGGCAGTTGTTTGAACTAACACGAACATATTCTACAGGGAATCTTATACGACTTAGGTGTGTTCATAAATGCGGGCTGTGATTTGGTGGCTTGGCTGTGGTTGTGGCTGGCCCATTCACTCCCCGCTGTGAGACAGGAAAGTTATGGATTTAGTGGCACCAAATGCACCCTGGAGGTTGCATTAGATCTATGTGCCTATGAAGATTTCATTACATCTCTTCCTTTGTGATTTATTCTTAAACCCCTTACGCAAGATGACACACCGTGAGTCATAAGCCATGCAATCTGAAGAGTAACCGATGATGCAACATGACGCAACTTCCCTATAAATGGTCATAGAAACTTTTCCTGTGGATGGATTTGCGTCAAATTTGGTTGAGTCAAAGCTGAGGGTTGCCAGGTCCAGGGGAAATGTATGGCAACAGCCAGGAGCTTATTGGAAGGGTAAGCGGCCTATATTTAGCTCAGTAGTGTGCCATCAGTTGGGCTGGAAGGGTGCACGAGCACGCAGCCAGGCATTTAAACCCGCTTTTGGCTACTACCACACCGTCCATATGTGTGTATAGTGATATTGTGTTGTATATAGTGGTGTGCCTGGGAAGAACGTTTATAACTGTTTCTTACATATTTTCAGAGAAAGCCAGATTTGAAAATTCCTAACCGATTTTTACCATTTCCTTGCTATTGTTACATTACACTAAACCTGAAAAATGTCTCGCAAGGGCTTATCTGACAAAGATTACATGAAATACTTATTCAGTGGAAGTGAGAGTGAAGAAAACAGTTAAAGTGAAATGGAAAGTGAATATGTTGAGGGGGAGAGAGTGAGGAGCAGGAGAGCAACGGTGAAATATGACCCTACGAGTGATAAGGGCAAACCCGCGGTCAAGGTTGCTGTGATAAGCACCGTAGTGAGTGGTAGTAACACCATCACTGCCACCACTTGTCCTTTCATCATTGCCACGACTGGTGCTGCTACAACTCCTACTGCCATCACTCAGACAACATTTTTCACCTTTCCAGAGACCACCATACTGATGAAAGCATACAGCAGTAAATCACATCGCAAACACACACACACACACACACACACACACACACACACACACACACACACACATGCACGCATGCATGAACGCACAGACAGACAGACAGACAGACACTCACACACACACACACACACACACACACACACACACACACACACACTCACACATCACAAATACTCACACACACACTCTCAGGCTGTGATCATACCTGTCCTTCTCTCTGCTACTCCATCCCCTCTCAAGGAACACTACAACACTGCTAGAGGACGTGAGTAACCAGCTTATTTGTCTAGTTTTTATATTATTTTATTGTAAGGTATAAACTGTGTGTTTACTATATAATTATTTCTCATAGGGAAAACGTGGAGCATTTCATTGCTATTCTCTCAGTCATTTTACTTGTAAAGTATAGGTCGCATAAAAAATCTGAAGAAAGCTTGATCAAGCTGATGATTTCCTATGCATACTTTTGTAAGGCAAAGTAACATATGTGTGAAAATAAAAGGGGGGAAAGTTACGAAAGATGAACATACTCAGCCTACGGGCCTGAGCATATGTGCTGTCACAGCGCAAACCACGCGCAACCCATCATAACTTTTCAAAATTAATTTCCTTTTATCAATAATGGTTATAACACTGTGAATTAAATCATGGGCTTCCTCAACCTTTGGGCTACAAAACTGGACAGAATTTACATGTCCGTTTGTTACAGTGTCACTAACAACATACGAAATAATATATCAGATGTTTTTAGGCGATTTTTGTAGTTTTTTTTCTTAAAGTTTACTCGAAAATTACTGAACGTATCAACTTGAAACTTTCACAGATGAAAACTTGTGAAATTCTGCATATAGACATGTCCTCTGCAGCCGCGTGTCATGGGAAAAATTTTTCACAGTGACGTTGGGAAGTTATGAGAAGCTAGTTTTCACATAAATAAGGTTTATTCAGGCTTCATTTCTGTACATTTATTCATCTGATTTGTGTTTTTTTTTTTTTTCATATCTTATAGTATAAAATCAACGAAGATGATGGGAAGCAATTTATAACAATATAAGCACTTTCCGGGAGTAAATTGGGCGATAGAAATTTTTCCCTTGCTGCACGCGGAGCCAGCCTGAGCGAGGATTTCGATCTGTGCATGGAACCGAAACTTATTGGAAACTTATGGTGCGCAAGGGGGTTAACATTGCTTATCAGTATCTTGTTTTCCTATTGATGTTAACTGTGTCGACACTGAAATAATATTCCCAATATATCTGCTCAGGAGAATGCTTAGGTGTAAGAAGGAAAATAACTTGTTATGAAAGAGGTGCTAAGATGCCTCCTATGCCACTTAAAATACGTCTTATTGTATCACTTGCATAAGGTGACTCTCCTTTCCCTTTATCACCCTCCATCTAGTTTTTTCCACTACACTGCCAGGTCATTTACTCATCGATCCATACCATTGTTCCTTTCACTTGTTCTTGTACATTGGATTAATATGGCAATGCTTGTGCATAGGGCTTTGCCACCATATTACTTTGTATCTATTCTTCCTTTTACCTCTAAATATTGTACACTTCTTGTTTTCCTTTCTATCTATTCTTTCATTTGCCTTTAAATATTGTACACTCCTTGTTTTTTTCCCCTTTTCTTTCACCCCTCTTGTGCACTAAATAACACATCAGAATCACTCCTACATGTAACTTTCTCCATCTTTGTGTCTGTTCCTGATATTTTTTTTTCTCTTCACACTCAGGTGTGGAGAGCTACTGTATTTCCTCCGTTCCTTTCTTCTTTCTTCCCTGCGTCTTATCAACTCGGTGCCGTTCCTGTATTTCTTCACCAGCTCACTTCAAATTTTGCTAAAGTGTTTCTTGACCCAAAAGCACGAGACACTTTTTATATACTTATTTTTAAAATTTGGTAGAGGCCCTGTGCAGGTATTGGGATGTCTGGACGTTGCTACTCCTCACCCTGCCCTAGGGTCCGGATGTTGATGATGATTTTTAAATTTGGGCATCTTACATTTACTGATCGAGTCAAACGTCAAACTCTAAAAACACGCATATTTTGAGATCCTTTGATTTGTATGCTCAATAATTGTCATGGTAATTTGGACAAATCATGTCAGTACTGTAGCTATATGAAGACGATCTTTCATTCCTCTGGGAATGTTGGCAATCTTTTTACCTCTGTATTTCCAGAACTTACACTCCTTTCATCCTTGTTCATTGTCTCTCTCACCTTTCATTGTACTGAACTATACTCTGGTAACACTTCCATGGGTGACTTTCTTCCTCTATACCTCTAAGAGCGGCCAGGTCAGTCAGTCACATTTAAAGATTTTCACAAGCAAGGAGCTTCACCACTGCGAAACCCTATATGATTCTTCACTTTTGCACCCAAAGCACTTTCGCACAGATCCTTCACTCCACCGAAGCACTATATAGTGGCTCCTTAGCGAAGACCTATATCTGTTAGGATTTCCGTACTTGTTTCCCCGTCTTTCTTGATTTTTTTTGCACTTCTGATTAATAATAATTTCTCCCCTATCTTCCCGTTTAAACACGATTTTTTCCCTCTTACTTTAGTCGCAGTAAACGGGAAGCCCACCACACACCCATTCCTTTGGTACAGTGCTACATGAAAAGCCAAACGATTTCCTGTATTTCAAGAAATAATTTAATACTTTGGGAGCTAAATATACAGCAAACAACTAGAACAGTGTTCTCTGTATTTGCCGGACTCTCTAAAAGGCGCGACTAAACTACCTACCAGTCAATAACAGGAAGGACTGAGGTAAGAATAGAAGAAGGGGGAGGAAACGTATACATCCCTGCCTCAGTCCATAAGGACACTTTGAGCAATCAGTAGTCATGGGCGTATCGATACCAAATTATCGATACTTCCGACAACAGCTGTTTATTTCAAAGTATCGATACTGACTGCAAATATCGATTTCTGTGAGTATTTGAGAAAAAAGTTTGATTTATTGAAAAATATATATTTTTAAAGTGACTGGTAAGTGTTATTATTCATTACTCCACCGGAAGACAGTGTCGCATTCGCATTCATAGACTAGACTGCCACATGGTGATAGTGACCTGGAGTGCATCCATTGCGAACGTTTTTTTTTTTTTTTCAAGTAATTTTGAGAAGTTGATTGACTTAACGAGGTTATAATTGCATGAATAAAAAATATCAGTATCGGTAATCGATACTACCGATACTGGACAAGAAAGTAATCAGTATTGTATCGAAATAGAGTAACTGGTATCATAACCGTCCATCACTAGCAGGGTTGCCACAGCTTGGGTTTTTATGGAACTTGGGGTTTTTTACCCCTACATTGGGTTCATTGAGATTTATTCGAAAAATCACCTGGATCTTGGGTTTTTCGAAGTCCAAATAAATATACACATGAAACCTGGAAAATATATTGTTATGAAGGGAGATTTGCCAATAGGTAGTCTCGTACCTTCGAGACGTTTCTCGTACCGTAAGTTCCAATACTAGTCATCAGAGTTGTCACTTTGCCTGTTGTTAAACATTCATTTATTTTTTATGCTCTTTTTCTTTGTAATGTTTTATTTAAGTGATTGCTTGTTAAATTATGTAATTTATGGGCCTATGGTAAATGATTTATAGTGTTATGTAATGTAAGACAGCTTTGGCATGTTTTGGTTGTATCTGAATTGGCAGCTGTTGCCCGTCGAGAGTATACTTGTAGAATGTAGACATTCCTAGAACAATGCAAGCCTATATAAGGATGGGGAAGAGATTAGTCAGTCAGTCAGTCTGTTTGGAGGTCAGTCGGTTTTCAGTTCAGTTTTCGTGCACTTTATGAAGTGTTGCTGGCACGCATTAAGTGTAATTACAGTTAGTGAAGATTATTTTCGATACTTGTGAAAACAGTGAAGTGTTTATTGAAGTTTGTATATCATCAGAACTTGTATTAACGATGAAGTGTTGTCAAGCATTAAGTGTAACTGCAGTTAGTGAAGTCTGTATAGCTCCAGTGCTTGTGAAAATAGTGAAGTTGGAAAGCATTAAGTGGAATTACTTGGAAAATAGACAGTGAACTTTGAGGAGCCAGTGTTTATTTTCACCTCAGCTGATCTTGTGTACTGTACACCTTAAGGCTGACCACTGGAAGAACAACTCACTGGGCAACGTCCTTCCCATACCGGACTACTGCTGTTGGAGCCTGTGGCAGTGTGGGGGTGAGGACATAACACTGGTGTCAGGAGTGGGATTTTTTATGGCTGCAATGAGTCTAACCTTCGACATGATAGGAGAAGGTGTGAAGACAAGATCTCGTGCTGGGCAGGAAGAGGAAATTTCCCTGGCGACAATTATGGAGCTACTACAGGCACATTATAAAGAATTTGAAGAACAATCACAGGCACATTATAAAGAATTCAAAGAACTAATACAGGCACAAGGTGAACTGCTGAAGGCAAATAGTGAACTACTAAAGGAACAACATGAGGAACAAAAAGAACGATATGAGCAATTTCAAGAGATATCAGAGGAGCAACAGAGGGAATTACAACCGAGAATGCAAGGACACCTAGATGCATTCATGGGGGAAATAAAGGAAGAACAGCAACAGCTTAAGGAAGAAGTAGATGCCAAGCTAGAGCAGCAGAAGTGTGAGGTAAGCAATAATGTGACAGAGTGTAAACAGCATGTAGACGAACAGTTGAAGACAATTAGTGAGGAAATAGCGACGGAGTGCAAACAGCATGTAGACAACCAGCTAAAGATTAGTGAGGGAATTGTGACAGAGTGCAGACAGCATGTAGATAGCCAGCTGAAGCATGTAGTCGATCATGAGAAGATAATTAGTGAGAATATGGAGGCTGTAGAGATGTACTGCATTGCTGAGCCTCAGATTAGTGTACAGAGAGCATATGAAAGCAGTGGACAGTGTATGGTGAATCTTGGCGGATCCCGGGCATCTGAAGATGGCATTGCGGGGTTGAATAATCAGAATGTTGGAGGTTCAAGTCCTGGACATAATTATGATGCCTCAGTTTTTAGGCCCCAAACCAGTGAAGTGCATGGCTATAATGGGGATCCAGTTAAGAAGAAACCTCAAGAAAGTGATGGTAGACTATCCTGGGAAGCTTACCGTGCACAGTTTGAGTTACTTGCGGATCAGAATGGTTGGGGTGATAAGAAGGTTGCAAAAGACCCACCACTGAAGAAATGCAAGAGAACCTTGATGAATAGTGTGCGAGAAGACAGAAGGGCAGACGTAGTAGGAATGGAAATCATAGGAAGGAATGCTGCTGTACTGTAGTGACAGGGCCAGCATTGGAGGGAGAAGACCTGGGGAGGATGCAGATGGAGGGAGCAGATTTTCAACTGGTGCTGGAGTGGCTGCAGCGGAGTGCAGTGCGACCATCATGGGGAGGAATTTCCAGGTTGGGCCCTGCAAGCGGGAGCTGCTGAAGTCAGTGGGACCTTCTACGTTTCAACGGACTACTGGAGCGTCAGTGGAAGATGCCCAATGGCCTCAGCGAGTGTTGGCAACTGGTGGTTCTGAAGAAGATGAGGTCTGAGATCTTGGATGAGTCCCATAACCAGATCACTAGTGGGCACCTGGGAGTGAAGACAATTCTAAGCCAGCTGCACCACGAGTTCTACTGGATTGGCATGCGTCAGGACGTTGAAGAGTGGTGTCGTACCTGTGCTGTGTGCTGTGTCAAGAAGAGGACCAAGACCTTCCAGGAGGAGTGGACTGTGTGGAGGAACAAGGACATCATCAGAAGCAGCATAGAAGACGACTTGATACGTTGAAAGATTATTTTGTGTACGGTTGGATGTTTTGTTACGATTAGGGTTTATGTTTGTATATACAGTACTGTGTAGTTTTGTCGGGACGACAAAGAACTAGGGAGGGGGTAGTGTTATGAAGGGAGATTTGCCAGTTAGGTAGTCTCGTACCTTCGAGACGTTTCTTGTACCGTACGTTCCAGTACGAGGCATCAGAGTTGTCAGTTTGCCTGTTGTTTATGAGCGCAGTTATTTCGTAAGTTAAACATTCATTTATTTTTATGCTCTTTTTCTTTATAATGTTTTATTTAAGTGATTGCTTGTTAAATTATGTAATTTATGGTCCTTTGGTACGGTAAATGATCTATAGTGTTATGTAATGTAAGACAGCTTTGGCATGTTTTGGTTGTCTCTGAATTGGCAACTGTTGCCCGTCGAGAGTATACTCGTAGAATGTAGACGTTTCTAGAACAATGCAAGCCTATATAAGGATGGGGAAGAGATTAGTCAGTCTCTGCTGGGCGAGGTTCTTCAATTTTTGTACAAATTATGTAAATACATAATATTATCTTACTTAAGTTATTCTAATTAGGGACGACAGCTGACGTATATGGAAATGTTCCTGACTCGTCTGGTTCCCTTTCATATATTGATGTCCCCTATATTAGGTTGTGCCTCGACTGACAGTCATCAGGTGATGAGTGCAGGTATGTAATGTAGAAAGGCATTACATATCTGCAGTCGATGGTGTTCTCTTGGTCGAGGCTTTTTGAATATTAGTGTAGGCCTAGTTATTTGTCTCTTAGGATTTAGTATAGGTTAGCGATTTGTCTGTTAGGTGGTTAGTTTTAGGGTCTTTAAATTAGGTATTTTGTTTATAAGTAATATAAGGTTAAAAATATAAAAAATAAATAAAAATAATAAAAATAAAACTACAAAAAAATAATAAAATAAAAATTATTATATATATATGTACGTGTGCATGAAAGTGTGTATATTCATATGCATGGATGTGTGTATGTATGTATGTATGTATATATATATGTTTGTATATATATGTATATATGTGTCAATATATATACATATATATATATCTGCCTTAATGACCAGAGGCTCCGGCCTCAATGGTCGATAGGCAAAAAAAAAAAAAAAAAAAAAAAAATAGTCAGTCGATTTGGAGGTCAGTCGGGTTTCAGTTCAGTTTTGGTGCAGTTTGTGAAGTGTTGCTGGCAAGCATTAAGTGTAATTACAGTTAGTTTATTGAAGTTTGTATATCATCAGAACTTGTAATAACGGTGAAGTGTTGTCAAGCATTAAGTGTAACTGCAGTTAGTGAAGTTTGTATAGCTCCAGTGCTTGTGAAAATAGTGAAGTTGGAAAGCATTAAGTGGAATTACTTGGAAAATAGTGAACTTTGAGAAGCTAGTGTTTATTTTCACCTCAGCTGATCCTGTGTACTGTACACCTTAAGGCTGACCATTGGAAGAACAACTCACTGGGCAACGTCCTTCCTATAGTGGACTGCTGCTATTGGAGCCTGTGGCAGTGTGGGGGTGAGGACGTAACAATATTTTACCTTTAGTATTTACTATGAAAATTAATGTTCGTTTATAATAACGTATATGCACGCTGTAAACTTTGTGTGTAGGTGCAAAAGCGCTTTCCTTTTGATGAGGAAAATGTGCTGGCATTACTCAATATTTTTTATCCAAAAGTAGCTCTATCTCCCAGAAGAACAAAAGCAATTGCAAAATTGGTGCTACACTTCCCTACTCTCGTAAAGAAGAAAGAACTTGATTCTCTATAGGAACAGTGGCAAGATCTGTTGAATTCCAGATCAACTCTTCAGCATCTCAGTCAGCAACATATTTCTGGCATGAAATGCTTGGAATTACTGATGGGAACAGTCTATCTAAATCTGAATTTCTTTCAAGATAATGTGTGATCTTTTAGTTCTACCACATTCTTCTGCATCATTTGAGAGATTGTTCTTACAAATGACTATGCTAAAAACCAAGACCATGAACAAATTGTTGACCCACACAAGTGTCAATTGGTTGTTTGCAAAACTAACCATTGCTTGACAAGAACTGTGCTTTGAATGGAAACCATAAAAAAAAAAAAAAAAAAAAAATCATTGACATGGAAAGTGACGATTCTCCAGCATTAGGGAGACAAGTGTTGCAGCACACAGCAGGCAACACATATCCTGCCGACGAGACCGAAGTTGCCAGCGGCAGAGAGGTTCGTTCGTTCGTTCAAAGATTCTCTGCACCTATAGTGCAGGCCGGGCCATACATTAGCCCGGTCAGTGGCGTATGCGCTGGTTAAAAAACAGTAAATGGGGAGGACAGGACCTGGGGATTGCCCAACACATACGTCCTGTCTCCTGACTGGCTTTGTGGTGTGTGTGGCAGAGATGATGTTGTTGTTGTTGATTCTCTCCTCATTCGAGGAGACCGGGCCTTGCTGTAGCCCGGTTGGTGGTGGTTGTCTTGAGTAAGGTAAGGGGGGAAGACAGGGCCTGGGGAATGCCCAGCACACACGCCCTGTCTCCTGGCTGAGTTGCGGTGTGTGGCAGAGATGAAAACACAGAAGTTTATGTACAATAATTCTGCTGTAGGAAAGCCTAAAAGATGAGTTTAAGGAGCTATGCTCGTATTTTTACGTACATATAAAAATCGTTACGTATATCTTGTTGTTTTTTTCATACGCTCTTGGAGATTTTAGGTAAGCCATCTTGGATTTTTCTGTTTTTCCCAGTGGCAACCCTGATCACTAGTAATCAACAGGGACGTAGGCGGGGTCAGGATGCTGCTGATAACAGACGTCTCCAAACTGAAAATTTGTTCGCCTTTGTTTATGCTTATGTTTATATCTTATAGTGAGCTATACAGTATTTATATATCAAATATAATTCACTTCTGGAGCCTCTAAACACAATTCACAAAACATTTAGTTCTACAGTACGACAACATAGGCGTGGTCTGGCTGACAGCCGCGAGGCTGGCTGGCGTATGAGACGTACAGCTCATATATATTATAATGTCCGATTTCTGTAGGTTGGTTTGTTGGCTTGTTTGTTGACGTAACACATAAAAAACTGCACACTGAGCGCAACTTTTGTTAGAGAGAGGTACCGCTAAAATGCTCTGAGAAAAAAGAAAATTTCCAGTCCAATCGGGCCAGCGATTCCCGAGTTATGACTCATTTTTGTCCTTTTGGCATCAAGCGAAGGCCGTCGAAGGCGGTCGTTAAGCAAGTATGGCCGAAAAAAGACCATAAACAGAGGTATGATCAGGTAGCATCGTCTAACCTCCTGGTAAACACAGAGAGGATTGCTGCAGCCGCACTGGGGGCTGTAACTTGGACCAGTACTCTGTTCGGATACAGTAAATAAGTGACTCGGAAAACTTGGTCAACTACAACATGTATTCACTCCTACAACATCTCTGGGACATGATCAGAGAGAGAGAGAGAGAGAGAGAGAGAGAGAGAGAGAGAGAGCGTGCGTGTAACCGAGCAAACAAGCAAGCGAGTGAATAAGTGAGTACAGGAACCACTTGAACGAATATGGTATGTGCTAGTTCAGGCTAAAAAAAAAAAAAGCCCATTCTTCAATGCCACTAATATGCAATGGGTTCGTGTAGATATTTCTCACCGACACAAGAGACCACTTAAATTAATCTCTCTCTCTCTCTCTCTCTCTCTCTCTCTCTCTCTCTTTCTATGTGAGTTGGTGGGCGGGTGGTGTCAAACCTTTGGTCAATGAGGATCAAGAGTGTTCTTATTATTCCACTACGCCTACTTCACAGGTAGGGCAAGCTCGTCACTCGTGCCCCTGATGCATCATATCAAAGTGAGTCTTCAGCTGACAAAGAAACATACTAAGCCTCTCTCTGCTTAAGAATATTAGTCAGCAGAGGAAAGTGAAAGGAAAGGAAATATTAAACGAACTTTTGCCTCTAACTTAACAGTTCTTCCCAATATGATATTTGGTTTCACAATCAGCGTTTTGGTTGTTTGCTTTCTTCATCACAAGCATATTTCCTGTATATATATATATATATATATATATATATATATATATATATATATATATATATATATATATATATATATATATATATATATATGCATAGTGTACTTTATAGGTCATCTGAACCTCCTTCTTTTTGTTGTGCTAACAGAAATAGACATATACATAAATTTGAGGTTACATAAGGATATTTTCAAAATTCCATTAACTGTCTCACCTGTGAAAGATGGCAACGTCAGGAATGTTTTTGTTGGCATATGTACTGGGAAGTTACATGCCATCTAGGTGACTCAGTACGACCAGGATTAAACTTTTTGCTGCCTACCAGTGTTCACCCCTCCATTGTTCCATCACTGACGACGGTGGTGATACAGATCACAGGCCAGGCAAGGGAGGGAGGAGGGGGATAGGGTTGGGAGCGACGAGACAGGGATGGTGGTTGTGTTGGAGGGGGAGAGAGAGGTTGGACGCATGTTGAAGTGATGGGTAGGGAGATGGACGAGGGGATTGTCGTTGTTATTATTTTGGTGGACTCAGTAGACGTGCAATTTTAAGAGGTCCTTCTGCAGTTTACAGTTTTCTTTTTGGAGGATAAGGAGGGAGATGGGGGACATTTTGCAAGGGGACAATGGATTCTTCTGGTTATCGGTACCACCACATGAAGGTGCTCCTCTGCAACAGGGAAACACAGAAAAGAGTAGAACGAGCAAGTTATGAATTTGAATGAAAATACATTCTTTGTGTGTCTAATTTACAGTGCACAGTTTACAAGGCCATGATAATCCAGGGTTGTTGATCAAGTAAAAGAACGATATCCAAGTGGTCTAAGTGGGATAAGTGTTCACGCTGTTAAAGTAACCTACATTTCATGAGTTTCGACCGTGTGGGTAATACTAGTAGAACTGGTTGCAATATTGGCATATATGAACGTAAACCCAGTGGACCACAGAAAACTTACACTACAACTCATCTTCCTTCAGGAGGAGAGTGACAGCTGAGAGACGTTTGTATAAGCTAGCTTTCTCTCCGGTTGGGTGTATTGGCGCCACAGCGGGAAGACGTCCCTCTCTAGCTCTTGAACAAGTTGTAAGACGGTGGTAAAAAAACAGAATACGAGTATAGAAAAGGATATGGGAAAAAACATGACCTGATCTGTCAAGCTTATCCCACTGAAACAGTGATGTCCTTATTTGATTTTTGCTCTTTCGGATGTATTATTCAGTAAAGGAGACCGTGTTATAAAGAAGGAATTAATGAAGGCTTTATTGTATTCTTGCTGTTCAAAAGAAACCTCGACTGAATATAATGACATGCGTAACAATATAATAAAAAACCTAACTGTGTCGTGACTGAGTAAGGTAACCATGAATGAAGAAAAAAAAAAAACGAATGAGGGTAACTGTCATTATGTCTGTTTATGTGTGTGGACATCAAAGGGAGACGAAAAATTACGATGAAACGTTAGTAATGCGGTAGGGCCATGCGTCCCGTATGGCTCACCTCGGTGTACATCAAAGAAGTGCTCAGGAATATTGGTTGCTGTGGGTTTCCAATGGTGGCGGTGAGAGTCTTGGCTGTGTGGTCACGTAACAGAAGCAGGTGGAGGGACACGTGTCATCAAGGCCTGCCTCAAATTGTCACCATTTTTTTTTTTTTTTTTTACCGTTCAGCAGTCTGTCATCAGACTAGCTTGTCACAATGACACTTTCAGTACTCCTGTGTCGGGGCGAATATTTCATGCAAGAAAACTGGGTTAATTCACAGCAAAATCGAAGGGGGGGGGGAGGAAATTAATTTGTGGTAAACAAGGTCATGTAGAAAAAAATCGTTTATATACAAGATATGATCTACACCTTTAAAGTGCTCTCTGGGTTAAAATTAATATTTATACAGTAACCAGACAGCAATACTTATGTGAGGCCCTGCAGTCTAAAGGTTAAAGATACCTCTGAGTAGGTTTGAAATGAAGCATCGGTAGGGAAGAGGTGGTCAAACTAGGAAACGTAGTGGTCAAGTACTGTATTTGGAGAAGTGGTGTTGCTGCCCGAAATTATCCGCGTTTGATGCCAGGCTGCGGCAGAGACTAGTTTGATTACTTCCATTTCGTATAATCAGACTATACTGATCTGCGACAGGATGCACCGACCATCATGCGAGTCCTGAATAGACTCAATATGGATAGATGAGTATTAGCGACGAAGTGGTGACATGAGGCGAGTGCTACGTAAAAGGACCGCTAGACATTTACGGAACGGACTAGCGAAACTTTGTCCGGAGTCAGAGGTGGAAAAAAATGGGGGGGCGGGGGGAAACTCAAGCCCTCGATATTTTTTGCCTACCTATCTGCGTACATATATATTTTTTCTCTATAGGCGACCCTATAATAGCACTTATTAGTATTAACAGTATTAGCCTTATTCCATCCTTATGTGGGGAAAAATTATCATAATTGTGATGATTATGATTTTTTTTTAAAAATCATCAACAGGTCCACTTTGCGGGCCAGTAGTATAGGTCTAGAATACTGTACATTGATTAGGGTCTTTAAACCATCAGCCACGTAAATACCATGTCGTCTACCCCCTTCCCCCCACCCCCCGTGTTTTTGCATCTGGAACACAAGAAAGTGCTCTGCTGTTTTTTTCTTTTCTATTCTTTCTTTTTTTCTTTTTCTTTTTTCTTGGCAATGAAAGTTCTTTCCACCCGATATTAACTTGACTACATCTTCACCGGCCCTAGAACCCGTCTGAACTAGTCAAGGAAGTTAAAATGAATTTAAGTTAGTCATGAAACTTTAAGTAAAGCCGAGACCTCCAGAGGGTTCTTGAGTTACGAGTACTCTTGGTTTTCACTCGAGTTTTAATCTGGGACTTTCGATTTGTAAATAAATCTCGTGTTGTCTCATCCATGGGACTGACATCTGATTAAATATGCGAGGAAATGTCTAGTCTAGAGAAACGAAGGATCTTGATTCTTGTGGAATGGGTACGATGCAGAGGGGATATGAAAGGACAATGAAAATCATTGCGGGTTAGAATGCATTATCATACCTCACGCTGCCGCAGCTCACTCTGCCATACTTCACACTACTGCACCTCATCTCACACTGTCACATCTCATACTGCCACATCTTGTACCACTAAGCCTCACATTGCCATACCTCACACTTCCACACCTCACACTGCTACATTTCACACTGCCTACATCTCACATTGACACAACCAACACTGCCATACCTTGCACGGCTACACCTCCAAGTTAAATGCGCTTAATACTGCCACACTTCAATTCGTTTATCGGTGCTATACCTTAAGCTGCCACACCTCACACTGCTACACCTCACACTGCTACATCTCGCACTGCTACACCTCACACTGGCACAACTAACACTGCCAAACCTCGCCCTGGTACACCTCAAATGCCACACCTCACACTGCTACACCTTAAATACGCTTAACACTGCCATAAGTCAAGTGCACTTAACGCTACCACTCCTCTCATTGCTACACCACACATTACCATTTTACATATTGCTCCAACATACACACCCACACTCCACTCTGTCGCATTACGCATTCTCATATCACAGTGCCACACCACGCACTGCCACACCACGCACTGCCACACCACACAATTCCTCACCACACAATTCCACACCACACAGTTCCACACTACGCACTACTATACCTCACATTGGCACATCTCACACTCCAGCACCTCACACTGCCAATCTGAACACACACACACACACGCACTCCTATCACTGCCACTCCCATCTATACACCATAAAGAGGTAGCGGAAGCGGAAGACTGAACAGGAGTGAGTGAAGAGCAGAGAGAGTATATGAAACCTTTTAGTCCTACGACGTACTTTTCATTGTATTTCTATATATTCAGAAGATTTTATTTAGCTTACAAGACTCGTTTCACGTCAGGGGATTAGATACAGTCTTCATTCGGCCTTTCAATATTCTGTCATTATCCAACTTGAATGAAGTCATCTGTTGGTAACCAGGTTAATATGAGAAATATATTATCGGGCTGGAGGGATGAAGAAGGTTAGTACCTGCAGCTGGTGTTCAGAAGAGATTGAACAAAGATTTATCATGCGAAACAGATTCTCTCTCTCTCTCTCTCTCTCTCTCTCTCTCTCTCTCTCTCTCTCTCTCTCAGTGCATTCTTAGTGTAAAACTCAACCGGAAAATCTGACCTTTCATGCCCATCTCGCATTTGTGGCCAAGGCGCTCCTGAACAAGTGGCCAAAGGGGTGTCTATTGGCCAAAAGAAATGAGGATCAGTAAAAGGAAAGTGGCTATAAAAAAGGAGCATGGTAAAAATTAGTTCTTCTTTACCCCATAAATCCAATGAGTTACCACCAGAGCATTTCATCCAGGCTAGGAGAGCAAAGTTTGAGTAGAGTCAGTGAAGGCTGTGTCTAACGCCGGCAATTTGAGAAATCACTCCTACGCCGAAATAGTTAAATTTGAGATGACGGTAAGTTTTTCTTTTCTCCTGGGGAAGAGAGAGAGAGAGAGAGAGAGAGAGAGAGAGAGCAGTCTCCCACCACCCGTAACATACCGTTCATTGCTCCCTTTAACTCTCATGGTCTGGACAACTCATATCCTCTGTTCCAGCTATCGCCATACAGTTTTATCCAGCTAAGAGTTAGTCATAGGAGCCTGGGGGGATTAACTTTGTACGATAATAGCTGGGGTTTAACTCTTTCAGGATTTATCTTCGACAGATTGTATTACCTCTGTTGTAAAATCTGCTTCCTAGAGATTAGGTGTTACCCCTGCACAGTTGTTGAATTTATTCAGGGGTTTTATTCTCCTGTGTGTTGAGTACGACTCTCATGAGTGAGGGGGCTCTCCACATACAGCTCTTCTCAACAAGGTGGAGCCAAAGGCTTTTCGTTTCATTAACTCTCCTCTTCTTACCGGCTACCTTTAACCTCTGTCTTTTTGGCGCACTGTTGTATCTTTATCTCTTTTCTATAGCTACTTCAACTGTCACTGCTCTTCTGAACTGTCTGCTTTCATCCCCCCACCACTACGTTGGGCGCTTAGCATCTAGCAGCAAACCCTGGTCCTTTTTCAGTTCAACTGTCTGACACTAAAGTTAACCGTTACTCCCAGTCCTTCATAAGGCAGTGCTACTGGTCGCCTTTGGAGCTGTCTTCCTCTGTCAGTATTTCCTACTGCTTATGACCTCCAGTCCTTTAAACTCAGTGTGTCCAGGCATCTCGAAATGAACTATCTTGTTTTTATTGTTTCTTGGAGGGAATAATCTTGCGGACATTTGGTCTTTGGTTCCTTCTTCCTTGCATAAAAGAAACGTATGGAAGGCTCTAAACGATTAGGCCTAAAACTTTACTTTTCCTTCATCAACATAGCGTCATCATTATTTTCATAATCATCATCATTAAAAACAATCTCAGTATTATCATCATCACCTTCATTATCATCATCCCCAACAATTTTTTCAGCATTTGCATAATCAACCACCACATTATAAGTATTAAGGTGAAAACTAAATCCAGTCAAGCGGGGGTATTAGAGAGCGCCCTAATTCTCGCAGATTGCCGTCCTTACTGTCTAAAGAAAGAGTTTGTCTGTATTTTTCTTAATAGGATACAACTGCTCAAAGATCCTCAATGTTTCTGCTGCGTGTGTGCAAGGAGCGCTGCAAGGGAAGGTAAAAATAGCGTTTCAGAATGGAGGAAATCATATGAAAAGGTTTACGCTTCAAAATATGGTCTTGCAGCACCCTGTGGCCGTGTCTAGATTCTGTGGTGATAGAGGAAGGTGCTGTATACACCACTCACCAGAATATTTAGGCAACAAAATTAACTTGTTTTGCTTTTTTGTAAATACTGGGCTTAGAGTCTCTCTCTCTCTCTCTCTCTCTCTCTCTCTCTCTAACACACACACGTGTCATAAAAGACTAGTCTTTTATGACACACGCACACACACACACACACACACACACACACACACACACACACACACACACACACACACCGCTCGCTGGTGCAGTGGTAACGTTCTCGTTTGCCATCTGGTAGACGGGAGTTCGCGCCTCGCTCAGGTTGCGAAAAGTTTCACTGACGAAGTGGGTGGTTACTGTCCCCCTTGAGCAATTGGACGGGTGTGTGCGTGTGTGAAGGTCACAGCCTTGCCCTTAGATCGGACTATATGAGCTCTCAGCTCCCTTCCGAGAGGGTAAAAGCTGACGATCACGACCATCAGGCGATCCTGACCGACCCGGTGAATTACACACACACACACATACACACACACACACACACACACACACACACACACATCTCGTCCAACGTATCTGCTGTGACGAAAGGCGACTATTGAGATTTTCCTCTTTTTGGGTCATCATCATCATCATCATTATCATCATCAGCATCATCATCATCATCATCATCATCATCATCATTCAAGCACTTCACTAACAGACTCATAGCACCTAAAGCTCTGATTTCTAGCAGCCTTCCGGCGATATAGTGAAGTTTTGGGTAAACTTTTTTTTTTCTCTCTCTTCTCCTCCCTCGTTTACTATTCCGCTCCTTCCCTCCGTCATCACCCTCCCTCCCTTCCTCTTATCATTTCCTCCTTTCCTCCTTAACCCTTTTCTCTTTCACTCCTATCTCTATCCTCCCTTCGCCCCTTCCCCAATCCTTCCCTCCGCCATCACCTTTCCCTCCCCTCGTATCTTTAAATTTTCCTCCCTTCACTGTCCCTCTCTCCTACCTTCCTGTCTCTCATCCTTCATTCCTTTACCTTCCCGGCAATTCACCATCCCTCTCCAATACCTCCCTTCACCATCTCTCCTTTTATTTCTAAATACCTCTCTTTCTTCCTTTTCTCCCTCCTCCCTTCACTCTTCCTCTCTCTCACTCCCCTTCCTTCATCGCCCTTCCCTTGTCATTCTATCTCTCGTCATCACCCTCTCTCTTTTTATCTCTTCCTTCCTTCTTGCCCTTTTGCTTCCCTCCCCTCCTTCTTTTACTTTCTCTCTCTCTCTCTCTCTCTCTCTCTCTCTCTCTCTCCGTACCACCTTTCCCTCCCGTCCTCCCTCAATACCCTTCCCCCCTCCTCTTTCCTTCCTTAGTTTCCATCGTCCCTCCACTCCCTCCCTCTTTAAACTATCCTTTTTCCTACCTACTTCCCCTCCCTGCCCCTTCTCCAACCTGTCACAACCGCCCGCTCCTCCTTATCATTCCTTCTCTCCCTCCTTCCTCTTCTTCCTCTTTTCCTCTCCGTCCTCCCTCCTTCACTCTCTCTCACCTTCTCTCCTTCTTCCTGGGCCGTATCTTCCCCTTTCCGTCATAATATTTGTGTTTTCTGTGGTACAAGTGTGACAACAGATTCTCCCTCCTAAATAAACAGGGTATGGCGGACTTAGCTTGGCATAATATACCGAGACGGAACGTTCAAAGGTAATACCAGTATAAACTCGTCTGGAGAGAGGAAGCATTATATATATATATATACTCTATATATATATATATATATATATATATATATATATATATATATATATATATATCCATCCATCATCTAATCCTACATTGCCCCACGAGGAACGTAGGAGACCGGGGCTAGGCAGTTGGTCGCGACATTTAAGATTATATATATATATATATATATATATATATATATATATATATATATATATATATATATATTATTTGAGAGGAGCATGTGGAGTCACATGGAGAGAGACTGACAAATGAGAAAGTGAAGGAGCGTTGTTGTGTGGATGTGGATGTGATAGGAAGCGTTAGGAGAAATACACTGAGGTGGTTTGGACATGTGGAGAGGATGGAGAGTGAGAGACTGACGAGGAGAGTGTATGTGAATGAGGTGGAGGGGGGGGGAGAGGGAGGGGGAGGCCAAGGATGAGACGAAGGGATGGAGGGGAGAGGTTTATGAGAGAGGGGTGTGTGAGCTGGGAGCAGGGCAGTGAAATGGCGGGGGACAGGGTGACATGGAGGCGATTTATTTGTGGCCACCCCTTTCGGGATTAAGGCGTCTGGAAATAGATAGATAGATATATGTCGTCGGGATGAAGTGGTTGAACTAACATGTGTACAAACTGTCTCTAGTTAACTGGGCAAGAGTTTTATGATGTTTATATGTCAAATGCTGTGCAGTATTACCAGCATGTATAATCAATCATCATTCTAAGAACTAGACGCGGTACAAATGCTGAGACTGTTAAATAATATTATCGTTTACCAAAAGTTTGATCCCAAACAAGTGGCTGAAGTTTAATCGATCATGTAATGCCAGCAAGATGAGTAAGCCGGTCATCTGCCTTAAACTGTACTGGATTACGGTAGCCTAGCCTCGGACCCCTAAACCTCGACGGGGAAATGAGGCTGAAGCATCTCTAGCAGCGAGCCGGTCAGTTAGTCGCGTTTAAGGATATTCACAGCCCTTATGGTCCCACATCTATCTAGGCATCCTGTACGAGTACTTGTTATTTTAGAAGTGGCCATACCAGCCAGCGGCCATACCACGTTGAGTTCACCGCTTCCCGTCCGATCAGCGAAGTTAAGCAACGTTGGGTCTGGTTAGTACTTGGATGGGTGACCGCCTGGGAACACCAGATGCTGTTGGAGTTCTCCCTACGTGTCAAGTGGGGTTGGTAGAGGATTAGTGCCCCTCCCTGTAAAACAATTAACTCTAAGCCTTGGCCACCCCGTTTGGGATACATGGCGTCTGGCAATAAATGAATTATTTTTTATTTCTTCTAAAGTTTAATATGGAAGTCGTTGTGCTACATTTAAGTGATTCTGCACTCAGTGAAAAAACATTAGTTTTTTGCAGCCCAGGAAACCATTTGTCGTTGGGTGGTAACAACAGAACCTACAAATGAACGCCTGGTAGCCTAGTGGGTTAAGAGCAACGACCGGATGTTGCCTATAATGATGTTATTTCGAGGACTGGGGTTAATTACTAATACAATGCTACTTAAGGGCGAGTGATTATAGTCTTTTTTTTGTTTTCATCTGACGGAACTGGATGACTTCCACAAGTTGAATACTATGTCGTGGTTGCATGAAGTTTTATGAGCATTTAGTTATGAGGTGAGAATGAATTTTCTTTGTTGCTAGTCAAAATCAGAGACTACACTTGGCCATCAGCTGAGCTACAAGCAGTTAAAGATTTCCGTGAGGTTACAACAAATGCACTTTTGTCACCTTCATGTTAAATGTCTGGACTAAACGTGCCTGGGAGCCTCCCAGTGCAATAAGAATATGGCATTTAAACTGATTCTCCTTCCTATTGTCTGTCAGTACATAATACTACCACAATGGAAGTTATGAGTTAGAGCCGATATACTGTAGTTGTGTGTGTGTGTGTGTGTGTGTGTGTGTGTGTGTGTGTGTGTGTGTGTGTGTGTGTGTGTGTGTGTGTTTTACGAACCGTGCAATGAGACTTCTGACTCTGAGGGTCATATTAAAGGCAATGGCACATACCATATATACTCGTACATACATACATACGTTCTCTCTCTCTCTCTCTCTCTCTCTCTGTATAAGGTTAATCTATCTGTCTGTCTGTCTATCTATCTACATATATCTTAGGGCGGGTCGAAAGGAACCAACTTAGTGTGACCAGGTTGAAACATAGTCAGAATGGTGCTCCTTTACAATGACAATAACACGACGAAGAAAAAATGTTTCGATATATTCGTGCCCATTCCAGCAACTTGGATCTAAAAATAGTCATTTCTCCAAAAAAAAAAAAAAAAAAAAAAAAATTAGAAACATGCTATTTTTTCGGATGAACTAAAATGCAATTTCTGTGTTCAATTTGAATCTTGAAAAATAAAATTAACACTTGAAATAAATGTATTCAAATCTCATATGAAAGGCATTATTTCATGAAAAAAAAAAAAAAGAACAGTAGAAATGGCATGAACAGTTGAACACATCAAAAGTCTTGTTTACTTTCACGCTTCGGGAACGAGCTGCGAGATTGCTTACATTGGACGAGCATACCATGACGTGATTCATGCCCAAATACTTTACTTGTGGTGGATGTGACGTCCTTGTCGCAGCGTTCCATTCCTTGGAAATGGCAAGGGTACACGTCCAGTACGATGGGTTGGCTTTCGTCCATTTGGTCCAGTCTATTCTTCAGCAATGGAGGAACTGTGGCAGAAGAAAGCTCTACCAGCTCAGTATACTCCTTGGCATCGAAGTTTATCTTCAGTGTCGATTTTTCAAATATTCTAGCTGAGGCTTGATCATCATTCTCATTCATCTGTGCTTGTTTCATCAACTTGACCGCCATCGAGCGTATGCCAACATCTTCATCAGCAACAGACGACAACAGGATGTTCTCTGGGTGACAGAACTAGCTGTTATTGGCAAACACAGGACGATTGATCACCTGATCCTACAACTGCAACTTTTGAAGGAGCTCCACCATGAAGAAGAAATTATTGGCTCCATCCTGACACGAGCTGTTGGCTTTCACCCTGAACCACACATGAGCATAGTAGTTCGCAATGAATGTAACGAGATGTTTTACGGTTGGTGATAGTTGTTCCTTTGACATGTAAAGTCGCAGTACGCGATTAGCTTTCGTAAACCACCTGGCATGAATTAGCGGTCCTGGTTGTGTAGATGGTCCCACACCCTCATTAGTATCTCCACTTGGCAACTGCACTGCTAAACATGCACGGTACAGGTAGCCCTGATGTTTGCTGAGATCACTTACAACTCCTGGTAAAATGCAAGTTTTTTCAGCAACACGTTCATTGGCGGTGGCTCAATCGGTAGAGAGGTGGCTTGCGGTCCTACCGGGCCCAGGTTCAAATCCCCGCTGGGGCAGGGAACAGTTTAAGGATTTGAATTCATTACGGCAGACTTTACCGATCTACCAGAAGACCCGCCGACATGTCGTAAAAATACCCCCGCTAATACCAATACGCCAGTCCTGTATGAGACAGCCCTACCATGTATTCAATATGGAGGTGTTAGCGCCGAAGTGGTGTAGAGGTGTACGATATGTAGGAGGTCTACTGGGCCTTGGGATCAGGCTGAGAAGCCTATGCCCAGAGTCGAGCACATAAAAAAACAAACAAACAACTGGAAGATCTTTGGGGTCAAACTCAAGCGACTGACCTACTTCTCCTCTGCAGCCTCGCGGACCTGTTGTCGAACCATCAGCTGCCTCGAAATACCTTCGGAAAATAATTTCAACAAGATGCAACAAACAAACAAACCACTTCTGCCAAGCTGTGTTTCAAGCTCATCACAGATCACTCCATTCCTCATTCCAGTATTGGCATTTGTCCCATCACAGACGATAGTTTGCAACGAATATATTGAATCTGTTTCTCGAATGACAGACATGATTTCCTTGGCAATATCTATTGTTCTTCCACTTTCGGGAGAAACGTGGTCGATGTAAACGGCGTCAGGAAAAGCAGCTACTGAGCAGTGATCTTCCTTCACGATTCTCTGACGATCTGGGGTTTTCTTGAGAGTCTGATCAATTTTTCCACCGAAACCGTTGCAAACGATCTCCTTCAAGTCATTTTTATGCTGTTGCAATGTGACATTTCTCCAGTATTTTCTCTGACGGCGGAGTTTACTGGGAACAACTTTATTTTCTTCACAAAGAATATTCATATCTTTCAGTGCTGCATTCACAATGGAGCAGATGTCTATATTGCTTACTTGACATCGATCAGCTACACGACTCAGCTCAGGATAGACTAATCTGTTCTGACACTTCTGACTGTTTGCTTCCATCTACTTCTACAGTATCATCATCAACATATTGACTGTATTGTTCATCACAGGCATGACTTTCGTCAATAAATGCTGTCATTACATCTTTACTATCTATCTATCTATCTATAGCCCGACGCCCTAATCCTGCAAAGGGTGGCCGCAGACAAAACGCCTCCAAGTCGGTCTGTCACCCACCATTTGACTACCCTCCCCCCAACTCACCCCCCCCTCCCTCATATACCTCTCAACTCCATCCCTCCACCTCATCCTCGGTCTACCTCTCCCTCTCCCTCCCTCCACCTCACCTACATACACCCTCTTAGTCAGTCTTTCATTCTCCATTCTCTTCTCATGTTCAAACCACCTCAGTGTATTTCTCCTAATCTCAACCACATCCACATCCACCCCACAGCGTTCCTTCACTTCTTCATTCGTCAACCTGTCCCTCCACGTCACTCTTTACGATTTTGCTTAATATCTCTAGTGGACTCTTCGTAGAGCTTCCTTTTCATCACTCTATTTGCTGCACTCTTATTTTGTGCTGTCTTCTTCCGGTCTATTCTACCAATATACATTTTTCTGCAACTATTTTGGTCAACCCAGAAAGACCATTCCTCAGGCGATTATACTGTCTGCTCTAGCGCAGTGACACTCAGACCTCTCACGTGCATTGAAGTTTTTGAAACATTTGCAGTGACTAATGTCAGATAAGGTGTCAAAGCTGGCGAGTTTCTCTATGTAGGTGTTGGAAGTCCTTTTGCTCACTGGATATTTCCTAAGCTCCTATGCCTTTGCGATCAGGCGTTTCACACGAATAACAACACTGGTGTAATCAATACTTGAGATGGAAGCTTTCTCATAAATTCCTGCTGCTTCAAGTGCAACAGTTTCTGTACAGGATTGGGTGCTCAGTGACGGATTTGTGGATTTATGTTCCAAATATTCCCTTATAACATCACAGCTAGTGAGCAACTGATTTACCGGAAGACTGGATGATGCGCCGAAATCAAAATCTTTCGTGCTTTCTCGTGTGCTGCAGCTGGCCATGATTCCTGTAAAATACGCAAACTCATACAAAATTCAAAACTGTAAACCAGTACCAGTTCGTGTAGTTGGTAACAGAAATGCAAAACAATGGGTTATCATTTATAGAGATGCCAATCACCGGTACCAGTAATCACTGACTGCTTGGAGAGTCAGTGCCGTAAAAACTAAATTGAAAGTTGCTGGCGTACCACTGACTCATTTTAAAAAATACTGTTAACTCATGTGAAAACATACTATAGGTCATCAAAATAGCCAAGTTTCGACGAATTTTAAATTCTTGACCCACCATAATATACAGTATATATATATATATATATATATATATATATATATATATATATATATATATATATATATATATATATATATATATATATATATATATATATATATATTATAGACTATAATTACATACCAATTGAAAAACTGTTGTTTAGTTGACCACCAGTTTCAGATGAACCATTATATATTAATGATGTAATGGTGGTTGAGATGACCACTGAATCGTCGTGGTAGGCGAGTGGTTAGTGTTGCTATCTATGAAGCTGACGGCCCGACAGTGCCAGGGTTCGAATCCTGGTGCGAGCAGCTAGTGACATTCAAGTCATGTGTCCATCCAGCCTTTACTGGTTCGTAAGTAAAGTAAGTCCCTAGGATAACACCAAGCGAAAGTAACCACCTTAAAGAGAGTGGGTGAATAACCCAACACAAGCCCAAAGGCCTTCCTCATTCGTACTTAGCCAGCATAAGGAATGGTTAGGCCTACGTCTAGCTATCACTCTCCCTCAGAGGAGAAGGATTGGTTCTACAGTTGACCCCATACGGACTGACATAGATATAGAATGAGATACACACCAGTTTTTTACCCTTATTTTCCAGTTAATATCGGTTGCAAGTATTGTCAATGGTGCCTCTCTGTGCGCTTTACGCAAGGCAAACTCACACGAGGGTTAAACCCTTGTGAAAAGTGACTCATTATATGAGTTTTATTCACTCTTATTCACCTTTCTGCTTGGTGTAACCGTAAACTCCTCTGCATAATACTTTTGAGAGTCTGTCTCCTTATTCACTCTCTCATCTAATGAAAATGGAGGAAGGAGAAAGCTACAAAAGCCCATGTAAGATGAGGCAGGAAGGACCCTCGCTGGGACGTGGGTGTTGACGGGACGGCAGGCAACTCTTGAACGTCGTACCTTGAAGATTGGAGTGGAGGAGCATGGGAGAGGGAAAGAAAAAAGGAGTAATGGGGAGGAGGTGAGTGGGAGAAAGGTATAGAAAGGAAAACGTTGAGAGAATGGGAAAAGGAAGAAGTGGAGAGAGGTGAGAAGAAGGAAGATGGATTCAGAGAGAGAGAGAGAGAGAGAGAGAGGGAAGGAGAGAGAGAGGGGGGGGAGGAGAGAGGGAGGGAGGGAGAGAGAGAGAGAGAGAGAGAGAGAGAGAGAGAGAGAGAGAGAGATGACGTATGCGAAAGAGATAATCGTGAAGAGTTTCCAAGACCCCACACCATCACTTTTAAACATCATCGAAGAGGACGCTTCACCTCCCCGTTCTCCATCACCGCCTGCCGAAGACATGGAGGTCTGTCTTGCTTCCCCACCTCCAACAACATCTGCTCTTCCACCAACACCATCCAAAAAGAAAAACAAGGGGAAGAATAAGAAAAGGAAGACTGCCAAACAACCTCCACCTCATGCCCCAGTAGAAGTATACACTGCATCTGAACAACCATCTGCCCCTCTGCCTGAGCCTCCTGACATCCGACAACGCATTCTCGCCATCCTGCCACCTCTGGACGCCGTATTTCATGCTCATCTCGACTCATTGGACATCGACGACTTCAATAAGAAACAGTCCGAATACCTCGACAACAGCTTCACCGACGTGTTCGACTCACCGTACAGGGTTAACACTGACCTCCGATTCACCTCAAGAAACGAAAACCGCCTCACCACCACCTTCAAATCACACCCAGAAGACCTTGCAGTCCTCAGCTACATTGTCACCCGGATGATCGACATCAACTAGACCGCCCTCATCATCATTAACAAGCCAACTACCACCGACTGGGCCAAAGAAAGGTCCGGTTCCCTCTATATGGGGGGAATATCTTTGATGACTGAATGAATAGGAAGAGTTGATAGGGTAAATGGTGGATTTGGAGATTCAAGACAGACGTAAGGACGAAGCCTTAATTAAGTTTATGTTTGCTGTCACCAGACGATTTTATCCAGTTTAGGACAGACTTCAGGTGGTGAAGGTGGGTGTTGATGAAGCTGTCTGACCACTGCTTTTTGAAAAGACCCTTTCGGTCTCTATATAGCAACTGGTGGCAGACAGATCGAATAAGTTAATTATAATGAAGAGGATATGTCAGAGAGACAGTGGGCAGAGAAAGTAATAATGAGAGGAATGGACCAAGAAAAAAAACTGTAAAGGAAGGGAATAACGGGAGATGTGTGTGTGTGTGTGTGTGTGTGTGTGTGTGTATTTCAGACAATACTGACACCTAAAGACGCTGTGTATTTCAACCTTTACATTCCAGTGAGGTATTGGCTTATATTATTTTTTAAATCATCTGATGTAGTAAGGAAATGGACAATGAAGCTTATATATAATTTCTTTATGTCCAAAGAGTTTCTCCAGAGCTTAATAAAATTGTCTGGTGGCAGCGACAATAGAATATGATATATTCCATGGAAATGAATTGGTTAACAGGTTTTACTGCAAGTGAAGAATATATTATCCCGTTTTGTTGTTTGAGGTAGACTTACTGTCTCTAGGTTAACACCAGTTGATTTAATACAACTGAGCGACATCTCTGTCACTGAAGGAATTAGTAATGTGATGAAAATAAGCGGAATCCTATGAAGACTAGATAAGAAGGGTTCCTCTAAGCCAGGTGGCAGTGACAACGCTTAGCAAGTTTCGAATAATTATAGCCTACCACCAAAGCTTGTTAACGGATGTGGCCGCGGGTCCGTAATTTTTTTGTTTTTGTTTAGTAATTAGTCTTTCATCATACCATACAGCATAATTGATTGCAGCGCTGGGCAGACTCCTTCTCGAGGATGGTATATTAAGAGCTTAATGAGGTTTTCCCTATGGTTCTCTTGTCTCACCTGATCTTTCCTCAGCGATCATAGAACCATCCTTTCCCTTGCTTTAGTGTGATATAGCCTAAGCTTAAAATTTAATTTTCAACAGTTTACCCTTTTATTGTGAATTTGCCTATAAATGTTGAACATAAGATATAAGAACATCAAAGTGACGATACCTAGAGTAGGACCCTTGGCTAATATTGGGAACATCCTGTCAAATGAATTACGATAATAAGAAGGATACCAAAGAAGAACTCGGTTCTTTTTATTAGAGAAATTGCCACAATTTTTTTTTTACCTTTTGAGAGGAATGAAGTCCCGCAGTGCGACGTGAGGCTTGAATGGTGAAGCCAAGTAGAAAACGTGATCCCCCTCAGTTACCCTGAAATTGTAATGAGGTGATGAAACGCAAGAATTACAGCAGGGAGGGAGGGTTGCTGATACAGTGGTGACGATGACAAGGAATAACAGCGTAAATATGAAAGTAAAGAAATCGTTAGGCTACTAACGTATGGATTTTCTCAAATTTTGACTACCCCAAGGCTTGTGTATGCTGCACACTTCAGTTTAGTTGCAGGAACCCAGGACAGTAACTGGAGACATCAACTGGGCAGGGAACATAATATGTTTACTCTTATAAAATACCAGTCGTCTTGTGATAGCAAATTTTTTTTTTTTCTTAAATGAAAAATAATTTATGGAAGAAAATCATCAGTACTGATCTATCGATCTCAGCCTTGCTTCTCGACAGACAGACAGACGGAGGAAAGGGAGAGAAGGAAGGGGGGAGGAACGGCGTCAGACGCGAGGGGAAAAAATTAAAGCAGGAGAGTGAGGCGAAGAAGCGGTAATGGTGATGGAGTGGCGGCAAGAGGTGCTTAAAGAGGGGAGATTAAGGGAAACAGAGAAGAGGGGGGGAGGGGATATGAGAGAGAGAGAGAGAGAGAGAGAGAGAGAGAGAGAGAGAGAGAGAGAGAGAGAGACGAACTCACGATGATTCTGAAGCAAAAGTGGTGGCGAACGTAGCTTGTTCATATTCTTGTTTTCGCTCATGCAGCTAACAAACACTTTACAACCAAACTGGAATAAACGTTGGAATAAAAATGGCCAAACTATACAACTTTGGAATAAACATGGCCAAACTATACAACTTTCTAAAAAATGGTTATCATATAAATTGTTAGGATCCTTTATAAACTCCTCGTTCTTTGACTTTCATCTTTTCCTACTTATACTGTACGTGGGGCCGATGTGTTGGAGCAGTCTTCGATATACAACTCGGTCCTGCACCTCTTTCCCTTTCAGTCCCTTCGCTCTCAAATCTTCGTTCATACAATCCATTCACCTCCTCTTCGACCTTCCTCTCCTCCTCCTTCGGAGTACCGCCGTTTCCATTAGTTTCCTTCCCACATAATCTTCGTCCCTTCTCATCACGTACCGATACCAATGTAGTCTTCTTTCCAGCATCTTCTTGGATACCTCACACACCATTATTGTCCCTCTGATTCTCTAATTGCTAATCCTATCCAGCTTCGTTACTTCACATATCCATCTCAACATTTTCATCTCCGCTACATCCAACTTATCCTCTTGCTCTGTCTTCACTGCCCACGTCTCTGCCCCATACACTAAAGCCAGTCTCATTACCCATTTAAATAGCTTACCCTAAAGCCTCGTGATGATTCTTCTATCACACATCATTCTCGATACCTTCCTCCAGTTCGTCCAACCCACCTACACTCTATGGGTTATTTCCACATCCAAGTCTTCATCCTTGGCCACCATAAGCCCTAGATATTTAAACATCTCCATTCCTCGGAAGCGCAGGACCAAACTGTATGGATAGTATGCCTAACCCCATCGACCCCATGTAAAAGTGGGAAAAGATGGATGATAAAGAAGAAGGTTTGAGGCCACCATGTAAGGCGTCTGAAAGATGAACTTCCACCCCTCGTAGGCGATGACCGAAAAAATGCCTGGAAGAGGTAGTAAGTCTCTCTTAATGTGGAGGTAGCAAGACTTTTTCTTTATAGGTGCCCTTATATCCAACCCAGTCGGTGAGGCACACCATCCGTCATGACGTTCATGAAAGGCAGTAATTTTCCTGTTTGGAAGTCAAAACAGGGCTGGTAGACACTGAACATCCTGGGTGCCACATGAATTCTCAAGATATCCCCTAGAACAGAGGCACACCTTCCCAAGAGTCAAAATGCTATTGGCACAAAGATACAGGACAAGGCAGGTTCACTGTCTGCGATCAGAGGAAAATGTTCCTCTGGTTCTAATTGCCTTGACTGGCTTGAAACCAACGTGGCATATGAACTTCCCACTGCGTGTAGACGATGGCCAGGAAAAGGCAGTACGCGTCCTCCCTGAGGAGGCATTACGAGCTTTTCCTCATTGGCTGGTCGTCCTTGTAAGGTGTCCTAAGACCCCACCCTGTCGGTGAGGCACATCATTTGTAAGCGCATCCGGCCATAAAATCGGCCAAAACCAGAAGAAGATGGCAAATCAAACCAGGATCTTTTATTATTACAATGCGAAATGAAGACCGTGAAAAGGGCAAGATGGGTAGGCATGAGGGATGTGAAGTGAGTGAGATAGAGGAAGGGATAAAAAGAAGTGTGATGGCGGTGGAGGGAGAGAAAAAGTGGCGTGAGGGAGATGGAGGGAGGAAATGAGAAGTTTGAGGGAGATGGAGGGAGACGGAGGGAGGAAATAAAAAGAGTGAGGGAGATCAAGGGAGGAAATGAAAAGGGTGACGGAGTTGAAGGGGAAAAGAAGATGGATAAGATATGAAAGGAAGAAAGAAGAAGGATGAGAGTTATGTAAGTAGGAAAGAAGGATGTTGATGATATAGAGAAGGAAGAAGGGTGAGGAGATGGAGGGCGAGGAGCAGGGTGAAAGACGGAGGAGGGTATGGAGAACGGTTAGAGGGATGAGAAGAGAGAAGAAGGATTAAATGAATGGAAAAAGTGAAAGAAGTAGAGTGAGGGAAATGTAGGGTGGGAAGGAGAATGGTGAGGGAGATATAGGGAGGGAAGGAGAAGGGTGAGGGAGATGGAGGAAGGTGAGGTAAATAGAGGGAGGAAAGGAGAGGAGTGAGGGAGATTGAGGGAAGAAGCAGGATGAGGGAGATGGAGAGGAGAGGTAGGCAAGAAATAGATGGAGGGGATTTTGAATGAAGTAGGGGGAAGAGGGAGGAGGTGTGGGGGGGAAAAGAGTTAGAGAAAAGAAAAGAATGAGAAAGAAGGATTATAGAAAGAGGGAGGGATGGGAGAGATGAGTAGGAGAGAGAGCTGTGATGAGATGTATATTACCAGAGAGAATAGGAGAGTATATGAAGGAGGGAGGCTGAGTGATGATGAGCTACGACAGAAAGAAGGGAGGAATATATGATGGTGAACTGTTTGGAGTGGTGAATACGATGAAATGAGTAGTAGTGATGAGCTACGACGGAATGAAGGAATATACGAGGGAGTGGCTGGTAGTGGTGAGTGACTATGATGGAAAGAATAGAAAAAAGAACTTGGTGGTGATGAGGTATTATAGGGCGAATGGAGGAGTATACTGTATGAAAGAGAATAATTTAAGCTGTTCAGCTAGACGATTTTTTTATTTATTCCTATCAAAAGACTAAACTCAGTAGGAGAGCCCTAAATAGTGGTGGGATCAATAAAGGCTTCGTATAAGACCTACCACTTGAAAAGTGACTTCTAAAGTGAGTAAATCCTCTGTACATAACAAGAAAAGATGCAAAACGGAAACAAAAGAGAGACCAATGATACTGAGTTATAGCTGAGAATGAAGGATTATATGAGGGAGGACAGGTGTGAGTGGTAAGGAGAAATGGTGACTGAGAGGCTTGCAGGCAGTTTTGTGATGGCAACCTTTTGTGATGAACCTTTGCATTAGGCGTCTGCCAATACCGAAGTATAATTGAAAATTGAAATACTTGTAAAGTGGTTAGTGCCTCAACCAAAACTGCCTGTATCTGGGCCACCGTACATGAATTTGGTCGTTAATACACTCTAATGTCAGAAACTATCATTATCCCCATCATCATCGTCATCCATTTACGTTATTTTTTAGGTCATTTCAGTTACAGTCCTCACGTACCCATCAATGACGCAGCGAATACTCCTGGAAGATATTCTCTCAGTGTGCAGCATTCTCATCTTATCAGGCTCCCCTGCACCTCTTCCCAACCATGGTATTTCTTCATATACGAGTACATAATGCCAACGAAATCAAATCGGCCGGCCTGAAGGTCTGAGCGTTGGATTCGGCGCTGCTCGCAAAGAACTAGGCTTGAACATTCTAATCTCTTTTCATTCAGCATCGATGTCATTGTCTTGGCCTCTACTACCTACAAACAAAATTTCAGTTTGATAGATCAACTCTAATTAAATAACAAAATGGATATTAGTCATGAAGAAGTGATATGGAACAGATGCAGAGTCGTAGTTTTGTTTTCTCCTGCCATTGAGCTACGTGAAATAAGCTGCAAAAGGATGCAAATCCGGGCCATGTAAAGGTGAAATGGCTACTGTTGACATATGACAAAGCAAGTAGATATAAAAACGATATGAACAACAGTCAAAGTTCATTAATGTGTATTATGCTTACCTTTTCACTGCAATGGAGGAAATTTATATTAATCACGCTACCTAATCTTACGTAAATTGAGGAGGGCATTTAATAGTGCAGGGAGTATACTGAACTCTTCAAGTTGGAAAAGATTCCGGTTAACACAATAAAATGATGTGAATATAGCTACTGAAGGCCTACTAAGTCCATAAGGAAGATGTGTCAGGGTACCTCCTAATTCTATGGGAATACTTTTACCTTTTTCTGGCCTTCACGGCCCCTTTAATAGTTTGAATGGATGAATTTCGAGTTTCCTGCATCTTCACAGTAAACACAATTTCAGCATGTGGGTAGAATTCTTCTTGTTCGTATTCTTAGTTGTTTTCCGGGGAGGGGCACTAACCCTCTGCCAACCCACTTGTTGTCACGTAGGGAACACTTGTCTGTTAGTTACAAGGTTACCACATTTCCTGGTTTACAGGAAATCATTTGGCTTGCTACTCAGTGCACAGCTACCCTAAATCAGAGTACCATAACCCTCAGTGGGTGGATGATGGGTACCCCCACGTACCACACATGTTTTATGTCTCCATGGTTGTTCAGTCTGTATCTGGATGGGGTTATAAATGAGATACAAGATAGGGCAGTGGATGCTGGAGCGGCCTTAATGAGAGAGGGTAGTGTGTGGAAACTCCCTGTACTGTTGTTTGCAGATGATACTGTGTTGTTAAATGAAGACGAAGGGGAGCTGCAAGGCTTTTTTTTTTTTTTTTTTTTTTTTTTTTTTTTAAGGCGAGGAAGAAGGAACCAAAGGCCATGAGCCCGCAGTAACAGTTCCCTCCAAGAGAAAAACAAAATACAATAGAGAGCCAAATTCAAGATCCGATCATTTTGAGATGCCTGGACACACTGCGTTTGAAAGACTGGAGATCATAGGCAGCAGGAAATACAGATAGCGGGAGACAGTTCCAGAGCTGACCTGTTGCATAAATGAAAGACTGGGAGTAACGGTTAACTCTTGCATTAGAGAGTTGGACAGAAAAGGGATGAGAGTTTGCTGCCAGACGGGTGCTACGCGCCCGTCGTAGAGGTGGAGGAATGCAAGCAGACAGTTCAGAGGAGCAGTGACTATTAAAGTAGCGATAGAAAAGAGATAAAGATGCAACAGTGCGGCGAAGAGACAGAGGTTGAAGGGAGTCAGTAAGAGGAGGAGAGTTAATGAGACGAAAAGCCTTTGACTCCACCCTATTGAGAAGAGCTGTATGTGGGGAGCCTCCCCACACATGAGAGTTGTACTCCACACAGGGGCGGATAAAACCCCTGTATAGAGTCAACAATTGTGCAGGGGTAAAGAAAGAGCGGAGTCGGCTTAGGACACCCAATCTCTTGGAAGCAGATTTTACAAGAGATGTAATATGATCTTTCCAAGTTAAGTCCTGAGTAAATGAAACCCCAAGCATGTTCAAGGATGATGCAGGATTAAGCTGAATATTATTAAACATTAATGGGTGAATGAGTCTGGGAAAGTGTGTAAGAAACGGAATCTAAAGGTGAATGTAAGGAAGAGTAAAGTTAGGGTCTGAGAGAGAAATGAAGTCACAGAATGTACAGTGAGGTTGGATGAGGAGGAAATGAAGAGTATGAGTGCATTTAAGTACTAGGATAGTGTGATAAGTAGGGGTGGAAGTTTAGAGGGTGAAGTGCTTGAAAAGGTATAACAAGGAAGAAAAGTTACTGGTTCTATGAAAGAAGTGATATGAAACAGAGAAGTGGGCATGGAAGTGAAAAAGTTACTGCATGACAGTCAGAGCTGGGTACTAAATACACTGAATGTATTTAAATACTAAATACTAAATACATGGGAGAAATGTTTTTAAATAGTAAATACTATATACATTTTATGATTTTATTTATATACTAAATACTAAATACATCAATTGTATTTAAATATATCTGTAAATACATTTTAAAAACGTACAAATTATAATATATATATATATATATATATATATATATATATATATATATATATATATATATATACTGTATATATATATATATACTGTATATATATATATATATATATATATATATATATATATATATATATATATATATATATATATATATATATATATATATATATATATATATATATATATATTTATATAGCCAGCCGGTACGTGGCATATGGAATTGACATTTTCCAGCCAACCGCTCCCGAAATAAGCCAAACTGGTATAATTATGCCAGACCTGGCAACCCTGACTGATGGAACTGAACTCGTGACTCACACCGTGTTCACTGTTCAGGGTTGCCAGATAGTTGGACGGGTTTATGGCCAAATTAACTGGTAAAAAAGTATTTACATTCTTATATTTTGAGGATTAAAATACATTGGATTTAAATACTCATTAAAATATTTAAATACTGTACTTAAATACATGAAACCAGTGTATTTATAAATAAATACAGTTCTGAATACACAAATGTACTTAAATACGTATTTAAATACAAACGTATTTAGATACTTCCCAGCTCTGATGACAGTGCTGTATAGTGGTATCAGCTCTAACGTATGAAAGTGAAGCTTGGACCTTGATGGAGGGACACAAGTCAAGCGTGAGAGCAGTGGAAATGAGTTATTTGAGAGAAGCTTGTGGAGTTACATGAGGAGACAGACAGACAAATGAGGAAGTGAAGGAGTGTTGTGGTGTGGATGTGGATGTAATAGGAAGCGTTAGGAGAATCACACTGAGGTGGTCTGACCATATGGAAAGGATGGAGAGCGAGAGACTGACGAGGAGAGTGTATGTGAGTGAGGTGGAGGGGGAGAGAGGGAGAGGGTGGCCAAGGATGAGATGGAGGAATGGAGTGGAGAGGTATATGAGAAAGGAGGATGTGAGCTGGGAGCAGGGCAGTGAAATGGCGGGGGACAGGACGACATGGAGGCGACTTGTTTGTGGCCACGCCTTACGGGATTAAGGCGTCTGGCAATAGATAGATAGGCAGAATTCTGTGTCCCCTTGTTTAACACTCTTCCTTGTCCTTTTACTCAGGGCTCTTATAGGTTTATGGCAGCATCGTCCTCTTTCAAAACGCCTGTCGGCTTAGTTTCAAGTTTTGTGGTAGCAGTCACCTATAAAACTACTTTGGACTGCTAACTCATTCCCATATAGTTTTGACGGTAGCAGTGCCATCTCTCTCTCTCTCTCTCTCCTTATATATTTATTTTTCACTCCCTGCCTTGTTATATCTACCATTCCCTTCCTCTCCAACTACATTACGCCTCTTCTCCATCGTCTTTCCATTCATCTTTATTCCTCTCCAACCCTTCTTTCTTTCCCTCTTCAGCCCTATTCCTCACACTTTTAATCCTTTCCATCAGGTGACTGATTTGTTTTTTATTACTCCTGTCAGTCGATGATGTTATTCAGTTAAGTAAGAGTCTTTATACCGTTCTACTTCCACTTTAACTTGGCCTAAATTGCCGTCTCTTTGCCTTAAATGCTGTGTTGTATTACTGGAGTAACACAAACATAATGCTACTCACGAAGACATGTTGTGGAAAGGATGTACAGCAGCAGTATTGCCTTTTTCTGCTACTGAGCCAGGTAAAATTAACTGCAAACAACGAATATCAGGGTCATGTTAGGGTGAAAGAAGTAAAGTAGTGAAGGGACGAATTCAATGATGCAGTTTGGCCCTTCCAGCATGAAATGTCTCCCATAAGCTGGATAAATACGGCTGAAGATAACAAGATAAGAATGCAAAATACGTCATCGGAGTGAAGTCGGGTGTTCTCTCCTCCCCGAACTAATCTTTTCTTTGCTGCCTATTATATCTTTCAGCATTTGAGTCGATGCTGGGGAGGGACACCTTCATTTGGTGGCACTGAAATCACCTGGCGGTGGAGCTGGCGGGTTATACAAACGTCCCTAAATCTTTCTATCCCTGAAAAGAGGATGGTGGACTGTAGGAGCAAGGCAACCTCAGCCGGCAGTCAACCGGCATCACGTTCTAATGAACCTCGGGTTGCAGCTACTGAACAGCAACCACCACCACCACCACCACCACCACCACCACCACCACCACCACCATTACTACTACTACTACTACTACTGCTACTACTGCTACTGCTACTACTACTACTACTATAGTAGCACTAGTAGTAGTTGTAATAGTAGCAGTAGAAGTAGAATAGTTTCTGTCTCTCTGTAGTATTTTTTTCTTCAACCTTCAATTCCTCCTCACCTTCCTGCACGAATATGCCTTTCGTTTTTCTCCCCTGCATTTCACATTTCCATGTGGACTGTCTCCCCTTCCCTTCCCTCATCATTCCCCTTTTTTCTTACTCTCTTATCCACCCTTCTTGCTCCCTTTCCATAAATCATCCATCTCACTGCATCTGCTCCCCCGTGGTCAATTTTAATCCTGATGGATGTGAAGAGAGAGAGAGAGAGAGAGAGAGAGAGAGAGAGAGAGAGAGAGAGAGAGAGAGAGAGAGAGAAAGGCGGGGGAGGGTCTTTGTTCCTACCCACTAGATATATATTTTCTCTACTGTTGGCCTGCATTCTGTTTTGTTGTTAGATTTGGTTGCTTCACGCTTTTGCGATGGTTTCCTTATGTCTTTTGTAAATTAAGTTTGTTGTCTGATTTTACTGCTTTTTATCCATTTCCAGTTTAGTAACTTACCTGTTCACCATCATTATCATCATTTATATGGCTCTTTTTATTTGGTATATTTAACCTTATCTGTGCAATGATGTTTTTTTCTTTTTTACTCAGCAGCCATCAGACGATGTTACTCAGCTCTGTCATCTGCCTAAGTCAATGTCGTTTGTTATGAATGGAGTGGGCAGGATTAAAACATAAGATGGAAAACACAAGGTAGGAAAATTGTAGTATCAGCGTACTCATTTAAATATGTCATATCTCCATTCATTAAATTCATTAAACCTTTCAACCTGAGGACGTAATTTTGATATTCTTGCTGGTACTAGAAAATTTTATTGATTTTAGGAGAGCCTGTTACAGCATAAGGAGTTAATGAACGCTATGCCTAACATCCCTTCCCCAGTTAAACCAAAAAATAAAACTGTAACACCCCCTTCCTAGCTGAAACAAACAAAAAAATATATATATATAACACCCCATCCCCAGTTGAGAAAAACAATGTATATCTAACACCCCCTCCCCAGTTGAAAAAAAAAAAAAAAAATGTACCGGTATATCTAACACCCCCTCCCCAGCCGAAAAAAAAAATGCATATCTAACACCCCCTCCCTAGTAAAAAAAAAAAAAAAAATCGGTTAGTCTTCCACTCCTCTCCGTTTGAAAAATAATTTAAAAAAATCTGTATACCTAACGCCCTCTCCCCATCTCGAAAAAATCTGTCTTAAGGTGAATATAATAGGCTGATGAAAGCACTAGTAAGGAATACATCATGATAATCAAGGGCCGAGTCAGTAACACTCTGAATACCACTTTCCACATACGTATTGTCCTCTGAACTTTAACAAACGATCTCATTCAGCATAATAGTCACTATGGCTAATCTAAGAGTTGAAAAGCTATCGAAATCGATTTTTTTTTACTACGATAACTTCTCTTAGCATTTTCTTGTCTTCAATCTATTTCATTCAGCTTAGGAAATACTCCTTAAGCTAAAGGAGTTAAATACAGCCATCATTAACCTGTTCACCACCAGGAGCCTCTCCTACGTTGAGTACAATGGTCTAGCAGCATGAAAGATGAGAAAAAAAAATGCCTTGGTGGTAAAGAGATTACAATTTCCAAAGTCTTCTATAAGTCACAAAGGTGTTTTGCTGGTTCCAAACACAGGCACACGAAAGGGGACTGATGCCTTGAGAAGGAGGGGGAGGAGGAGGAAGTGAAGAAGCCATTATGCCTGCGATAATATATTAATTGCGAGTTGCATTTTGTCCGGGATAGAAAGTGACGGACAGTTACAAAATGGTTGATATCCTCTTTGGTAGCACTGCACCAACCTTCCATACACTTGTTAAATGTGAACCTGTGTTGAGCCCTTTATCAGTTCATGGGTAATCTATCTTTCTGTCTGCAAATAATTCAATCCAATTTGTCACAGCAAGACCGTAGGGATTCGAGACTACTCTTTTAGGGAAACGGTTCCCGATTTCACTCACGCCAGAGTGGTGTTATTTGAGCAATAAACCTCAGCCATTCCTCAGGTATAAACCATTAGGCCCAAATTCAAGTCTCGGTGTTGAACCTGATCCCTGGTTTAATCCCTGGAAATCAGTATAATCCCAGATCACCGATACTCAGGGAGAGGTTTTGAGCTGCTGAGGACGGTAGGTCCATCCGCGGTTTTAAGTGGCAGGTTGATATACTACCATGAGACAATTAATATTACACAGAATAACAAATTACATAATTACTGCCGATTAATGTTTCCACTTGCTGACTGCTGCTCCTGTGGCTAAACTGAGATGTGCAATATATACTGTCATCAGAATGAGGACCAATTATAATAAATTTATAACTCTGTCTTTACGCCTTCCTTCCCGCCTCTCGTCCCTCCCATCTTCCCCTTCTCTTATTTCTTTTCTTACTTCCATTTCCTCTCACCATACATTTCCATTCCACTCTCCCTTTTCTAATTCCCCTACATCCCCTTCCCTCTCTCTTCCCTCCCCTCAACCCTCTCCCCAACCTCTTCCCTCTCTTGTCCCTTTGGGTCGCGCAGCTGCCATTCCTTCCCTCCTCTGTGTCCCCCCACCCTGCGTCACTCTACCCATCTACCTGTATGTCTCTCCTCACGCTACGTCTCCTTCCTTCCTTCCCATCGCGTTCCCCTCCCCCACATGTCTGGCCGCTTCCATGTCCCTCTTCTCTCTTTACTTATGTCGTTAGTCTCTCTCTCTCTCTCTCTCTCTCTCTCTCCCTTCATTTACCTATCTGCTTATCTGTGTATTTATTTCTCCCTCTATGTAGGTAGTTCGTTTCTAAAATATGAGGTTTTAGTGTTAAAAAAATTGATGCATTTTTTTTTCTTAGTAATATCACATACCTGACTCAGCAAATGAGACGGCCCTGGTGGTGGATGGGTTAATGAAGGCTGTATCTAACCCTTCGATTTTGGAGACTCTCCTAAGCTGAAAAAAAATCACCATGAAGTAGCAAAGACATACAGCAGTTAAAAAGTACGTCACCCGAGTCAAGTGTTAAGTAAACTGCCCATGACACTGAAGGTATTAGAGTAGGGATAGTATTTTTGTGAAATAATGACAAGTGTTTATACTAAATTATGTACACACATATAACTAGTGTGTAAAGTTTCTACAGTGTAATTTCTACATTCAGTAATACTGACTCTCAATCGATCAGTCAATCAAGCAATCAGCCAGTATAACTATCATTCACTTTATCTACCTATCTCTCTAGCTATGAGTCTATCAGTCACTATGTATTAATCCCAGGGTATTTGCAAAAACAAGGAAACCAAGGACTTCATGCCTCACTGTCTCGCTCTCTGTCTTGATCACCACCACTACAAGCCATCCACTTCATGCCCCCCACAAACTTTTTTCTCCCACCACCAATTATCCGCTTGCTATAAAGCAGAATAAAAGAAGAATTCTGGGAAAATGTGGATGCCTGCAGGGAAAAGTTAGGAAGAAATGAGAGTTTGTTCGATTGGAGATATGTATGAAAAAATAGGGAATGCGAAGGTGGATGGAGTAGCTAAGTGGGGTGTGCCTGCAGAAGTGGATGAGAATAGAAGTGATCTAGTGAACATTTGTGTGGAAAGGGGGTTGGTGATAACCCATACCCTCTTTACGCACAAAATAATCCACAGGTATACGTGGCGAGTGATGAGAAGGGTGGGTGGTGAAGTGACTGAACGGAAAGCATTGACTGATTAAATATGTGCAGATGACAGAATGAGAAGATATGTCCTGGATTCAATAGCATACATAGGTTGGGGAAGTGGACTTTCTGACCACAACTTGGTTGTGGTGAAAGTCAGGGTCCAAGTGCAATCGATGAACAGAAAGAGGGAAAGAAAGGAGGAAGTAGTCCATACAAGGAGTGTAGAAAATTTGCTAGAGGATGGGAAAAAGGCAGAATCTAAGAAAGAAGTGGATCAGGTAAATATGATTTGGAGCAAATGGGGGAGGTGGAAGGTGTGTGCAAGATATTCAGAGAAGAAATCTGTGCAGCGTGTGAGGTGGTATGTGGGGTGACGAGATGTATGGGGGTGCAACGAACTGCATGGTGGAATGAAAAGGTGAGGCAAGCTGCGGTGCAAAAGAAAAAAGCACATTGTAAGTGGATGGGAAGCAGAGGCATGGAGGAAGTTGAGAGACGGAAAAAAGAATAATATGTAAACAGGAAGTGAGAGGTGGAAAGATTAGCAAGACAGCGTAAGAAGACAGTGGATAAGGAATCTGGAAGTACCTGAGTGTAAAATGGAGGGAATGTAAGAAAATGTTCTGGAAGGATGTAATGAGAATTAGACAGGGGAGTGAAAGACAGATAATGGAGAAGGGAGAAAAAGTGAGAAGATGGAGAGAACAGTTTAAAGAACTGTTAAACATAGGAAACGAAAGTAATGTGAGTATAAGTGGCTGGGGAATGGCTGGGAAAAGGAAGGTGTGAGAAGAAAGGAGGGATGGAAGTAGTGGAAAAATTGAAGAAAGTCAAAATGAGAAAAGCCCCAGGAATTGGTGGAGTGTGTGGTGAAATGATGAAACATGGGGGAGAGATTGTAGTAGAATGATTGTGGAAGATGTGCAGATTGGACTGGGAAGAAGGTAGAGTCCCGAAGGATTGGAAGTCAGGCATAATTATCCCTCTGTACAAAGGAAAACGGAAAAAGAAGTGTGTTAATCATAAGGGCATTTGTTTTCTGAGTGCAATAGGAAAAGTACAGTATATGGTAGGATACTTATTGACTGAGTTAGGGAAATAACAGAGGAATTACTGTAGTTGGAGAAGAACAGGGAGGTTTCAGGAAGGGAAGTGGTTATTGGTCTTTAGTGGAAAAGGTTCTAGAAAAGGGAAAGAAGTTGTATGTGGCCTTCATGGATTTGGAGAAAACATATGACAGAGTGGAAAGACAAGGAATGTCGAAAATATTAAGAACATGTGGAGTAAATGGGAAGTTGTTTAATGCCGTGAATTTTATGTATGATGGTGCTAAGGCTGCAGTGCGTGCGGATGGTGAACTGAGTGAATTTTTCAGTCTGAATGTTGGATTGAAACAGGGATGTATCATGTCTCCATGGCTGTTCTGTCTGTATATGGATGAAGTTATTAACGAGATACAAGGTAGGGGTGTGGATGTTGGAGAGGACCTAATGCTATAGGGCAACTGTTGGAAACATCCTGTACTGTTGTTCACAGATGATACTGTATTGTTATGTGAAGACGAATGGGAACAGCAAGGCTTGGTGAATGAGTTTGGAAGAGTGTGTAAGGAACGGAATCTTAAGATGAATGTAGGGAAGAGTAAAGTTATGGTCTTCGAGAGAAGTGAAGTAACTAAATGTACAGTGAGGTTGGATGATGAGGAAATGGGAAATGTGAGTGCATTTATGTATTTGGGTAGTGTGATGAGCAAGGATGGAGGTTTGGAGGTTGGGATGCTTGAAAGGGTGCAGCAAGAAAGAAAGGTTGCTGGTTCTTTGAATGCAGTGATAAGAAATCAGGAAGTGAGCATGGAAGTAAAAAAGTCGCTTCACGATATTATGGTGATACCAACTCTAACGTATAGAAGTGAAGCTTGGACCTTGTTGGAAGGACACAACTGAAGGGTGAGAACAGTGGAAATGAGTAATTTGAAAGAGGCATGTGGAGTTACATGGAGAGACAGACTGACAAATGAGGAAGTGAAGGAGCGTTGAGGTGTGGAAGTGGATGGGATAGAAAGTGTTATGAGAAATACACTCAGGTTGTTAGGCCATGTGGAGAGGATGGAGAGCGAAAGACTAACGAGGAGAGTGTATGTGAGTGAAGTGTAAGGGGGGAGAGGGAGGGGGATGCCGAGGATCAGATGGAGGGATAGAGTGGAGAGGTATATGAGAGAGGGGGGTGTGAGCAGGGGGGAGGGCAGTGAAATGGCGGAGGACAGGGCGACATGGAGGCGATTTGTTTCCGGCCACCCCATACGGGATTTAGGCGTCTGGCAATAGATAGATAGATATAAAGGAATTAGTTTAGTGTCTGTTGCAAAACCTTTTTCCTCAAGAATGTTTAGATTAATTTGTTAACAGATGGGTGCTTCTGGTCGTTTTGGGCAACCGAGATATTATGTCTATTGTCTAATACTTTTCTCTCATTTCAGATCATTTGTTTCTCCCTCATCCCCGCCCCCCCCCCCTCTCTCTCTCTCTCTCTCTCTCTCTCTCTCTCTCATGTTTTTCTATATTTCTGTCTTCTTGTTTTTCCTCCCTTTTTCTCCAACTCGCCGAATTTGCTTGTTATTCTCTTTTTCCATTTCTCTCTGTCTCATTTCCACATTCCCCCACTCTCTCACTCTACCTACCTATGTATCTAACTATATCCGTGTTGGCCGCTCTTAATACGGTTCTTTGACATCAAAGACAGAAATCAAAGTATCCTAAAAATAATCAGATATTTGACATAATTATCATGGTTATCATCATGTTCATAATAATAATTTCCAAATAAAACCAAAGACTGTTGAATAACATTCTGAAAAGTGGATGACAAAATCGAAAAACTGGAGAACTGTCTTTAGAGTACCAAATATCAGCAATAATAATTCCCGTAACAATAACAACAACTATTACAATGACAACAACAATAATGATAATAACTAGTTACCCATTTCCTTATTGTGTAACTACAATAAAGCAGCTTCGCCATACCTATTTATGGTATGTAAGGTACTGTATGAAACTTTGGCATCATAAACAAGTCTGCGACCTTTAAAAGTAGTTCAAGGTCATTCATATTTGGAACATGTACTTAGATTAACCTAAGGTAACTTCTTGTGTAATATCAACAAGATCTGAAGACAAAGATGTGGAAGAATGCATGGATACATTTTACATTTGTCTCAACAACTGGTTAAATGTATGCCTAACCGTAACTATATTCCTTTCAGAAAATATGAGCGACCACAGCTATATGAGTATTTTTGTAAAGGTACAGCATTATAGCTTTTGTGGTTTCCTCTGAAACGTGTGATAAAGGAGACACTGAGCAGATTTGAATTAGGTACTTTCCACTAGGCTAAAAGGCAATACTTTCATTCAAAATTCTCAGCAAACTTTTTTATTATAGAATTTTCAACCAAATAGCTATAGCTTTGAGGAGTAGACTGTAGCACCAGTCGAGCAGGGCAGTACTCCCGAGGTGGATGGAAAGCTGATGATAGGGAGTGCTGGAGCTCCCGTTTCATCAGCCCTCAGGACTAGTTCCTGATCATCCCCCTTTGCTGAACTTTTTCAGTGTCTCAGTTACACAGAGAGTAGGTCAGCATGCTCTCCAACACAAATTTCTCTATCTACACCAGACTACGTGCACAGAACACACTACACTTCCTTTTCAAAAAAAAAAAAAAAAAAAAAAAAAATGGCGTTTCATCACCCAGCCTCGGAGTCCCCAGGGGGGAGGACCATAAATGCCCCCACCTTCCGTCTCTCTTCAGGTGACGACTCGAGGTGCCTGGAACTACTGTCTGACTCTCTTCTTCATTTCTGCAACATTCGTGGCCTTTCCTCTAACTTTCGCTCTGTTGAGCACCACCTCTCCTCCTCTAAACCTCACTTTCTTTTTCTAACTGAGACTCAGCTGTCTGAGGCAACTGACAGCAAACCCTTTTCTATATCCTCCTACTTTCTCTATACTCATTTCAAAGCCAAAGGTGGCTGTTGTGTATATATACACAACGACTTATCTTGCTCTCGTGTTCCTGAACTCGATTCTTCTGAATTCTCTACACTCTGGGTTCGGCTTTCCCGTCATTCTCTGACTAAATATATCTGTGCTGTTTACTTATCCCCTAATTCTACTGACTATTAAAAATTCTTCGACTATCTTACTTCTATGATGGAACACATTCTATCCATTTCTCCTTTCTCTGAAATCTCCATTCTAGGAGATTTCAATGTTCACCACCACCTTTGGCTCTCCTCTCCTTTCACTAATCCACCTGGTGAACAAGCCTACATCTTTTCTATCCATAATGACCTAGAGCAGCTTGTACAGCACCCTACCAGTATCCCAGACCGCCTTGGAGAGAGCTCCAACATACTTGACCTCTTCCTTACAACTAATCCTTCTGCTTACACTGTTAATCTTTTCTCTCCGTTGGGCTCCTCCGATCACAACCTTATCTCCTTAACCTGTCCTATCACTCCGGTATGGCCTGTGGACCCTCCAGGGAAACGTCATCTGTGGCATTTTGGAGCTGCGGATTGGGAGGCCCTCAGGCAGTACTTCTTTGATTTTCCCTGGAATGATTATTGCTTCCATGGCTGGGAGCCATCTGAGTGTGCCTTGCGCATTACGGAGGTTATTCTCTCGGGCATGGAAGCATACATTTCTTTTTCATATCCTTTGACTAATGCAAGAAAGCCTTGGTTTAATCACGCTTGTTCTAATGCTGTCTGGAACAAGGAAAGGGCCTACAAAAGGTACCGGAGCCAACCCACCCCTGAATCACATCATCTTTACGTTTCTGCCCGGAATCGTGCTAAGTCTGTTCTTCGCTCTGCTAAAAATAATTTCATCCGTACTAAATGCTCTCAACTCTCCAACTCGAATTCTTCCCGCTCCTTCTGGCACCTTGCCAAAAACCTTTCTAACAACTTTACCTCATCATCCTTCCCTCCTCTTTTCTACTCCGATGGTTCTGTAGCTATTTGTTCTACTGATAAAGCAGATCTCTTTGCACAGACTTTCTCCTCCAGTTCCACCTTAGACGATTCCAGTGCTGTTCCTCCATCACTTCCCGCCTCTGACTTCCTCATGGCTGACATTAAATTTCTTCAGCTGATGTATTTTCTGTTATCACTGGCCTCAATACTAACAAGGCATATGGGCCTGGTGGAGTCCCACCTGTTGTTCTCAAGAACTGTGCTTCTGTGCTTACACCCTGCCAAGGCAAACTCTTTTGCCTTTGTCTGTCAACTTGTACCTTTCCTTCTTGCTGGAAGTTTGCTCTCATTCAGCCAGTCCCAAAGAAGGGTGACCAATCCCAACCCTCCAACTATCGTCCAATTGCTTTAACGTCCTGTATTTCAAAAGTTTTCGAGTCAATTCTCAATAGAAAAATTTTAAGGGCTCTTTCCTATCACAACCTTCTTTCTGATCGTCAGTATGGGTTCCGTCAGGGACGCTCCACTGGCGATCTTCTCACCTACCTTTCAGTCTCCTGGTCATCCTCCTTTCGGGACTTTGGCGAAAGCTTTGCCATTACACTTGACATCTCAAAGGCATTCGATCGAGTCTGGCATAAATCTTTAATTTCCAAACTGCCCTCTTACGGTTTCTATCCTTCTATCTGTGCCTTCATCGCTAACTTCCTTTCTGGTCGTTCTATAGCTGCTGTTGTAGATGGCCACCGTTCTTCTCCTAGAACTATCAATAGTGGTGTTCCTCAGGGCTCTGTCCTATCACCAACTCTCTTCCTTTTATTCATCAATGACCTTGTAAGCTGTACATCCTACCCTATCCACTCATACGCTGATGACTCCACCCTTCACCTTTCCATTCGGTTCCTGCAACGCCCATCTCAGCAGTTACTTCAACAAACAAGGGATGAGGCTGTGGCACACCTAATGTCTGAATTGGCTCGTATCTCTGACTGGGGTAAAAACAATCTTGTTGTTTTTAATGCATTTAAGACTCAGTTCTTACACCTATCAACCCATCAAAATCTTCCACAGGTATACCCACTAATGTTTAATAATATTCAGCTTAATCCTGCGTCATCCTTGAACATGCTTGGGGTTTCATTTACTTGGAACTTATCTTGGAAAGATCATATTACATCGCTTGTAAAATCTGCTTCCAAGAGATTGGGTGTGCTAAGCCGACTCCAATCTTTCTTTACCCCTGCACAATTGTTGACTCTTTACAGTGGTTTTATCCGCCCCTGTGTAGAGTACAACTCTCATGTGTGGGGAGGCTCCCCACATACAGCTTTTGTCAATAGGGAGGAGTCAAAGGATTTTCGTCTCATTAACTCTCCTCCTCTTACTGACTCCCTTTAACCTCTGTCTCTTCGCCACACTGTTGCATCTTTATCTCTTTTCTATCGCTACTTTAATGGTCACTGCTCCTCTGAACTGTTTGCATGCATTCCTCCACCTCTATGACGGGCGCGTAGCACCCATCTAGCAGCAAACTCTCATCCCTTTTCTGTCCAACTCTTTAATGCAAGAGTTAACCGTTACACGCAGTCCTTCATTTATGCAAAAGGTCAACTCTGTAACTGTCTCCCTGTGTCTGTATTTCCTGCTGCCTATGATCTCCAGTCTTTCAAACGCAGTGTGTCCAGGCATCTCAAAATGAATGGATCTTGAATTTGTCTCTCTCTTGTGTTTTGTTTTTCTCTTGGAGGGAACTGTTATTGCGAGCTCATTGCCTTTAGTTCCTTCTTCCTCGCATAAAAAAAAAAATTTCAATTAGTTTCTGAGATACTTCAATTTCAGATATTCAATTTTTGCACTGTAAATGAATATATGACCTTCAAAAACAGGCCGCCATCTGTATTTGGCACAAATCCTTGGGTTACCCTAGGATACCTTCCTGTATAACATCAAGATCAAAGAAAAAGAAAGTGCAATGAAAAACAATCATTATAACAAAACAGTAAGCTTCGCCATATGTACCGGTATAGTGAAGCTTAATTACTAGATACCTATTTACTAATTGTGTAGCCACAATGAAGAAGTTTCGCCATGGATACATTTGACATTTGTCTCAAAAACTGGCTAACTGTATGTTTGACTGAAATCATATTCTTTTCAGATAATGAGGGCGACAACAGGTGTATTTCTGTAAAGTTACAGCTTTACAGTTTTTGTGGTTTTCTCTAAAAAGTGTTACAAAAAATGCACTGAGCAAATCTGAATTCGGTACTTTCCACTGGGCTGAATGGCAAATTATTCAGCCGAAAATTCCCAGCAAACTTTTTTATCGTAAGATTTTCAAACAAATAGCTGAATCTCATTTAGTTTTTAAGAGATTTCATTTTCAAATATGCAATTTTTGCATCAGAAATGAGTATATGACCTTCAAAAAAAGGTCAAGGTCATTTATATTTGGCACAAGTATTTAAGATGACCCTAGGGTACCTTCCTGTTTAATATCATTAAGATGTAAGAAAAAAGTGCAAAGAAAAATGATAATAATACTCACCAAAACCATTAGCTTCGCCACATATATGGCGAATCTTAATAACAGTTATAGAGTACCGTATATTATACAATAAGTTACACAACAGCATCAATATATGATGACTGCAGCATTTGGGTGATACGATCTCGAGTGGGTAAAGAGAGACAGACAGATAGACAGATACAAGTAGATAGATAGATAGATAGATAGATGGACAGATAGATAGATAGATAGATAGATAGATAGATCGACAGACCAATACAGGTTATGTCTATCTATTTATAAAAACAGGAAGATATATAGGCAGACAGATAGATAGATAGGTATATAGATACGACAAACCAATACATTCCATCTATAAAAACAGGAAGACATGTAGACAGATAGTTAAATAGAAAGACAGATAGATATATGGATAGATAGACCGACAGACCAATACAGATTTTATATATCCTAGCTTAAAGGCCGCCTTTGGCGGCCCCGGCTCGATGTCAAAAGGCCCGAACTGAGTTATGGCCCGATGGGACTGGAAATTGCTTTATTCTTCAAGTTCGAGCAATTTTAACAGTACCATGTTCTAACAAAAATTGCGCTACGTTGCACCGTTTTTGCTGTGTTATGGTAACAAACCGACCAACAAACATACAGAAATCGGATCATTATAATATAGGTATTCATCATCAGCAGCAGCCATTGCAAGTCTGTTGCTGAACAAAGGCTTCCAGAACCTTTTCCACGAATCCCTTGACTGAGCCATCTCTGCCACGGATTGTCTGCTTACATCTCTGCCTCATCTCCTGTCTAGCCTATTTCTGCCATGGTCACTATCTCATGGAGTCCAGTCAGTCAGCCTCTTGCTCCATTGGCTATCCCTTATTCTTGTTGTATTCCCGCCCACCTCCACTTCTGTTCTTTTATAACGTCCATAACGTCTTTGACTTTAGTCGGCTCTCTTACTCAAGTTGATCTTCCCGTCTCTTAAAGATATTCTCAACACTAACCTTTCCATTGCTCTTTGAGAACTGATTAGTTGATTTTCCGTCGATTTTTTTTTTTTTCATTTCCAGATCTCACAAGCATATGTCATAGCTGTAATTATACATTCGTTATATACTTTTCGTCTCATACATTTTGGTAAGTTACTTTTCACGATGTCTTTATGTTTACTGAAAGCTTTCCAGCAATTGTAATGCGTCGTATTATTTTGCTATCATGGTATTGCGTTAGTTTTAGTATGTACCTCAAGTTATTGTATTCCTCGACTTCTTCAAGTATTTCTTTGCTTATTCTAATGACGCTCTTTGGTGGATTTGGATTAAACATTAGTTTTACTCCAGTTCATCTTTCGCCCTTACATAAGACTTTCTTTATTTGGGTCATTTAACATTTCGTGCAATGTCTGCTGTTTCTTAGATTAGGTCAATGTCATCTGCAGATCTCAAATGGTTCAGGTTTCCTTCATCTATGTTTATTCTTGTTCTTTCAGTCTAGCTTTCTGAAAAATACTTTCTGGGCATGCTGTAAATAATCTAGGTGAAACTGTACCTCCCTGACGTACACCCTTGCCAATCTTAATTTTTTCCGAGCCTTTATTTAATTTAACTGTAGCAGCTCACGTCTTTATTTTTTCCAGCAGTTTTAAAATGTTCTCGTTTACTTCTTATACCGGCAATTAATTTATAATTGTTATGTGCTCTGCTGAGTCAAGAGCTTTTCATAATCAACAAAAGCTAAGCACGGTGGTTTATTATATTCCGTAGTTTTTTCAATTAGCTGATTCATTGTGTGCAGATGATCAGTTGTCGAATACCCACTTCGGAATCCTGTCTGCTCACGAGGTTGGTTTTCTTCGAAATTTGTTATTCTGTTCCTAAGGAAAATAGTGAAGAGTTTGTAAATAACTGGTAAGAAGCTAGTGAGTCGATAGTTACTACGGTCTTTGGACTCGTCTTTCTTGTAAAGCAAAATAACTTTTGCTTACACCATGTTTTGCAAATTTTCTTCTTTTTACAAGAATTAAATAAGTGGGAGAGCCTGTTTTGTACTTCTACACTTGCATCCAACAGTAAATCTGCTTCTATTCCATCTTCTCCAGTGGCCTTCCCTCTTTTCGTGCCTTTAAGAGTAATGTTTCCTTCGTCTGGTGTTGCCTCAGGTATTTCACATGTCACAGTTGAAAAGTTATCTATTGGCATTACTGTATTTGATGCATACAGTTCTTTGTGACATTCTTCAGCTCTCTTCACCATCTCATCTCTGCATTTAATGGCTTCATCGTTTTTGTCTTTCAGTGATAAAATGTGCTTTCCTATTGTCAGTTTATTTCGGAACTGTTTTAGACTTTTTTCCTTTTTATTTCTTTTCTGATCCTTGTTTCTCTTGTCTCATGGGAGAAACATGAGATCTGGTGAGTGTTTCTTCCTATCTCGGCTAGCCCCCTAAGGGGAAAAAGCCTAGGTATATAGATGGATGTTTCTCTTTCTTTTTTCTTCTTTCTGCCTATTGTTGATAAACTTATTCAATTTCCCTCTATCTGTTTCATCTTTCTTTGTTTTTACTTTCATCTCCTTTCTTCTTTTTATGAGCTCGAGGGTGATTTATTAATACTTCTTGACTTTGGTTGTATTAGCTTTCCCTACTTCCTCCCTTGATTATCTTAGCACTTTTGTTAGTCTGTCTTTCAATTCAATAACGTTGCATTCAGCCTAACGTAGAGTCTTAAATCTGTTCGTTATTTCTAATTGGAGGGCTGCTTTGTTTTCGCTTCCTTTTATTGGGCATGTATTTTTATTTTTAATCAGCTTCTTTGTTTCACTTCTGAAACTGAATCTGGCAGTGCAACCCACCTTACTGTGGTCACGTCCTATATTTACTTTGTTGATAACTGTGGCATTTATGATCGTGTTTTTCTTATCTTTTTTTTTTTTTTTTTTTTTTTTTTTTTTATGTGTCCGACTCTGGGCAAAGGCTTCAGGGCCTATATCTCGGGGGCACTAGCCTATCCCAAGGCCCAGTAGTCCTCCTACACCTCCACATGTCACCACTTCGGCGCTAACACCCACCGTCCATACTGAATACATGCTAGGGCTGTCTCATACAGGACTGGTGTATTGGTATTAGCGGGGGTACTTTTATGACATGTCGGCGGGTCATCTGGTAGATCAGGAAAGTCTGCTTCTATGAAATTCAAATCCTTAAACTGTTCCCTGCCCCAGCCGGGATTCGAACCTGGGTCCATCAGGACTGCAGGCCGCCTCTCTACCGATTCAGCCACCGCCTCCCCCCAAATGTCATAATGAAGTCGATTTCACTCTTTGTTTCTCCATCTGGATTCTCGAAATCCATTTTCTCAGTGTTCTTTTGTGAAAGAATGTGTTCATTATTCTCATGTCATACATTTCAGCAAAATTTACCATTATTTCACCACTGTCATTCGTTTTTCCCACTCCGAATTTTCCCATACATGTTTATTCATTTTTCGATGTGCCAACATTTGCGTTGAAGTCTCTCATGAGTATAGGCTAGTATATGTGGTCTTTCTTCCTTAATGTGGGTGATGTCGGAATAGAATGTTTCTGTTTCATCATCTCAGCTTTAAGAAGTCAGTGGATATACTCGTATTACTTTCAGGATATATTTTTTGCCCAGTCTAATTACAATCCATGCTACTCTGTCTTATACACTGTTAAATTTTAAAAATGTTTTCTGCAAGATTTCTGTTACTTAGAAATTCTACACCACTTAATCTTTTATTTTGCCCTCCTCTCTATTAAAATATGTGGTTGCTGTCTTGGAGCTGATTTTTTTTTCTTTTCCTTGGATCTCACTCAGACCTACAATATCCCAACTGATGTTTTCTAATTCAGTCAAGGTATCCTTTTCTACGAGGCTCCTTACATTGTGCGTGTAGATCTTCATGGTTTTCAGTTTGTTTAATGTCCTGGTCTCAGATTTGCCGAGACAGTGCCTACTCACTTTAGATGGCACACTGCCCATAAGCACAGGAGGCAGTGCGGCTGGACCTTCAGTAGACGATGATTCAACAGGAAGGCCCGTGAAATAATTTGCAGTAGAATTCATGCTTGGGTGGGGGATTGTGCCAAATAATCTCACCTCCCTGCCACATAATTTCTAGTGAGATGTAACTTTGGGTCATCTTATTCTATATTTGCTTGAGCCCTATATATCTATAGGAGGTTCCATGGTCAGTGCTGTCTAAGAAGGTACAGTTGCGAGCAGATGACTCGACGCCACCTAGTCCACCAACATGTTGGTGTTTTATCTGGCAATGGTGGTAGCTGTGAACTTGACCGGGATTCAGGCAGTTGTTCGGGCGAAACAAACCCAGTGATAGTTTGTCAATGTGCAGTTCTACCTGGTCTCCAATCAATACCATACAAGTAAACGTATTATACTGATAATGATTAACGTGCCATACACGTGGTAATTATATTTATAACCATAGTATTACAACATGGGCATCCAAATAGTGCTGCGTTCATTCATGTGAAACACACAGGTATCGGTAGTGATTTATTTTGTTCGACTATCGACGTGAGCCAAACAACCTTTACCAGTTTTCAAGAGCTATGCCGTAGGGTTATCGGTTTCCCCGCAACCTAGCATTATTATAAAAAAAAAAACACCGTCATGCCAGTCATCCCTCACCGTTAACCTCACTTTCGTCGACCTCTGACTCGAAAGCAGGTGGGAGAGTTAAAGGTTCACACCACAGTAGGCGGAACAGGGGGAGGGGGTGTGGGAGTTATATGGAGGGTGGTGGGTGAGGAAGGGCGGGACGAGGCAGGACGTGTGATGGGAGGGGGGTGAGGGGGCAAGTGATTGGCTGCGGTATTTAACCTAAATGAGATTAGAGGTTGTAATAGGTTTGTTTTGACAGAGAAAACCAATGTTTCTTTAATATTCGAGTGATAAAGTCGAACGATTACTCTCTATAAATGTTTATCATCATGAACGGGCCAACTAGTTCCACCCCCCCATTCGTGGCGTCACGTGGTGCCTACGTCACAAACCAAGGTGGTGATGAAGCTGCACGCTCGGGATACACGTGTGTCTCACATGAATGAACGCACCACTATTTGGATGCCTGGTTTGTAATACTAGGGTTATAAATATATCTACCACGTGTATGACAAGTTAATCATTATCAGTATAATACGTTTACTTGCATGATATTGATTTGAGACCAGTTAGAACTGCACATTGACAAATTATCACTGGGTTTGTTTCGCCCGGACAGCAGACTGAATCCCGGTCAAGTTCACAGCTACCACTGTTGCCAGATAAAACACCAACATGTTGGTGGACTAGGTGGCCTCGAGTCATCTGCTCGCAACTGTACATAGTATATCTGCGAGGTCTTCCCCCATCCACCACCCGGGGATGTGTCAGGTAGAAGTGGGATCCTGGTCTATATACTGTGTACACACACACACACACACACACACACACACACACACACACACACACACACACACACACACACACACACAGATATATATATATATATATATATATATATATATATATATATATATATATGTATATAAGGTACACACACACACACACACACACACACACACACACATCTACATTTATAAGAGCCGCGTTGTTTGTTTAATTGTTTGTTTGTCTTTCAATCACGCTCAAACCAATGGCCAGAAACCCCTAGACCCATATATATTCTGAATATGAGTAGCCCAAGGATGATTTTAGGCATGTCAAAATTCAGGTCTGGGTCATTTGAGGTCGCTGGTAAAGTATTCGCCTTTATGGCCTGGTCAACGCCAGGTATCCTTGCAGCCCAATTTTTGGCGTAGAGACTCACACGACCTCCAGTCGAACATAAGCTATGTGAGATTGACCTCCGAGGCCATTTGAGGTCACCGGTAATAGTAAACAAGTGCGCACAAATACTGTCCTCTAATCTACAAAAGCTGAAATATAAAGTTCCTGGACCTCTTCAAAAGCATAAGAGGTACATGGTCTTTCTGGAGTAGAAAGAGAGGATTAGAGTGTTCGCATTTTTGGCCCGGGCAACGCCGGGTATCCCTACCAGAGGGTGTGTGTGTGTGTGTGTGTGTGTGTGTGTGTGTGTGTGTGTGTGTGTGTGTGTGTGTGTGTGTGTGTGTGTGTGTGTGTGTGTGTTCAAGGATGGGTGAATTAGTGAACCGCGGAGACGGGCAATAACCGATGTCCATCAGACTGTGAAGCCATAAACAATGGTAATATGGCGTTGGTGCGTGTGTTACGGTGGCTGTGTGGCGTGGCGGGACTGCACCACCACTGACTGGGTTACTGTTGGTATTGTGAGTGGCTTCGGTGGTGTCCTAGCACCCGAGTAGCCTGTTCTGTGTTACTGACGTAAATCGTGTTAAATATAAAACAGAATAAATAACATACAAGAGGTTGATAAGGTGTATTAGGCATAATAAACTGCCAATGAAACGGAGCTAGGATGCCTCGTGTGCCCCTGTGATAGCGGTCGTTATTATAGGTAGCATAGGAGACTTAGTATTGCCTCTTTCATAGCGAATTGTTTTTCATCTTGAGTCTTACTTTTTCTTGTTCGCTATGTATACCTGCTTAATATTGATACAATTGGGATAGGTAACATATTCGAGGATTATTGATTAATTGTGATGTGCAAAATAAATAGCTAAAGAAGATAAGTTACGAAATCTCTGAAGGCAGCAAGAATTATTGTCCTACGACTCGTATTATCAATGGCTTTGGATATTCCGGAGCAATTATTCCGTAGCAGTAAATCCTGTCTATTATATAATGATACATTGTTGTGTGTTATTAATGGAAGCTATGCTCTCCAGACACCGATATAAACAACATACAGAAAAAATGTTAAGGTGTAATACGTCTACTGTATCGCTAACGACAAACTGCAGTGAAGCCTCTCATGTCACCTTCAACAGCGTGTGGTTCCCATCTTAATGTTATACAAGACTTCGTAGCACTCTTTCTTTAGCTATTTATTCCGCATATTACACCATAAAAATCTGTTCCATGCTATTTATATCGTCTGAATATCACCATAGATTGCATCTATAACGTTCAAGAGGATAATGAGGTGCAATGTGCAGAATAAGTCGCTAATGAAATGGTGCTACGAAGCTTTCTGTCTTCAAAATCGTGGGTGGAGTTCTCGTACATATATACAATCGATTCCCAGTGTAACGTGGTTCTGTGTTTCCAAGAAGAACTAGAGATGCGGGAAGCTTCTGAATTATGCTTTTGTTGTTCTTCCTTAAGAAAACAGGTATGAGATTCGATAATTATCATTTCGTAACATTTCCTTAGGAGGAAAAGGGGATATGATTAGGCTGAGCACTCTTCACTCTTTCTTTCTCGCAAAATAAATCGTGGATACTAGAGTGTTCAGGAATGCCATCCCTATATCTGAGCGTGTCATCGTACTGCCGGATGTGTCTGTGGTTGAACAAGGGTGCGAGGGGCAAAGATAATAACGTTAAGTGGTAAGAGCAGGAAGGAGCAGCCAGGAAGTGGCGGCGAGGGGAGGATGAGGGAAAAGGGAGGGGTGACGAAGGGAGAGAATAAGAAGTGAAGGTAAGGGAGGGAGAGGGGGATGATGAAGAAAGGAAGGATGCGCGAGGGATGAGGGGAAGAACATGGGGTGGGGGGAGGTGAGGAGGATGAGAAGGTTTCAGAAAGGGAGACAGTGGTATCTATCTATCTATTTATAGCCCGACGCCCTAATCCCGCAAAGGGTGGCCGCAGACAAAACACCTCCAAGTCGCTCTGTCACCCACCATTTGACTACTCTCCCCCCAACTCACCCCCCCCTCCCTCATATACCTCTCAACTCCATCCCTCCACCTCATCCTCGGTCTACCTCTCCCTCTCCCTCCCTCCACCTCACCTACATACACCCTCTTAGTCAGTCTTTCATTCTCCATTCTCTTCACATGTCCAAACCACCTCAGTTATTTCTCCTAATCTTCTCAACCACATCCACATCCACCCCACAGCGTTCCTACACTTCTTCATTCGTCAACCTGTCCCTCCACGTCGCTCCACATGCTCCTCTCAAGTAACTCATTTCCACTGCTCTCACTCTTGACTTGTTCCCCTCTTGCAAGGTCCATGCCTTGCTTCCATATGTCAGGGTAGGGATCACAATACTATCATGCAGTGACTTCTTAACTTCCATACTCACCTCCCTATTTCTCATCACTGCTTTCAGTGTACCAACAACCTTCCTTCCTTCCCTGCTGTACCCTTTCACGCACTTCATCCCCCAAAGTTCCATCCTTACTCATCACACTACCCAAGTACTTGAATGCATTCACATTCTCCATATCCTCACCATCCAACCTCACTGCACACTCTGTGATTTCATTCCTCTCAAACACCATAACTTTACTTTTGTTTACATTAACTTTCAGATTCCTCCTCCTACACACTGTCCCAAATTCATTCACCAAACCTTGCAACTCCCATTCATCTTCACTCAACAGTACTGTATCATCAGCAAACAGCAACACCGGAAGCTTCCAAATCTCACCCTCATTCATTAGAGCCACCCCCACATCCACTGCCCTACCCTGCACCTCCTTTACAACCCCATCCATGTATATATTAAACAGCCATGGAGACATCACACTACCCTGTTTCAGTCCCACACTGAGATCAAAGAACTCACTCAGCTCACCATCCACTCGCACCGCACCCCTAGCTCCCTCATACATACTCTTCACATCACTCAGCAATTTCCCCTCCACTCCATATATTCTTAATACCTTCCACATACCTTGCTTATCTATTCTGTCATAAGCTTTCTCCAAGTCCATGAAGGCAGCATACACTTTCCTTCCCTTCTCTAGATACTTCTCCACTAAACATCTTAGAACAAATATCTGATCTACACACCCTTTTCCCTTCCTAAATCCCCCTTGTTCTTCTCCAACTAGCTCCTCTGTCATATGCCTAACCCTATCAATGAGTATTCTACCATATATTTTACCAGTCACACTAAGTAGGCAAATACCCCTATGGTTACCACATACTTCTCTCTCTCCTTTTCCTTTGTATAAAGGAACAGTTATACCTGACTTCCAGTCCTCTGGAACCCTTCCCTCTTCCCAAGCCAATCTACACAACTTCCATATCCACTCCACAACAATCTCGCCCCCATACCAAAGCATTTCACCACACACTCCATCAATTCCTGGGGCCTTTCCCAACTTAATATTCTTCATCGCTTCCACTACTTCCGCCCTATTGATCTCTTCCTCCCTCCTCTCATCTCTTCTTCTCCCAGCCATTCCCCAACCACTTATACTCGCACTGCTCTCACTGTCCACATTCAACAAATCCTCAAAGTGCTCCTTCCATCTCCTCAGTTTCTCTCTCTTCTCCACCAACAATCTATTATTCCTATCTTTCACTCCCCTACTATTTTCCCTTTCACACTGCCTTACTTTCTTTACCTCCTTCCAAAACAATTTCTTACTCTCCCTCCATTTCACACTCAGATTCCTTCCAAACTCCTCATCCACTTTCTTTTTACTCTCCTTCACCAGTCTCTTAACCTCCCTTCTCCTGCTCACATATACCTCTCTCTTCTCTCTCTCATCTTCTCCCCTACCTCTACTCGCTAACCATTCACTATATGCCTTCTTCTTTTGTTCCACAGCTCGTTTCACCTCATCATTCCACCATGCTGTCCCTTGCACACCCTTGCATCTCCTTCTCACTCCACAAACCGCCTCACATGCTGCGCCTATCTCTTCCGTGAATATCTTACATACGTCTTCCACCCCTTCCATCTGCTCTAGCTCATACCTTCCCAGTCTTTCTTCCACTATGCTCTTATACTCTGTCATTTTCTCACTGTCTTGCAATTTCTCCACTCTTCTCACAGGAGCTGCTTCCTCCTGTCTTCCCCTTCGTCTCCTCAACCACTTTCTTTGCAGCTCTACCTTGGCCATCACTAAGTGATGGTCCGAGACTCCATTCCCCCACCCTCTCCACACTCTTGCATCCATCACTTGTCTTCTCATTCGCTCATCCACACACGTAGTCTATCATTGCCTTTCGTTCAACAGTGGTATACAATGAGAAGTAAGGGATTGAAGGATCAATTAGTAGACTAGTAAGCAAGAAAATCAACGGTGAGTAAAAAAAATTTTTCTGGTAAGCAAAGAAGGCAGAATAATTAAGGAAAGAAAGGAGAGGTAGGTACTGCTCGAGAGAGGTAGGGCCAAGTAAAAAGGGAGGGATGAGTAAGAGATAAAGATGGTAAAAGAAAGAAAAGAGGGAAAGGTGATAGTGTGGTGAAAAAGGATGAGGGAGTCAAAGACAAAGTTTATAAGTGTTAACAACAGGGAGGAACAAACAATACGTGAAAGGGTGAAGAAGACGAGGGAAGTGTGAGGAATGATGAGGGAAAAAGGAGAGAAGATGATGGAATAATTTATGAAAAGCTAAAATATCCCCTTCGGGAACGACACACTTGATGAACAAGGGCAAGGTGGAAAAAATCATCAAAAAATCTAACATGTTCGACAATCGAACTCTGCCTTCTAACCACAAGTTGAATATGTTACTACTTCACCGCCAGCTCCTTTAACGGGGAGTGGGTGGGAAACAAAGGGAAGTGAGACTGAAGGGAGAGAGAGAGATAGGAAGAAGACGGGTGAGGTGAAGGGGAAGAAGGAAGAAAAACAGGGGGTGAATGGAGGGAAAGGAAAGGTGGGCGATTCGGTGGTTCGGTCGGTTTAGTGTTGGCCCCACATTTGAAGAATGCTGTCTTTACCAGAGAGAGAGAGAGAGAGAGAGAGAGAGAGAGAGGGTGAAAATGGGTGGAGGAAGGGTAGGGCAGACAGGCAGACAGGAGAGAGTTCACTCGGACAAGCGTAAAACCAGAGAGGTTATCAGAGAGACTGCTGTGTAAGGCTGATAATGATGATAATGGCAGGCGTATCCCAGCACCTGCCAAATAAGCCAGTATTCTAACTTGGCGGTGGGGTTTGATCTCAGTGGGGCGGAGGGATTGCGGGCTTAGTTAATCTGACCTGACAAATGGTCCCACTGGCTAAATAAATTTTAGCTGAAGGTTATGGACGTTGCCTTGTGATGCGAGTACACCCATGATATCATTGTTGCTACCGCCGTATCTTCCTGTATATGTCTCCAACTGTCTGTCTACCAGTCCCATAGATAGATAGATTGAAAGATAGGTTCGATAGATAGTTAAATGGAGCTGTAGGCTACAAAACTTGTGGTACTTTCGGCACAGAGCAAGAAATATTGACTGTATAACTACCTATTGCTGTATCGCCCTATCCTCTGCCTGACTCAAGTTCGTTCTCTGAGGCCCAGCAGTCCTCCATCGCACCACACACCTTCATGTGCCACCACTACGGCGATAATAACCGCGTCCATACTGTATACATGCCAGAGATATCTCAGTCAGAACTGTTGTGATGACATTACCTTAAATATTATTTTATTTATATATATATCTATATCTATATCTGTATCTATCTATCTGTCTATCGATCGATCGATCGATCTATCTGTGAGTCTGTCTGTCTATCTATATATCGATCAATCAGTCAATCTACCTACCTATCTATCTATCTATCTATATGTAATATCATTCGTTCCCTTGTTTTTGAAGATTCTAACATGCTTGCATGCATCGGCCTTGGTCATCTAATGTCCTCTCTCCATGCTGCTCAGTCTGTGGCAGCTCCCTTGTTCAGTTCCTCATCCCCGAGGTCACACTCAATGACCTCGTTCCAGGTCTTTTTCGGTCTACCTCTTGCAACCCTACCCCTAACATTAACACTTCTCACCTTATGTACCCAGTTATCATCCCCCATCCTCTCCACATGCCCATACCATCTCAAGCTACCTCTCCTCAACACACTCCTGTCCCATCCTACCCCTCAACTCTTTCATCGTTAACCTAGCTCCCCCAGGCCTCACATTCAGAGACGCACTGCACATCCACCTAATCGTTGCCGTTTCTGTACGTTTGAGCCTGCGAATATCCTCTTTCTTTACTGGCCAAGTCCCAGTACCATCAAGTATTACACTCCTAACACATGCTGCATATAAAGATTCCTTAGAAGGGAGGGAGAGCCCTCTCAATGTCAGGAGAGGCAACAGCTCCCTGAACTTCTTCCAACCTTTCCTCACACTAGCCACAGAGCTAGCTCCAGCCCCACCTCCAGCACATAACATGTCTCCCAAAGAACAAAACTCTTCAACACACTCAGGAGACTCACCAACAAGTTCAATCTTTTCACGCCTGACAATCTCCACATACTCCTACCGACACACCACACACATGAAATCAGCATTATCTTGCAGCCTACCTCTAATACCATTACATCTCTTCTGCACCCACTTATCACAGACACTGCACAAGATGGAATTACTTCCCATGCCCTTGCGGCAAATTGCACATGGCCACTTTCCCTCATCTTTGACAGTACCACAACCAAGCCTAGATACCAACACTTTTGTTTTACTTGCATTTACTCTTAAGCCCTTGTGCCGCATACCATCTCTCCACTTCCTAGATCTTTCCTTCGCCTCCCTTTGATTCTCTGCAATCAACACCAAATCATAGGCAAGCAACATATCCCATGCGAGTCCATTTTTGAAGTCACGTGAGAGGGCTTCAGTACCATGATAAACAACAAGGGACTTAAAGCTGACCCCTGATGCACACCAACATTCACAGAAAACTCAACAATAAAATCTCCATTCACTCTTACCCGGGTGCGAGCACCCACATACATGGCCATAACCACCCTAACCAGCTACTCCTCGATCCCAGGCCCTATCATTGCCCACTTCACCACCTCTCAAGGGACTCTGTAAAAGGCTATCTCCAAATCAACAAAAACAAAGTACAGTTTCCTTTTCTTTCCTATACATTTTTCTTGAAGCTTTAATACAATGAATATACATTAATGGTCCCTTTGCCTGGCATAAACCCAACTTGTATCTCATCAATATTCACTCTATCTCTAATCATACTTTCTAGAACTCTCTCTATTACCTTTATTACCTAGTCTAAAAGTTTTACTCATCTATAATTTCCTCTTTCCAGGACGTCACCCTTCCTTTCTACGCATTTACAATAAAAGAAAACTATTCGGGAGCCGAATGCCAACCGCCCGCCAGAATATGCAGTTGGCCAAGTCCAAGATTTAGGCCATATCTTGATATCCTGAAAGTTTCATGTTGATAGCTCAAGCCGTTCATGAGATATAGCCTAATGGTGTTAAAGGCGGGCGATAAAAACCACTTGACCTTTGGCAGTCATTTCGGTGACCCTGACCTTGACCCCGAGTGCCCATTAAAAAACTCGTCCAAGATTTTGGCTTATTCTTGATACCCTGGAGGTTTCATGTTAATAGCTCAAGCCACTCATGAGATGTAATGGGAACAGACAGACAGACAGACAGACAGACAGACAGACAGACAGACAGACACACACACACACACACACACACACACACACACACACACACACACACACACACACACACACACACACACACACACACACAGAGGCGGGCAAAAGCATTACTGCTTCACCTTCTAAAGGCAGGCGATAATTACACTCTTCAGCCAATCATCTGGGACAACACACATATAATCATATTTATCAAGTCAGTGACTAACTTCACTCCTAAACCTCCTGAGGCTTTTAACATTAAAGCACTCAACCCAGACACACTCTCTACCTTCCCTACCTTCATCCTACCTATTGCCCCACTCACAGTAGCAGCGTCAGTCAAAGGCCTAGGGCCAAACACTGGATCTGCAGGCTCCAAACTTTCCCTGTCCCAGTCAAACTCCTCATTCAACAACCGGCTTTAATGCTTTCTCCATGCATTTTTAATATCCCCACTGTTCACCACTACCTTTCGTTCATCATTCCTCAGTCACTGCTCACCTATGATATCCTTATTCTCCCTCTTCATCTGATTTGTCATCTTAAGTATCATATTCTTCATTTCCACATGAGTTAGGTTATCAAGTAAAGTCTCTGTGACTCAGACTTCATCCTGTAAACCTCATTCCTAGTCCTACGCTTGGTAGCTAAGTTTTCCTCTCTGATACCACGCTTCTTCCATTCCCGGGAAACCCTTCCTTTCTCCTTAACTGCAGCTTCTACACCCTCATCCCACTACGAAGTTACTTTATGTCTTGGTGGGCCTCCTGTCCATCCACATACTGAATCAGTAACTCTCAAGAGGTTGACCTTGATGGCTCTGCACTGTTTGCTAACACTTCTGTTACCACCTCCCTTCAGCCACCACTCTCTTCGTCTCGTTATAGAAGGCATCCCATACTGCTTGTTTTTTCAGCTTTCATTCTTTCCTCATAGGTCCTCTTTTTCATCACCCTTTCCTTGAGCACCATGTCACATATCAATAACTTGTGTTGCTGCATACACTCCTTGCTCCACCCTCACTAACTTCCTATCAGCCCTCCTGACCAGGAAACAGTCTATGTGGCTACTATTTCCCCCAGATTCGTATGTAATCAACCTACTCTCTGTCTTCCTAAAATGTATGTTGCATACAATCACATTCATTGCCTCTGCGAACTCTAGTATCCTTTTCCCTTCCTCTTTTCTTGTATGGTACCATATGCGCATCCCTCAAGTATTCCTTCATATCCTCGAGTTGCTTCACCTACATGACCATTTAAGTCCCCTCCCAGAACTACAGTCTCTTCATCCCCCATACCACTTACTACACAGATTAAGCATCGCAAAATCTATCCTTCTCTTCCTTATCCAATCCTTCCTGTGCAGCGTATGCCGATGTAAACAGAACCATCTTCCCACCAAACAAAATTTTCACTCCTATTATGCTATCACTTACCCTCATGACATTCATGACATATTCCACCCATTTTTCTCAAAACAACACACCCACACCATCATATCCATCTGCCCTACCCTGCCAAAACAACTTACAATAACAATCCCTCCCAGCAACCTTTCTGGCTGCTCTACCCCTTTACCAGACTTCTTGCACATATCCCACATCCATCCACCTCCTACTCAATGTCTCAACCACTTCCCCTGCTATACCTCTTAAATTTCCCATATTCCACGACACCACTCTGATCCCCCTGGGTGATTTAGTGTCCTCAGGATTGCATTAAATTTCGTTCTTAAACTTGGTCACAGTCAGTACAAATAGTAATGGGGAGAGACATGCCACTGGCCCCAACAACTGGGCAGTCCCAGGTCCTGGCAATGGATATGGGACACCTAGTCCATCATCCTCGAGCAGTGGCTGTGGATGAGGCCTCGGGGCACCTTGCCAGGACAGTCTTGGCCCTGTAACTGCCCTGCCATTAGAGTGCTACTCCCAGGTTCGGGCCCCTCTCTATTGGGCGGAAGCAGCAGCCTGGGAACCTCAATGCCCCGTACCTTCTAGCGCAGGTTCCAGCCCCATCTTACCCCGGCCCCACGATCAATACTGGCAAAGCCTTCGTCACGCCTTCCCTCAAAAGGTCTGCCACTAGGTAGCGGGGGCAATGCTTTCCTGTGCTGGTGTCAACCCTTGTGATATAGTGGGGTATGTTGTGTGACATGTAAAGCACACGTGGTGTAGTATATGAGATAGAGGAAGTGTTTGAGAGAGTGTTCTGGTCCACTCCCGATGTTAGTGTCACACTGAAAATGTCAGCAAAACAGGATGGCCAGGTAGCTAGTGAAACAGGAGCTCCAGCTCTCCCTATCACCAGCATTCCCAATATATACATGGATAGGGTGATGAGAGAAGTAAAAACACGAGTAATGGAGAGAGGCATGGCGTTAGTAATTAATGGTGATGGATGGAATATCTCAAATTTGTTGTATGCTGATGATGCAGTACTGCTTGCAAGTACCGGACAAGAACTTGGTAGGCCAGTGCAGAGTTTTGTTGAGGTCTGTGAGTGTCATGCCTTGAGAGTAAATGTAGAAAAGAGTAAAGTGATGGTTATCGAGAGAGAAGGTGACTCCCAGTGCGATGTTACAGTGAATGTAGAGACACTGGCATTGGTGAGAGGTTTCAAATACATGGGTACATTGATAGAAAAAAGAGGAAAATGTGCAAAACAAGTGGAAAGTAGAGTGACACAATGAAGAAAAGTAGCCGGTGCAATGAAGGCCTTGATAAGAAACAGAGGCTTGAGTGTTGCAGCTGTGCAAGGCCTACATGAAGGAGTGTTAGTGCCAACTTTAACATATGGATGTGAGACTATCGTGTTGCATGAAAATGAAAAGTCAAGAGTAAGAGCAGTGGAGATGGGATTGCTGAGGAATGTATGTGGAGTACAGAGGATGGATAGGATACAAAATAATGTGATTCGTGAAAGATGTGGAGTGAGGAAGTCGGTGGACACCAGAATTAGGGAGAGTGTACTGAGATGGTATGGTCACGTAGAGAGAATGGATAACAATAGAGTGGTGAAAAAAGTATATCTGAGCGAATTTGAAGGAGGGAGGAGGCAAGGTAGACCAAGGAGAAGGTGAAGAGATATGGTGGATGTGTGAGGAAGAGAGGTTTGGAAGTCGGTGAGGCTAGGGAACTAACAAGAGATCGAGCTGGCTGGATGAATGTTGTGAGGAGAAGTGCATGATCAGAGATTTGGCATCCCTTTTTAACGTGGCAGCGTCCGGATTGACTTTATCAGATACATTTATGTGAAGCTACAGAACGTGGTGAATGTTTTTGACGTATCCGATAGAGCCAGGATTCCGGGGGCTTGAATAATGAGTGAATGGAAGAGTGGCCCATTGGATTGGGCAAGTTTGTTCTGTCTGGACATTGCTACTCCTTACCCTGCCCTAGGGTGGGAAAGGAGGTCCGGATGATGATATATATTATATATATATATATATATATATATATATATATATATATATATATATATACATACACACACACACACACACACACACACACACACACACACAGATATATATATATATATATATATATTATATATATATATATATATATATATATATACTCAAGAGTATATGTTTGCACACACACACACACACACACACACCTCTGTGCGGTGTCACCAACAGCCTATGAGAAGAATCACATCCTAACTTCCTCAGTTCTGGAGTCCTGTCTTTAAGCAAATAACTTAAAAAACACCTTGTTTTCTAGAACGGCTTAAGACTACCCATTTACAACGATGTTTAATTTTTTGTTTTATTTATGAAATGTGAATATGAAAAAGCAAGTTGTAGATTTTTAGGAAAGGTAAATAACTGACGAATTATATAGGAACTGCATACCAAAAGGCTTGCATCTATTTCTTTTGCTTTGATTCTTTCTTATAGATAGATAGATAGATAGAAGCGGGAGAATCTAGGTGTAGCTCTGTCCCCGTGTCTCTCACTTAGGATTTTCGGACACGAGGCGGTACTCTCCTGAAGACTTAAGAGAAGCCATACAACTCCAGGGGCATCAAATGAAAGACCAAGAAGTTCCTGCATCCAGTACTTTTGTACTTGTTTATCCTCCAACTAACAAAAAGGTTTCTATTCCACTGGCATCATAAAAAGCATATTGTGTGTGTATATGTGAGAGAGAGAGAGAGAGAGAGAGAGAGAGAGAGAGAGAGAGAGAGAGAGAGAGAGAGAGAGAGAGAGGTGGAGGGGGGAATTCGAACGTTTACATGACGACTGAATGGATGTGCGGCCCTTTTGTCACTCAGTAGTTAATTTTATTACTTATATACTAGCCTGTTTCTATCTCTGGACACGTTCCAACATATGTTTTAGTGGGAAATAAGGCTGAGATGATTAAGACAGAATTATAAAACATGTAGCGAAGACGTTAGGGCCAGAGGCTGATCAACCACTACCAATACAAAGCAAGTTCAACACAATCAGGTAGCGCATACCTACGCCAACGCTTATACTAGACAACTCAGATCATCACCAAAAATTAATCAGCTCATCCCTGGCACATTAACCACATATCCACAGTATTTCATTGAAATCTGTCAATAACATATTGAGTTTTTACGTGAACAGTCAAACAAAAAGCAGTCCTGATCATCACTCGGATCATCACCAAAAGTTTATCTAATTTTCCTTGGTCAATAACCCAAAATCCAAAAAATTTCATAATAACCCATCAATAAATTTTTGAGATATATTGTGGGCAAACAGACGATCAAACAAATAAACATACAAGTGAACCTGCCATAGGCAGAGCGCTTGCCAGATGGATCCAATTGTGTCTGCTTATCAATTTCACCGACATGTAGAGAGTCTTATGTCTGCTTAGTTTTCACCGGTGTGTAGGCAGTCATTTTTCGCACTTCATTACGAAGCACAGGATGGGTTTAGGAAGCTAAAAATTGCATTGCTATGTGCGCCAGACATTTCTTTTCAGTTTGGTAAGAAAAAAATCGATTTTTGAAACCTGAGAAAAAAAAAGAAAAAAAGAATGGTGCTGAGGCCAGCCACTGGGTCCGGAAGATTTCCGGACCCACGGCCATTGAGGGTTTTCAACCCCCTACCCAGCTCAGGGCCTTTGAATTATTTTTAATGCAAAACAGTAGGCTTTCATGGTTTATAGATATCTACCTTCTGATTTTTTTTTTTTTTTCCAGAACGATTGGCACAAAACTGTGACCTGTAGAGTGCAGACAAACAAACAAACAGACAGACAGACGAAAAACAATAGGCTTCTAGAGTTTATGGATATCTACCTTCTGAATTATTTTCAGAACAATAGGCGCAAAATTGTGACCTGCAGAATGCAGACAAATAAACAAACACGGAACTAACCAACATATTTGTCGAATCTTACGACTTCGGCAAGCAGTGAAACTGACAGGCAGAGCGCTTGCCAATGAATCCCCCCCTCATCCCCCATTACCCCTCTCCCTTCTTCCCCTATTCCCCCCTCCTCCCCAGCTTCCCCCCTCCCCCCTCTTTCCCCCTCCCCCTCTTCCCCCTGCCCCATCTTCCCCCTCCCCCTCTTCTCCCCTCCCCCCTCTTCTCTCCTCTTCCCCCTCTCTCCCCTTCCTCCCTCCCTCTTTTTTCCTCCTTCCCCCTCTTCCCCCCTCCCCTCTTCCCGTCTCTTTCCCTCCCTCTTCACCCTTCCCCTCCTCCCCCTCCCATCTTCCCCCCTTTTCCCCTCTTGCCGGATGGCTGCGAGTGTCTTCTTACTTTTTACCGGCATGTGGGCAGTAGGACCCTTGCCGGATGGACCCAAGTGTGTGTGTTTATTTTTCACCGAAGTGTCGGCAGTCATATGGCGCAAAATTTCGCTCTTCATTGCAAAACACAGGATGGGTTTAGGATAGGTTTAGTAAGTTAAAAATGTATTGCAAGGTGCTCCAGACGTTTCTCTTCAATCTGGTAAGAAAAAAAAAATCGATTTTCCAAATGTGAAAAAATGGTGCTGGGGCAGGCCGGGCACTGGGTCGCGACGATATCTGGACCCACGGCCACTGAGGGTTTTCAACCCCCACCCATCCCTTTGACCGATTTTGATGAAAAACGAAAGGCTTCCAAAGTTTATGAATATTTACTTTCTGATTTTTTTTTTCAGAGCAACGGGCGCAATATTGTGATCTGTAGAATGCAGAAAATAAAATAACATACATACGGAACTGACCAACATCCTTGCCGAATCATTCGATTTTGGCAAGCAATGAAACTGGCATAGGCAGAGCGCTTGCCGGATGGATTCCATCCTCTTCCCCCCCTCTTGCTCATACCTCTCCCTCGCTCCTTCCCCTTCTTCAGCCCCTCCCCCTTCTTCAGCCCCTCCCCCTCATCCCCCCTCCCCCTCCCAATTCTCTCCCCTCCCGCAAGCCCCCTGCCCCCCTCACCCACTCCCTTCCTTCCACCCTTCCGTCCTCCCACCTCTCCTTTCCTCTTCTCCCCACCAGCACCCTCGACTCCCTCCCCCACCCCCATCCTCTCCTCCCCAAACACCCCATCTCTAAACCCCTTTCCCCTATCCCTTCTATCTCTTTTCCCCCCTTCCCTCCCTTCCTCCCTCTCCCCCTCCCCCTCCCCATCCGCCACTCCCTCCTCCCCTCTCTCCTCTCCCCCTCCCTCCTCTCCTTCCTCCCCCATCACTTCCTCCCCCCTTCCCCCTACCCTTCCTTCCCTCTTCCCCTCCCTCCTCCCTCCTACAGACTCCCCTCTCCCTCCCCCCTCCCCCCTCCCCTCCTCCCCCGACCCTCCCTTCCCTCCTTCCCCTTCCTTCCCTCCCCACTCCTCCTCACCCCCTCACCCCTCCCCCTCCCCCTCTGCCAACCTCCCATTCTTTCCTCCCTCCCCCTCTTTCCTCTCTTTCCCCCCACCTTCCCGCCCCCTCCCCCTTCTCTCTACCAACCACCCCCTCTTTCCTCCCCCTCTTCCTCCTTCCCCCCTCCCCCTCTTTCCCCCTCCCTTCTCTCCCCGTCCCTTCTTTTCCCCTCTTCTTCCCCCCCTTCTTTAATCCACCCTTCTTTTGTCCCGCTTCTTCCCCCCCCCTGTTTCCTCCTTCCTTTTTCCCCCCGTTCTTTCCTCCTTCCCTTTGTCCCCTTCGTTCTTCCACTTCTTTCTCTCCTTCTTTCCCCCACTTCTTTTCCCACCATTGCTTTCCCCCCTTCTTTCTTCCTCATCTTTCTCTCTTTTTATCTCCCTTCTTTCCTCCCTCCTTTCCCCCCCAACTTTCAAACCCACTTCTCTCCCCCTTCCCTTTTCCCCCTTCTTCCCCTCATTGCACCGTATTGTGCTTCCTGGTCTCTCTCTCTCTCTCTCTCTCTCTCTCTCTCTCCTAGGATTATTACTTCCTGTCCATTTGAAATCACTCAACAGGTCCTGCGGGAGAAATTCCATCATTGAGAGGTTTCAACCCCCCACTCATCCCAGGGCCTGCCGATGTTGATAAAAAACAGTAGGCTTGCATTGTTTACAGATATCTACCTTCTGGATTTTTTTTTCCCGAAAGGTTGGCCCAAAATTGTGACCTGTAGAGGGCAGACAAACAAATGGACAGACAGACAAACATATGGGGCTGACCAACATGCTTGCCGAATTTTTCGATTCCGGCAAGTAACAAAAACAGTATCCCAAACTTCCTCTAGCTTCGTTGACGGAAGTAAAAATATTGTTGAACCTTATTAACGCTGAAGCTGATGCATAAACAGCCAGTGAAACAATGTAACTTATCATTATTATTAGCTCAAACTCCAGTACTACATGAACCTTAATTCTCCTATTATAAAATCAACGTTCACTAAAAAAAAAAAAAAAAAAAAAAAAAAAGGTCCATACATTAAATTCAGTAATGAGTGGTTAGTCTACATTTTCTTTCCCAACTAACCCAGACACAGACAGACATGAAGTGAGGTGAGGTGATTGTGATATGAGCTGCGGTGGAACGAGATGGCTTGAAGTAAACTGAAACTGCTGAGCTGAGGTGATGTGCGGTGAGGTGTTTTGTGATAGGATGAGGTGGGACAAGAGGAGGTAAGATGAGGTGAAGGAAACTGAAGTGAGGTGAGCTAAGCTGAAATGAGGTGATGTGAAGTGTGTGAGACGAGATGAGCTGGGATGAGGTGAGGTGAAGTACAGGTGAGGCGAGTTCAGCAATGCAGCCGTGACCCGTGACCTGCCAGTTTCACTTACTGCGTCAGTTACTACCAGTCTTACAAGTCAATCAGCCACTGTCTGCTGCCAAATCCTGAGGGGCTGGAGCGGGTACGTGGAATGGCCTTGGGTGATGTGATACGCAAAAGTGGTGTAAAAGATGTTGACATTATTGAGGACTATATTCTCATCACCTTATGGGAATGAAAAAATAACTATTTATAAAAATGACAAAAAATAACATAATAAAAATAATAATGATAATAATAATAATAATAATATTAATAATAATAATAATAATAATAATAATGATAATAATATAATGATAATAATAATATTCTTATTATCAATGATAACAACAGCAATAATGATTAAAGCTACTACAACACAGTGAAATTGACCAAGGACAATTTTGATTAAAAATTTCCCACAGCCATTGCCTACTAGAAGCCGAGCTACAAAACGACCTTGAGGTCAAAGTCACTGATCTTGTGCATGTCATCTTAGGTCATCACAGTCTATAAGTCCACTAAGTTTGGTGGTTCTAGCTTTAATCCTTCATGGAAAATTAGGTGACATCTGGAATATCCAGAGAAGTCCCAATTTTTTACCCAAGACTATCTCAGAGATAATCAACCGAATGGAGCCATGTTTATTTCCGGCCTGCATCCGCCTTAGTTTTAGCTTTCTAGCCTTAGGGATTCTTGAGACTGCATGGATGATTCACTTTTCCGTGTTCTGGATAATATCCAAAGATTCATTTGACAGGGTTACCATCATATCTGGCCAAATGGCTCGGCCAACTGACATACTATGTTGACCAAGGGTGAAGGCTCTAGGTCAAATAGCCTATGGAATCTCGTAATAATAATAATAATAATAATAATAATAATAATAATAATCATAATACTGTAATAATAATAATAATAATGATATTGGCGAAACAAGAGAACTTGCCACAGGGATGCGGAAAATTTTAGTAATAATAATAATAATAATAATAATAATAATAATAACTAAAAACAAACAAACAAGAAGCCTCAGACAAAGACTGACCAAACGATGACGACCCAGGACCGGACAAAGGACTTGATAATGAGTACATGGAATGTAAGAGGAGCGAATGATGAGGTGAAAGAGAGAGAGATTGTCCAGGTGCTTGAGGGTGTGAAAGTGGATGTATGTGGAATAACTGAAACAAAATGGAGAGGAGAAAGTTTGAGAGAATGGGAGTAAGGATGGGGTATATGTGCAGGAGTAGGTGAGAATGAGAGGGCAAAGGAAGGAGTATGTATAGTTGTGAGTAAAAGATGGAAGAGGAGCATAAGACAGTATGGATCAGTTGGGTCAAGGATTGTGTGGGTAAAGTTGAAAGTTGGAATACAAATGTGGGCGATTGTGTGTGTGTATGCACCAACGCAAGATCGTGCTAGAAGAGTGAGAGAAGAGTTCTGGACAAATGTAGAAGTGTGCATGGAAAAGTTTGGAAGGAATGAGAGAGTGTTTCTGATTGGTGATATGAATGGTAAAGTTGGGAATGTGAAGGTGGATGGAATAGTTGGTGAGTGGGGTGTGCCTGCTGAGATAGATGAGAATGGGAGTGCGTTAGTGGACATTTGTGCTGGGAGGGGATTGGTGATAGCCAATACCCTCTTCAGGCATAAAATGATCCACAGGTATACATGGCAAGTGATGAGAAGGGTGGGTGGTGAACTGAATGAAAGGAAGGCAATGATTGATTATGTGTGTGTGGATGAAAGGATGCGAAGATGTGTAATGGATGCAAGAGTGTATAGAGGTTGGGGGAGTGGACTTTCTGACCACTACTTGGTGGTGGCCAGAATTAGAATGCAAGTAAGATGGAGGAATAGAAGAAGGGAAAGACGAGAGGAAGGAGTAGTTGCAAGGAGAGTGGAAAGGTTACAAGAGGATGAGAAAAAGGCAGAGTATAAGAGAGAAGTGGAGGAACGATTGGGCAAATATGAATTGGAGCAGATGGGGGACGTGGAAGGTGTGTGTAAGATATTTACAGAAGAAATATGTGCAGCATGTGATGTGGTGTGTGGAAGGAAGAGAAGACGGAGGGGGTGCAAGGAACAGCGTGCTGGACTGAAGAGGTGAGACAGGCTGTGGCACAAAAGAAGAAAGCATACAATGAATGGATGAGAAATAGGGGCGTGGAAGAAGTTGAGAGGCGGAAGAGAGAGTTATATGTGGAAAGAAAGAGAGAGGTGAAAAGATTAGTAAGAGAGAGTAAGAAGAGAGTGGATGAGGATTTGGAAGGAATTTGAGTGTAAAGTGGAGGGACTGTAAGAAAATATTCTGGAGAGAAGTGAAAAGAGTAAGACAGGGTGGAAGTGAGGTTAGCAGGGGAGTGAAAGATAAAAATGGTAGATTACTAGTGGAGAAGGGAGAAAAAGTGAACAGGTGGAGAGAACACTTTAAGGAATTGTTGAACATAGGGGATGGAAGTAATGCGAGTATAAGTGGCTGGGGAATGGCTGGGAGAAGGAGGGAGGTGAGAAAACAGGAAGAAATCAGTAGGATAGAAGTTGTGGAAGCAATGAAGAAAGTTAAATCGGGGAAAGCCCCAGGAATTGATGGAGTGTGTGGTGAAATGCTGAAGCATGGGGGAGAGATAGTAGTAGAATAGATGTGGAAGATGTGCAGATTGGCCTGGGAGGAAGGTAGAGTCCCGGAGGATTGGAAGTCAGGTATAATTATTCCCTTGTACAAAGGAAAAGGGGAAAAAGAAGTGTGTGGTAATCATAGGGGCATTTGTCTTCTTAGTATAATAGGAAAAGTGTATGGTAGGATACTTATAGACAGAGTTAGAGAAAGAACAGAGGAATTAGTTGGAGAAGAATAGGGAGGCTTTAGGAAGGGAAGAGGTTGTGTAGATCAGATATTCATTCTTAGATCTTTAGTGGAAAAGTTTCTAGAGAAGGGAAAGAAGTTGTATGCGGCTTTCATGGATTTGGAGAAAGCGTATGACAGGTTGGATAGACAAGGATTGTGGAAAGTGTTAAGAATATATGGAGTAGATGGAAAGTTGTTGAATGCTGTGAAGAGTATGTACGATGGTGCGAAGGATGCAGTGCGTGTGGATGGAATTAAGTGAATTTTTCTCTTTGAAAGTTGGTTTGAAACAGGGATGTGTCATGTCTCCATGGTTGTTCAATCTGTACATGGATGGGGTAATAAAAGAGGTACAAGGTAGGGTAGTGGATGTTGGAGTGGCCCTGGTGAGAGAGGATAGTGTTTGGAAACTCTCTGTACTGTTGTTTGCAGATGATACTGTGTTGTTGAGTGAAGACGAAGGGGAGCTGCAAGGCTTGGTGGATGAGTTTGAGAGAGTGTGTAAGAAACGGAATCTAAGGGTGAATGTAGGGAGGAGTAAAGTGATGGTCTTTGAGAGAGGTGAAGTTAGTGAATGTACAGCGAGGTTGGATGGTGAGGAATTGGAAAATGTGAGTACGTTTAAGTACTTGGGTAGTGTGATGAGTAAGGATGGAGATTTGGAGGGTGAAGTGCTTGAAAGGGTACAGCAGGGAAGAAAGATTGCTGGTTCTTTGAAAGCAGTGATAAGAAACAGGGAAGTGAGCATGGAAGTAAAAAAGTTACTACAAGACAGTATTGTGATACCAACTCTAACGTACGGAAGTGAAGCTTGGACATTGTTGGAAGGACACAAGTCAAGAGTGAGAGCAGTGGAAATGAGTTATTTAAGAGGAGCCTGTGGAGTCACGTGGAGAGACAGGCTGACGAATGAGGATATAAAGGAGCGTTTTGGTGTGGATGTGGATGTGATAGGAAGTGTTATGAGGAACACACGGAGGTGGTTTGGCCATGTGGAGAGGATGGAGGGTGAAAGACTGACGAAGAGAGTGTATGTGAGTGAGGTGGAGGGGGGAAGAGGGAGGGGGAGGCCGAGGTTGAGATGGAGGGATGGGGTGGAGAGGTATATGAGAGAGAGGGATGTGAGTTGGGAGCAGGGCAGTGAAATGGCGGGGGACAGGGCGACATGGAGGCGATTTGTTTGTGGCCACCCCAAACGGGATTGAGGCGTCTGGCAATAGATAGATAGATAGATAAAATAATAATAATAATAAAATTACAACAATAGTACTACTATTACTACTATCGAAATGATGTCAGAGTGGTGGATGGCTATTTTTGTGACCTTAAGTTCATCTGTTGTAACCTTAAGTTTGGTGGTTCTAGCTTTAATCCTTCATGGAAAATTAGGTGACATCTGGAATATCCGGAGAAGTCCCAATTTTTGCCCCAAGACGATCTCAGAGAATAATCAACCGAATGGAACCATATTCATTTCCAGCCTGTATCCACCTTAGGGCCATATTGTATCAAAGTTTTAGCTTTCTAGCCTTAGGGATTCTTGAGACAGCATGGATGATTCACTTTTCTGTGTTCTGGATAATATCCAAATATTCGTTTGACGGGTTGCCATCATATTTGGCCAAATTACTTGGCCAGCTGACATACTATGATGACCAAGAATGAAGGCTCTAGGCCAAATAGCCTCTGGAATCTCTGTGGTATCATGACCATAAAATATGTGAATCTTGAGATTTGATTTTAGTTATCGTGTAGTCGAAGACAGGAGAAGTTAAAAATGGATACAGGGTCATGATTGTAGTTTATTATCTTCAAGGGAAAGTTTAAGTTGAAACACTGTGTGTATTACACAGGAGCGTATATTTACTAGTTAAGTTCTCGTTAGACCCCACTTCCCTTCCTCTCACTACAACCTTTTGGTTTTATAGCTAGCCCCCTTCTGACTCTCTAATCCCTTCCTTCTTGTACAGGAGAGCTAGTGTCACGTGTACTGCACATGTAGCATTGTTCTAGAATATTGTGTGTGTCTATGTGTATGCAGCGTTTCTGATGACATTGTGCACGTCTGGCATTCCTTACAGAAATGAGGACACATTTCCTTTCCCATTGAAATCGCAAACACATTTCCTTTGGTTAACTCTTGCTGACATATTTCCTATTCCCACACCTTGACTGGTGTTCCTATCTATTACACTATTATGAATTGCATTATGATAACGTAGATTCCTACATCTGTCTATTATGTTATGAGTTGTATTATTATAATATGGGGTCTTGACATCGCTTGGTCACGTCAGCTGGCGATCTTACGACAGCATGCATCAGCGACACTAGTCTATTAATACATAACACTGATTATAATATTGTATAGAGTAAATATTCATGATAATATTGTACTGACCTAATAATATGCTAGAAACATAATACATTGTAAACATACTGTATACATAAAGGAGCAAATGCACTAAAGTTAAACTGAGTATGGAATATTGTATAACATATTGTAATATGTGTATGTATAACAGGCACATATATGCAAAAAAAATTCAAAGTTGAGATTATAGTAAGAGTTATCAAACAATTTGTATTTTATATAGATATAATGATAATTTTAATTCAATTGTTGTCCCACATTAAAAAAAAATAATAGTAACACTATTTACAAAATATTTACACTTCATTCAAGGGGTCTCACTTGAATGTTAACTCTTCCTCCAGTAAATACTGACTTCAAGTTTGCAATTCTTGCATGCAGTCTGTGCATTGCGAACACCACTACTTCAAATACAATAGAGAAGACTATAAAGACAGTAGGTGCTGGGCTATACACATGTGTTGAAGATACTCAAACTCAATTCTTCCCAGGGCTTCATTGTTTCGTTGATTAGATGCATAGTTTCAAACTTAGGTGAAGTCAACTTAATACCTGTGCTTATGTGTTAGTCCATATTAGGCAGTGGGTGGAAATGTTTGTGTGTATGATTGAGGATGGTGTAATGATTGATGGTAGATAAAGTGGACATGTATGATGTAAGTATCGCACAGTAGTCTGGTGCTATGTATAATCCTGATGCTGAATTATGAGATGGTGGTATATCTGGACAGATTATGTAAACTGATGTGTTATGAGTGAAGTAAAGAAAACTGCAAGTGTCCGATGAGCTGATGTTGTATAAGCTTATCTGGAACAAAAGTGTAGTTGCAGTGGTGATGAATGTCGTGATTTCTTATGATAGCCATTTCTCAAGGGACAGTTCCAGTAGGCTGAAACGTGAAGATGTACGCAGGACAAAGGTGAACAGCCTGTAAGGATGAACGGAACTTTCGTTCAATCGTTGATTCACTGGCGATAGTGACAGTGTTCTGTCTCTTGAAGACCATGATGAGTTCGGTGTTTGTGTCGATGTTGATGATGACCAAAGTGTCATTATTCTTAGATGGGAAGGGGTATATTTGATACACCGTGAACAGGTCGTCAGTTATGAATGGTACATGAACTACTACTGATGTTGGTGTTAGTCTTGCTTCTAAATATGGATCATAGAACATGAAATCTCTACCCCGGAACAAAGGCTTCAAACCATGTTTATGTATGCCTTGACTAATTATCTGACGTAGCTCATGAACTGGAAGTAGGTCAGTTGTGATCCTGCCATTACCAGCATTTGCAATTCCTTGCATAAGTGCCCTGTAACAAACTCTAGTGTTATCTAGCTAGAGTAGAATAGTGTTCCGTGATGATGGAGAAGTGTTGGAAAAGTGTTATGTTCCCATCAGTGGCATTTATTTTGTCTACACCCTGGTGGGTTATACTTTCTGCCTTTTTTTTTTTTTTTTTTTTTATAGATTTTTCACGATTGTCTTCACTGCTGAGTTTTGTCCGGCGACGAACTTGTTTTGGTATGTTAGTGCCTGAGCTATTTTATTATTATTATTATTATTTTTTTAATTTCTTGAGGGTCTTCTTCTGTAGCCAATCCAAAGATGTTCCCAAGAACTGCACCACCCAGGTCAAACAAGCCGCGCCTTTGGCGAGTATGTGGGATGTTGTTCGTGTCACTCAATATCTCTGTTCCATGGGAGATCTTGGACCATGATGAGCATAACTGAATTAGCCTGTTCTGTCTTCCATGTCACTTACTTCACTATTTCAGTCACTTCCTTTGTGTTATGTGTTTGTGAAACATAGCCTCCTATCATGAAATCCAGGGTTCTCATTGGTTTGTCAATGTTCTCTAAATAAGTAGGTAATTCGTAGAAATAGTCTAAGCTTCTTTCAGTACTCATCACATCTTTCACAACTGACGTCGTGGCCGTTGGAGCTATGAGGCATCCTTGCTGTACTATATGTTTTACTTGAGTGTCTAAGTGAGCAAATCCTCCGGCTATGTAGAGGAGAATCCATGGTATAAGTCCCTTCATCGTTAGCTACCGAAAAAAAAAAAAATCTATTAATTTCCTAATGTAGTCATGCTGTAGTCGATGATAGTGATGATGTGCGTTACGGTTGGCTAATGGAGAACAATAACTTGCTTTTTATTTCATTTATAGATGGAGTTTAAATCGATATCTAAATCATGTAAATGTTGTACTGTAGCATTTTTAGGAACAGTTGCACCTATATTTCTTTCTTTGGTATGCGACCTTAATTTATTTTTGTAATTATTGTTGTCTTCTTGATTGGTTTCATGAGTCATGTTCGATATTTCGGTGGTATCCGAGGTTGTATAATTCTTGGCTAATTCCCTTAGAACTCGTTTTAAATGGTCAATTTGAACTTGTTTTTCTTCGCCACTTGACAGTGACCTAATTACAACTTTGTTTGCTGTTATGATAATTACTTTGTATGTTCACTCAAATCTCGAGGATAATTTATTGTCTCTCGTATGAATGATACCATAGACAATGTCTCCTAGGCTTATTGGTGATTCTTTTGCCCTTTTATTGAATGCCTTCGTCATTTCTTCCTTGGACATCGATAATTGTTTTTTTCACTTTCTTATGCATGTCCTGGAATTCACGTGAAAGGAGTTTAGTGTAATCATCGTAGTTGTATATGGGCAGATTTTCACCTTCTAGAATTTCATATGGTAATTTTTTATCTGTCCCATATGTCATAAAATGTGGTGTGTCTCCTACAGACTTATTTATAGATCCATTAATTAATGCTTCTACTCTGGGAATCCAATCATCCCAGCTTGCATAATTTTCACGGAGAACGTGTCGTAGTATATCTAATACTTTTTGTTCTGTCTCTCTACTAACCCATTGGATGTTTGGTGATAGGATAAAACGTTAACCTTTTTGATATTGTATTGTTTACATATTTCTTGTAATATATCAAAATTAAATTCGTCTCCATTATCACTTATTAGTACCTTTGAGGTAGTGAAACAACATATTATATTATCAATTATTGCCTTTGCTACTGTTTCTGATGCTTTATCCTTAATTGGGGCTAAGATTACATAGTGGGAGAAATGATCCGTTGCTATGAATAGGTATTGGTTATTACTGTATGATAACGGCAACTTGAGTAAATCAACCGCGACAACGTCCCAAGGTTGATGTGGTACAGGGTAATTACCTGTCGGTGCAGGTGTGATTGGGTAGCCTTTGTGTTTTGCACATGATTCGCATCTGTCTATATGATTGTTTATGTCTTCTTATAATGATGGCCAGTAATATAACAGCTGAGCTTGTTTAAATGTCCTGTCCTTTCCCGTATGTCCTGCATGTGGGCTATCGTGTATCGTTCATAATACTTGGGATATATGATATGAATGGTAAAGTAGAGAATGATAAGGTGGATGGAGTAGTTGGTGAGTGGAGTGTGCCTGCTGAGATAGATGAGATTGGCAGTGCTTTAGTGGACATTTGTGCTGGGAGGGGGTTGGTGATAGCCAATACGCTCTTCAGGCACAAAATGATCCACAGGTATACATGTCGAGTGGTGAGAAGGGTGATTGGTGAACTGAATGAAAGGAAGTCAGTGATTGATTATGTATGTGTGGATGAAAGGAGGTGAAGGTGTGTAATGGATACAAGAACATATAGAGGTTGGGGAAGTGGACTTTGTGACACCACTTGGTGGTGGTCAGAATCACGGTCCAAATGAAATCGAGAAATAGAAGAAGGGAAGGACGGGAGGAAGGAGAAGTTGCAAGGAGAGTGGAAAGGTTACAAAAGGATGAGAAAATGGCAGAATATAAGAAAGAAGTGGAGGAACGATTGCGTAAATATGGATTCGAGCAGATGGGGAATGTGGAAGGTGTGTGCAAGATATTCACAGAAGAAATATGTGCAGCATGTGAGGTGGTGTGAAGAGAAGACGAAAGGTGGTGCAGGGAACAGCATGGTGGAATGAAGAGGTGACAGAGGCTGTGGCAGAAAAGAAGAAAACATACAATGAATAGATGAGAAATAGGGGCGTCGAAGAAGTGAGAGACGGAAGAGAGAGTTATATGTAGAAAGGAAGAGAGAGGTGAAAAGATTAGTAAAGGAAAGTAAGAAGTGAGTGGATGAGGAATTTGGAAGGAATTTGAGTGTAAAATGGAGGAACTGTAAGAAAATGTTCTGGAAAGAGGTAAAGAGAGTTAGATAGAGTGGTAATAAAGTTAGTAGGGGAGTGACATAAAAATGGTAGATTACTAGTGGAGAAGGGAAAAAAGAGTGAGCAGATGGAGAGAACACTTTAAGGAATTGTTGAACATGGAGAATGAAAGTAATGAGAGTATAAGTGGCTGGGGAATGGCTGGGAGAAGGAGGGAGGTGAGAAGACTGGAAGAAATCAGTAAGATGGAAGTTGTGGCGGCAATGAAGAAAGTCAAAATGGGGAAAGCCCAGGGAATTGATGGAGTGTGTGGTGAAATGCTGAAGCATAGTGGAGAGATAGTAGTAGAATGGATGTGGAAGATGTGCAGATTGGCCTGAGAGGAAGATAGAGCCCCGGAGGACTGGAAGTCCGGTATAATTATTCCCTTGTACAAAGGAAAAGGGGAAAAAGAAAGGTGTGGTAATCATAGGGGCATTTGTCTTCTTAGTGTAAAAGGAAAAGTATACGGTAGGATACTTATTGACAGAGTTAAGGAAATAACAGAGGAATTACTGTAGTTGGAGAAGTACAGGGAGGTTTTAGGAAGGGATGAGGTTGTGTAGATTAGAGATTCATTCTTAGATCTTTAGTGGAAAAGTTTCTAGAGAAGGCAAAAAAGATGTATGCGGCCTTCATGGATTTGAAGAAAGCATATGACAGGGTGGATAGACAAGGATTGTGGAAAGTATTAAGAACATGTGGAGTAGATGGGAAGTTGCTGAATGCTGTGAAAAGTATGTATGAGGGTGCTAAGGCTGCAGTGAGTTCGAATAGTGAACTGAGCGAATTTTTCTACTTGAAGGTTGGATTGAAACAAAGATGTCTCATGTCTCCGTGATTGTTGAATCTGTACATGGATGGGGTTATAAGAGAGATACACGGTAGCATAGTGGATGTTGGAGTGGCCCTAATGAGAGAGGAGAGTGTTTGGAAACTCCTTGTACTGTTGTTTGCAGCTGATAATGTGTTGTTAAGTGAAGAGGAAGGGGAGCTGTAAAGCTTGGTGAATGAGTTTGGGAGAGTGTGTAAGAAACGGAATCAAAAGGTGAATTTAGGGAAGAGTAAAGTAATGGTCTTCGAGAGGAGTGAAGTCAGTGAATGTACAGTGAGGTTGGATGGCGAGGAAATGGAAAATGTGAGTACGTTTAAGTACTTGGGTAGTGTTATGAGTAAGGATGGAAGTTTGGAGGGTGAAGTACTTGAAAGGGTACAGCAAGGAAGAAAGGTTGCTGTTCCTTGAAAGCAGTGATAAGAAACAAGGAAGTGAGCATTGAAGTGAAAAAGTTACTACATGACAGTATTGTGATACCAACTCTAACGTACGGAAGTGAAGCTTGGACGTTGTTGGAGGGACACAAGTCAAGAGTGAGAGTAGTGGAAATGAGTTATTTGAGTGGAGCCTGTGGAGTCATGGAGAGACGGACTGACAAATGAGGATGTGAAGGAGTGTTGTGGTGTGGATGTGGATGTGACAGGTAGCGTTAGGAGAAACACAATGAGGTGGTTTGGCCATGTGGAGAGGATGGAGAGTGAGAGACTGACGAGGAGAGTGTTTGTGAGTGAGGTGGAAGGGGAGAGAGGGAGGGGGAGGCCAAGGATGAGATGGAGGAATGAAGGGAAGAGGTATATGAGAGAGGGGGGTGTGAGTTGGGAACAGGGCAGTGAAACGGCGGGGGACAGGGCGACGTGGAGGCGATTTGTTTGTGGCCACCCCATATGGGATTAAGGCGTCTGGCAATATATATATGTATATATATATATATATATATATATATATATATATATATATATATATATATATATATAGACAGATAGATAGATAGATAGATACTGTATCTCTCTCTCTCTCTCTCTATTTTTTTATGTCACCGACTCTGGGCATAGGCTTCACAGCCTACTTTCAAGGCCCAGTAGTCCTCCTACATACCATGCACCTCTACATGTCACCACTTCGGCGCTAACACCCACTGTCCATATTGAATACATGCTAGGGCTGTCTCATACAGGACTGGTGTATTGGTATTAGCGAGGGTATTTTTACGACATGTCGGCGGGTCATCTGGTAGATCAGTAAAGTCTGATACTTATGAAATTCAAATCCTTAAACTCTTCCCTGCCCCAGCGGGATTTGAACCCTGGTCCGATAGGACTGCAGGCCAACTCTCTACCGATTGGGCCACTGCCTCCCCCTATATACCATTTTGGGTGATTTTACCGTACATAATGTAGAATGGTTATTGAACTCTGCAGGGACTGACGATACTGTTCTAGACTGCAAGATGTTTGCAAAATCGTTTAATCTCACGCAGATGGTAAAGCAACAAACCAGAATACCAGATAATCCTGACCTTAACGCCCATCTCTTGGATTTATTCCTGACAAATTATTCAGATCAATACAAGATAGACGTACTGTCACCACTTGGATCCTCAGACCACATTCTCATCAAAGCCTCATTAGTCGGCTCCCCCAAACCTCCCCTTTCTGAACCTGTCAGGGTGACCCGATGGCACTTCGACAGGGCAAACTGGGATGGATTTAGAAATTATCTTGCTAACATTCCATGGCAGTCTTTCTTCTCTAGTGATGTCAGTTCTACCCAGTCCCACATTAATGACTTAATACTAGCTGATTTGGATTTATTCATACCAAGTCAACAGTTCATTAAAAGATCGAACTCTCCCAAATGGTTTGATAGGAATTGTGCCTGAGCAGCGGTCCAAAAGTCATTAGCATATAACTCTTACTTAATATTAAAAACATCGTAATCACTCTGTCAATTTAAAATTGCTAGAAACCATGCAAAAACAGTAACAAAATCTCGCTAAGTCAAACTTTGTTCAAAATCAAGCATCAGAACTACTCAACAACCCTAATGACAATAGAATATTCTGGTCAACTCTCAGTTCTCTCAATACTAACTTTAACAAGTCATCACCCATTCCCCCACTAAACTCTTCAGAGGTAACATTACAAATGACCCGCCTGGTAAAGCGAATATCCTTGCTTGTACATTTGCCAGAAGCTCTACATTGGAGGATGTCAGTCAGGACATCCCTGTACGAGCACTTGGCTCTTCCGAAACTGTTCCACTTAAAATACAGTCTAGATACGTAAAATCCATCCGAAGCAATTTACCAACCAACCAAGTTCCAGGCGCAGACGGAATTCCTCCAATTGTTTTGGAGTAGTGCTCCCCAGAACTGCTTCTGTTCTAGCTAAATTATTTAGACTATGCATACGTACTTCTTCATTCCCTAATTCATGGAAAGAAGCCAATTTTCACCCAATACCAAAGAAAGGAAGTTCCCCTGACCCCTCTGATTACAAACCAATAGCTATCACGTCTTCTCTTGGTAAAGTTTTTGAAATTGTAATTAATAAGCACATAGTTAAGAACCTTGAATCCAACAACTCATTTAGTGATAGACAATATGGTTGTCATCACGAAAGATCCATCATTGCTATATTCAGTCTCCTGATTCATATCATCCATCAATCAATTGACCAACGTGGAGAAACTCATGCAGTAGCCCTTGATATTGATAAAGCTTTCAACAGTGTGGCACCGTTCCCTGCTATCGAAATTCCCTTGTTATGGACTAACGTCTTTTGTTCCTCTGCCTTCCTTATATCTCATCGACAGAAAAATAAGAGTAGAAATAGATTATGCATATTCCAAAATCCAGTCATTTAACGCTGGTGTGCCACAAGGATCAGTTCTGACACCAACCCTATTCCTACTTCATATTAATGATCTCATACCTGTCACCGACAACCCCATCCATTTATATGCAGATGACTCAAGACTTCACAGTTAATTCACACTCAAACACCCATTCACAAAGTTTAATATCTAACTTTCAACTCAGTGCAGCCATCTCCATAAATCAAGACTTATCTAAGATCACTGGATGGGGAAAAAAGAAAATTGTCTCATTAAATGCTAGTAAAACCAGATATATAAAATTTACTAAAAGACAGATGTTGCCAGATTCATATATTGCTTTCAATGCTACTAATATTGTCATCTCCAAAAGTACTGAAATTCTCGGTGCTTCACTCTACAAGGCCCTCGGCTAGACCTCTCACGTCAGATCACTGTGTAGAGTACAACTCTCATGTGTGGGGAGGCTTCCCACATACAGCTCTTCTAAAAAGGATGGAGTCAAAGGCTTTTTGTCTCATTAACTCTCCTCCTCCTACTGTATCTTCGCGGCATTGTTGCATCTTTATCTCTTTTCTATCTCTACTTCATTGGTCACTGCTCCTCTGAACTGTCTGCTTGCATCCCTTCACCTCAACGACAGGCGCGTAGCGCCCGTCTAGCAACAAACTCTCATCCCATTTCTGTCCAACTCTCTAATGCAAAAGTTAACCATTATTCCCAGTTCTTCATTTATGCAACAGGTCAGCTCTGGAACTGTCTCCCTCTGTCTGTATTTCCTTCTTCCTATGATCTCCAGTCTTTCAAAAGCAGTGTGTTGAGGTATCTCAAAATGAACGGATCTTGAATTTGGCCCTCTTTTGTATTGTTTTTGTTTTTTCTTGGAAGGAACAGTTTGCGGGTTCCTGGCCTTTGGTTCCTTGTTCTTTACATTAAAAAAAAAAAAAAACTTGCTAGAACCCCCTCAAAGAAACTTGGCTTATTGTACAGAGTCCGTAACTTCTTCACTGGCGAGCTTTTAGCTATAATTTATAAGTCATGTGCTCTCTTAGACAGAATATTGCTCACCCTTGTGGAACGGATGTGGAGAGGTTGCACTAAAACTAGACAAAATTCAGAACAAAGCTGTCAGACTTATCAATAACCCTGCTATTACAAATAAGCTACCTCCTCTACAAGTAAGAAGGAATGTTGCCTGACTTGCCTCCCTTGCATTATTTTACAGATACTTTTATGGCTAAGGCTCAGACGATGGTGTGTCCACTGTGCCACGTCTCCATGCCTTCCCTGGTGCTACACGGTCGTCTGGTAGCACTCATGACTTGAATGTCACACCGACATATTGCAGAACTTTTGCCTATCAAAATACTTTTATTTCCCGCACTGCATCTCTCTGGAACTCGCTTCACAGGAGTTGTTTCCCTCCAAACTTCAACTTACAGCTATTCAAATCCAACTGTTTCAGATTTTTTATGAATGAGGGACACCAGTAATCTGGTGTATGG